>NW_005054402.1:166387-183618 GCF_000277835.1 Geospiza fortis | reverse complement strand
CGGGCAGAGCCGCGGGTCTCGCTGTGCTTCGAGCTCGGGTCCTCAAATCTCTGGAATTTAACTTAAAAACGCGCTTTGCGCATCTTCCTACAAGACGCAGCCCCCAGAAGATTTCAAACCCGCTGCTGTTTACGGCCCTGATCCAGGAAAACGCGATAAAGTAAGAGTGCGTGTCCTTGATAATGCTGCCACTGTGACAAAGTGCGTAAAAACCCAAAACCACAGCGCAAAGGATGACTTTAATCTGTTCGTTCCCATGGATTTTGAATTTTGCTCTCTATTGCTGCCATATACTCATTATTTGTAGGATATACATGGAAGGGGTATGAGTAGAAGCCTAAAGAGAGTACATTCCTAACTTCTCACAAAGGACATTTTCACTTCAAAAAGTACTGTCAAGACAGATCTTACACAGTCCTTAACTACAGACTGAGAAAACCCCCAAACATCTTTTCCACAGTAATGTTCCTTACAAGATACAGCTTCCAACTATTATCAGCTCCAAAACCTGATTTCCAGAGTGAAGTTCAAAATGACAAATTGTCTTCGCACCACGAGGACAAACTTGTCAGCAGGGCCTGTTGCAATAGGACAAGGGGGATGCTTTTGAACTGACAGAGGGATGGTTTAGATGATACAGAAAAGAGATTTCCTCCTTCTAAACGACAATGCCTTACAGGACACCCCTTTGTCTTTTTGTACTGCAGTATACACGTTAGTTAGTGTCAATAAAAATGCATCAAAACTATTAGGCATGAATTAAATACTCGAAAAATCCTCTATTTTACTAATGCACTCCTGCTCACAGGATCAGGCAGCTTCTGTTTATACTAAAAGACAAAATATTTAACAAGGCATCCTAACTTCCACTAGCTGAACCCCCAAATTGATTTTTTTTTAAACATAAGATCATCTTTTGTCTTTCTTATATTGAAGCCCAACTATAATGCAGCTCTCAGCTTTTTTATAGCTTCTCCCCATGAAATCATGAACACAAAGGAAAAGTTGTCTAATAAAACAAGACCTAATTCTCTCAAAGTAATTCAAATTTATTTGGAAATCTTAACACCTCAGCACCTCATTTGTGCTCCACTGTCAGCTCAGAAATTGGTATTTTTACTGCACAACTGATGCTTTGCTCAGGTGTTATTTTACAGATCAAAGCTAACTCTGCTATTTTGGTGTATTTTTTAGGCTATATTTTTAAGAGCTGACTATACAAAACTGACAGTAAATGTGGTAAATAGGTCCCTAAATGTGAGACAAGGCAGGACTGATTCAAAAAACCCAGTTTTAAGTCTCATGTGTTCAATCAATACACTTGTTTATAAAAAATTATCATATTTTTTCTTACATCTATATTTATTCCCCAGTCTTAAGGCACCATGGACTACTGCAGGCCTCTTAACTGAGACTTTGTGTGGGTGACCATGTGGTGCCTCCTCAAAACCAGGGTATTTATTTTATTCCCTGTTAGTTCCTCCAAGATCACACACAGAAAACTTATGTTTTCACAAGGATCACTGCAAGAATGGGAATGGAGCAAAAAAAGGCAACAGAGTTGGCCTTTCTCACCAAAAATCCTTCATGCTTTGGTTTGTGATGCCTCTTTGCAAAAGCTTCCTCTGAAACTCGTCCTGTTCTATCTCCTAGGATTCTTTTCAATCACCAAAGCAAGGCTAAATTGACACAGAGAATTGCTACACAGTTGGCAAATAGGAACTTGATATTATTTAGGAAAAATGCAGCTGTGCAAGCACTCAAAACTTCTACAAACCACTTCTGTTCCCTGCCTTTATCACACTTCTCCCATACTCCCACACAGTTTGTTATTCCTGCCATTCCATGTCATTTATCAACACCAAAAATGATCTGGTTTAACAAGCAGTGTGTGCTTTCCCCACTTCCTTCAGCCAGTGTTTTCTCATTGTAGTATTTATTTATAAAAGAAAAACCTTTGCCAGATAAATCCTTCTCTCCTCCTGCTGCAAAGGTATCACCAGCCTTTTCTACAGGGAAAAAAACCTTAAAACAGAAGCACCCCCAAATGTGGAAAGGATTTTCCTTACTGAAGATTTGAACCTCAAACTCCAAGATGTTGAACCCAATAAAGACATCAAGTCATACATCAAAGCACCAATAAAAACAACTCAACATTCCTTGATTTATAAGGCACAATAAATACTCAGCTATTTTTTTTTTGTTTGCATATGTTTCAAGTGGAGCCATCAGGAATCCAAAATTATTTTCACACAATAAAAATCAACTTTCCACAGATAGATTTTCTCATAGTCATTTCTCTCTAAAATTAGTGTTAAAGCAGAAAGCACCAGAAGACTTCCAGGAACATAAAAAAAATGTAACATTGGAAGTTCCATAATAAACAAAACCATGGGACTCTGGAATCTCCATTTTCCTTCATGTAAAGGGCTCAGATATGAGCTTTTCTAGCTCTGATAAACTATAGGGTTTAAAAATTTGAATTTAAAGTACATGAGAACTAATTAGAAATAAAAAGCCTTTACATTCACTGATACACCAAAAGCAACTGGATAAATAGGAAAGCTATTTAAAAAATAAACACTTGTTTTAAGGAACTACAGCAAATGTAAAAACAAAATTATTTATGGAACTAAAGCAAATGTAAAATCCCCATAAACTTAATCTCTACCAAAGCCTCCAAATCAATACTTTCTAAAGTAACCAATACTGAGATTGGCCTGTTACTGTTCAAGCCACAAAGTTCAGTGAATTTCTAGGAAATAATATTCATATATATGGTATTGAGCAGCATAAACATCCCTTACCTCTAGGTCCCATGAAGATTATTTTACTCACTTGAAGAAAAGAATACTCAAGAATTTCCAACAGGAAAAGAAAAAACAAATAATTAACAACAACACTGGCCTTAGCAGAGCCCTCAAAGAAGCTGCTTGATTGGTGCCACCAACCTCTCAGAGCAGTACTAAGAAGAGAAGAGCCCTTTCCTAACCTTATTTAAAGCACTTGTGGGAGGGAGTGTTAATGAGCCCAAAGGCTCAACAGCTGGCTGGGCTTCCATGGATGTTGCTGGAAATTTCCTTCTCAAGCTGCTGTCTCTGTTTTGAACACGTGTTAATGGCATTTTCCTTGTGTAGCTACTTCATTAAACTGCATTTTATCTGCAAGGTTCAGAACTATTTTTGTTAATAAAGAAAGATAGCTGCTGTCTGATACCTGAAAATCAGTGTGAGCCCAGACAGCAGGAGATGTGGGGGAGCAGAGATGAAGTGTGACTAGAGCAGGTGAATCACATATCAAGTCTAAATTAAATGGAAAAAAAAAAAGTGTTAAGAGAATTCATTCTGCATATTTTCAAAGCACCACTGATAGAGAGAAAATGTTCATATGGTGTGTTTTCTACCATGCAGCAAAATCCCCATCCAGCCCTCAACTTATTGTCTTACTGGAGTTGCTGGTCCAGTACTTGGAGTGACCAAATACTCCCTGCTGACCTTACCACTGCCACGTTCTTGTATCTTCCCAGTTGGAGAGAAAATTTATTCAATGTGTAATAATTCAAAGTCTCCTCCCATTCATTTTGTGCAAAATGGCCTTTGCCAAGGTTACAATACTTGTCTTTCAGAACGTCTTGATTGGTAATTTAGGTAAATCTACTTGATAGCACTAATTAAAATTTAAAAAGAGAACATAGAATCTCATGAATGTAGAATTTTAGGAATAATACTGTCCCTTGTGTAAACTTCTCAGATGGTTAGAAGTCACTGAAATCAGTGTGTGCTGAACAAATCTTCAGGCTATTAATAATAAATGGACATCTCACTTTCTCCCTGTCTTGGTTTTATTTGTGATTTAGCATAGCCTAAAACTATATTTTGCTATTAACAATTCCTACCAAGAGAAACACTCCTGCTTAACAAATCTTGCCTCATTTTTCCCCTACTCTACTATTTAGTCTAATAAAAGACATTTCTTGTCCTTACATAACTTGCCTCGCTCGTATCCTTAGGCTGTCAATTAAAACATAATTTCTATTTAAATAAGATCAGGAACTTAAATTTGCTTAGCATAAGAAATCAGCCCAGATCAGCATTACTGTTATTTATAATGACAGATAAGGCAGAGCTTCTCAAAATTAATACTGTCAAGAAAGAAGGGGTCATGTCTATCATGACTAATAGTGACTGTTAAGCAAGACCATTTAAAAAACTTTAATTGCTGAAGATTTTATATTACAGCCTGCTTCTGACACACATTTTCAGGTATGAAAAGAGCATAAGAAGCACTGAGAATCTATTAAGAATATCTTTTCTACACTCAAGAGTTGCCTTTTGTAGTAGATATAATTGGAGTGATAAGGAACTAGGAGTGAAATCTCCATGCACGAGTATATCAGATGCCCAGAATGAACAAATAAGTTTTCTGCTGCTGCTGTACAGAGAACTTCTTCAGAGATCCTTTAAAGCAAACTGGCCAGGTACCAGTCAGGTACAAACTGCTCAGCATCACCTTTATCCTTGGGAAAGGGGTGGAACAAAGAAGCCTGGAAAGCATTAAGGACAAAAAGGTGATTTAGAATCACAGAGTTTGGATTGGAAAGGACCTTCCACTTCCTTCCTTCCACCCCCTGCCATGGGGAGGGACACCTCTCACTAGACCAGGTTGCTCCAAGCCCCATCCAACCTGGCCTTTGAAGCTTTCCAGGGATGGAGATTCCACAATATGTCTGGGCAACCTGTGCCTGTGTGTCAGCACACCCAGAGAGAAGAATAAATTCCCAATTCTTGAGGCTGGATGCAGTTGTCTTTCTGGATTGCAAGTGTGTGTTGTTGGGTTTTGTTGAGCTTCTCATCAACCAACACCCCCAAGTCTTTTCCAGGCTGCTCTCAATCCATTCTCCATTGATTTGGGAAGGGGAAATGATGCCTGAGCAATCTGTCACCCTTCCAAGATGATATCAGTGGTATGATGGATGAGGGAAGGGAAGTTCATATTATCTTCACCACAGCAAGGCTTTTGACACTCACTCCTGCAACATCCTCATTGACAAATTGATGTATTTGTTTGCCTGGATAAATGGCTCCTTTCAATCTAAGTGGAGAACAACTTTGGATAAAAAGACCTGTTGGAAAACAAGTTGGATGTGAGCTGGGAATAAACCCCTGTGGCAATGAAAGGCAGCAGCATCCCACGAAAAACACTGCCAGCAGGTGGAGGAGGTGATCCTTCCTCTGCTCAGCACTGATGAGACTCAGATGGAGTCGGAGTCCAGTTCTGGGTTTTCCAGTACAAAAGAGATGCAGACAAGCTGGAGTTAGTCCATCAAAGGGACACAAAGATGATTAAGGGACTGGAGTTTCTGCCATTTGAGAGGCTGGGACTGTTCATTCTGGAGCAGGTGGGACAGTATCTCTGTCTATAAATACCCAAAGAATAAAAAAGGAAAAAGACAGGTGGGCTCTTCTTAGTGGTGTCCAGGGAAAGAACAAGGAGCAGGAGGCTGAAACTGAAATAAAAAATATTCCATTTAAACTTTAACCCCCCCACCTTTTCACTGGAACAGGTGAAACAGGTGAAAACCTGGAACAGGTTTCCCAGGGAGGCTGTGGAATCTCCATAGTCAGAGATATTCAAAACCCAGCTGTACACAACCCTGGACAAGCTGCTTTAGCTGACCCTGCTTTGTGATTCCAGAGGTGCCTTCCAACCACCAGAAAGATTCCATGAATCCTGCTCTTTCCACTGCAAAGGGTAGAGGAACCATTTCCAACACAACTTCCCCTTTTCAAAGTCTGCCTACATTTGGAATTATTCTCCTCACAAGCTTTCAGCACTGCTGCTGAATCCTCTGATCTTCAAACATTTCTGGCTCATTTTGTTTTTAATCTCTCTCAATCCAGCACACATTGTATACATTAAGGCATCTTTAAATCAAACATTTTCTAAGAATGAAACTATTACTGAAGATGCTTTCCTCACTTTTAGGAAAGAGCCTCCCTCCCCAGCAGCTGTTTCACTTGTAATGCATTTGTTCCATGGGTGTTTTTTGAAAAAAAATTGAAGCAGGAAAAGTAAACTAATCTCAGAAACAATCAACGACATTTTACCTAATTTAAAATGTAATTCTCAACAAGCATTGAACATTTCTGTCCTGAAATTTGGAGTGTATGAAGACAAGAGTTGATATAAAAATGCTTTTTAAAATTTTAAATGCAACCAGACAACTGAGCAAGTGTTATAGTAGGCTCTATTTGGAAAGATTATGGAACTACAAAAATTATGGATCTATGTTGGATTATTTTGCCCAATAAAATGATTGTGATGACACAGGGTGGAGAAAACTGTCAGAATAAAAAAGATCAGACTAGAATGCATTACATTCCTGGATAAAAACTTGGTACAGTATCAGACTGTCTCAATCACTATCAGAAATCTCATCAGTGAGGGTTCATGGGGACAATTACATTTTACCTGAAATCAGATCAGATGAAGGGGGTAAAAGAGTATTTACTTTATCATACGACAATATTCAAGATGAAGAGTGTACTGAAACTTACTGAGGCCTCTTTTCCCACTCCTCCTCATTTCACTTCTACTATTAATTACAATTTTACAGTGCCTGCATTTTCTTCCTAATGTAGGAATCAAACAACCAGAACATTCTGACAGCCATCAGGCATTGCCAAATAGCTGCAGACAATGATGTTGTTCTTCAGCATTTAACAGCTTCTAATTTATAACATCCAGCTATAAAGTTACAGCAGAATAAACTTCCCCAGTCAGCCAGATCCTTAGCTCTGATCTAACACCAGGCCTGCCAAGTCTGTGTATGATAGCTACCAGTGTAAAATAACTCAAACTCTTTGGAGGCACTTGAAATAATCTCAGTTATCTGGTCACGGGATCCACTGCTATATCATGTTTGTGTGGAAACCTGCTGCAGTCCTGTGTGCCAAAACACACATTTGGAAGAACTTCATGTCAAAATTGCACTTATTTACTACAGCCATTCACTGGCTGTAATATCAGCCTGTCTCATGAGGCACTTGATAGAGCCAATTACGTGTATCAATTGCAAAGGATGTGTGTCATGTTTCCTGAAACAATGTTCATATCCTCAGCTCTCCCCTATTGGCCAAGGACACAGCATTGACAAGAACATTATCAAGACTCTATCACTGTAATTGCAAAGCCAACAGAAATGATAGCCAAAGAGAAGGAATTACAGCTAAATATTGTATTTTTCATAACCCTGAACAGTCAGGAAGTTGCCAGGAAGCCAAAGAAAGTATTACACTCTAAGAGTGCTATGAAGTAGATGCCCCAAAATTTATCAGGCCACGCTGAGATCAGTGGTTATTTACAATGGCAAACAGCACTGAAAAGAATTGAAGAGAAATTATTGAGAACACTCAAGGTCAAAACCCCGCCTGCCTTGCCTGGGATCATTCAGAACCATCGGACAACAGCTGCAGTGTTTGTTCTGGTACTGAAATACACCAACTGTAGCAACAGCTTCTAGCTAATACTCCATCATCATCCACAGCGGCTGTGCCTAAATTCTGCTTCCCCCTGGTCGTGCTTAGACCTTTATTTTCCCAAGGAATCCCGAACTCGGTAGCATTAGCAGCTTTGCCGTGTCACGTAACCCGCTGCTTCCCTCTTGAGGCCGCAATGCCGCATTTGAACTGCGGCAGGCTGTCCGTCTGTTCCAGGAGGAGCAGAATGCGGGATGCTGAGGGGAGCGATGAAGGCACAGCCGTGTGAACAAGGGCTGCCTGTCACTCCTCGTGCGATGGGCGTGTGTGTGAGCCCTGACGAGGCGCTGCCTACGTGGCACAGGTGATCCTGTCCCCACGATGTGACACTGTCACAAGGTCCTTGCCTCATAGAGGGACCAGCATGTGCAGCACCTCGCACACGAGGATGTCCAGAGGAACATCCCGACTGCGTGGAAGCAAAGCTGCCAACTTTCTAGTTATAAAACTCAAAATGTAAATCTGCTTTCTTTCCTCATCCTTAGCCTAAAGTCTCTGGAAGGGGGAGCATCCCTTCTCTCCACTGGCAAGACAGACTCAGCACCGTTGCAGAGATTTTTCCACAAAGGGAAGTGAGTGCAGTGTGGTAGTGAAACTTTGCCACTGCTTTTTTCCACTCAACTGAGGAGCAGATCAAAAACTCTGTGAGGCTTCAGGTGCCGCACTTTGAATTGATATATATCCTATAAAGTTCAAACGTGTTTGTGGGAAAAAAAAAACCCCAACAATGAATCATTATTTCCAGCAACAAAATAATTCCTAAAAAAAGCCAAACATGAGAATAAGGGGGAAACCCACAAAAAAATATCTTTACTTACAGAATTCTCTTTTTGCTCAGAACTTCTTACCTTTACTTCATGACCCCTATTCTTCTTATCTCTGATTTCTCTGGTAAACTCAAGAGTTTTTCACCCTTTCCACTAAACACCAGAAAACTTTGCCTACCTGCAAAGAAATCTACAGTAGAATGCTATAAATGTTTCAGTTTGAGGTATATTTCATATTGTTTAAATAGCTCAGAACCAATAGCATATAATTCTAATTTAGTAAATAAATGAGTGGTTGCCCAAAATTAGGCTGAAATTTTAATAGTTATATCTAAAATTTATAAGTCCTATGTGAAAAGTGTGATATAACTCACCCAGCATGACCATTAATATTGGCTTTTTTAAAAAGAAAAACAAGCCAGAAACCCAAGCTTTTTACCACTAGTAGGCCACTAAAACAGGAAAGTTTGAGACAGAGGAAAAATCTTTCTCTCTCAAAGAATCTGTAAAAGAGATTCAAAGAAATCTCTTTATTCTGTATAATGTTGTAACACTATTCTAGGATTCACTACTAAATTGTATTACCCTTATTAATAATTTTAGAAACCTATTTCAGTGAGAAGATTTAAACTCAGTATGTTGTGAGCAGTAATTTTAAGCTGGACATTTATTGCCAAGGGAGTGTAGTAATTAATGGGAACTTTCTAGGTGAGTGTGTTGGTCAGAAAGCCTTCCATAATGCACTGGTCACACTTTTCCAGCATGTCCCTTCCCAGTTTTTATGTGAATGAACAATCTTTTGCCATCTTACCCATCTTGTGAAGATGCAGAATGTGTATCCCACCATGGTTTTGCTACAGCAGAAGAGCAAGTGTAATTCCAACCTCAAAAAGTAAAATCCTGGGGAAAAAAACATTAGAGAAGCAATCCCATACCAAGGTTTCAAACCTAATTGTCAGCTCAGTATAGGCACACGTTGTTAATTAGCACTGTTGGCTCAGAAACCACCTTGTCAACGTGCAGCCTGAATAAACATAACGCCATCCACTTCCTCGGATCCCTAATTCCAGTTATGACACAGGGCTGCTTGTTATCACATAACCCAGGAATATTTTTCCAACAAGGAGATGGCTGACAGGCCAATTTGTGATTGCCACTCAGGATGAAACACATGCTGGGAGCAATGGGGAGATAATGATGCTTTTTTTCCCCTTGCCTGCATCATTGGGAAGGAATTCCCGGGACACATCACCTGTGATGGAAGTGTCACAGTGCTCTGTAGTGTTCTGTGCATGGCACAGCCAGAAACCAATCCCCAAAAAGTATAGGAACAGTCTGGATGATTCAGTAAAAGTGGGGCTGTTCCAGGAGCCATCAGCACTTAATAAAATGGTGAGTCAGAATGTATCAGAATTGGACTAAAGGATTAAATACAACAAAGAATGGAGGGTGGATATTGTAGGATAAGTCACTATGAATCACAACAAAAACCTCCCTGTTCAAAAGTATCAAAATAGAGGGGATAGACCCAGGTCTGCCTCCAGTCCACAGGGGAATACTTAAAAACAATTCTCAAGTACAATGGGATAGGAAACATTGGTTGCAATCCCAAGGAGTGGTGAGGAGGAAAAGGAGGAAATCATCATTGTGGACGAAGACAGTGAAAAGCCTCAAGAATCTCAAGAAAATCAAGATATCTCAGCCTTCCATATCTTGAAAACTATTTTCAGTTTAAGGAATATGTATGGATAAAAAAACCAAACAGAAGAGGGATCAGCACATTGTGAAAACAAGTAAAGAACCTCTCTACCATACTAATAGCAAAAGACAAGGGGAAAAAATGAACCTTCTCAAATAATATGATAACCAGAGGACTACTGAAAAAGAGTTGTTTTCACCCTAGGGGAATCAAAAGTAGTTGGTTGTCAAAACTAGGCCAAATTTCCATGCTTAATATGATGTAGTGCTCTTTGTTGCAGCTGTAAAGATTTATCAAATATTTTTAGACCAAAAGCATTGAAAAAAACTAAGTGAAAAAGTATATTCCTCTTAAAATTGTTTGGAAGTCCACATTACAGGTGAAGACCCAATTGTGCTGTTCAACCACTGCCCTCAATCCAAGGAAAATAGGAAATGCAACAAAAGCTGGGTAGGAAGGCTGATAGGATAGATCCCTGTAGATCTGTGCAGGAGGGTTTGGTGTATTTATGAGTTTGGTGGTTTGGAAGCTATGATCTGTATTTCATTTTTATCCCCACATCAGAGGTTTCCTGGCAGTGTAAAGGGCTTGTAAACCTCTTGTAAATATCTTAGAAACGTCCAGCCAGGGTGTAGGTAGCAATTAGGAGCTGGAAAGAAACATGTCAATTAACCTGGTAGCTTAGCATCAGCCTTCAGGGAAAAAAGAATCCCAAAACACACTAACAATTTGTTACAGTGTCCATGTTAGGTCAAAATAATTATTTTAGCAACTTTTGTAAAGAAGATGAACATTCTAGAAACACAGTTCTTCAAACACATAAAAAGCTGGCAGTCTTTAGGATGTGTAAAAATGGACTAAATGTCTAAGCAAAGACACTGTAATTATGGAATTATTTTATATATATTTTGAGCTTCCATAATTCCAACTTACCTATTTGAGGCAATGAATTTTCTGTGAACAGAAAAATGAGGTCAAATGTATAAAAGAGGACTTGGGCTTAAAGAGCAGGAAAAAATCCACCCTTTGTTTTCCATGCACCTACCTGTGCTCAAAACAGCCAAGAAGGGCTTGTCCAGGACATTAATTCAGGAGCAGGTCCCTGGCAGTTTGTAAATGTTAAACAAATCAATGGCCATCTCTGCAACCCATAATGATCTAGAACTAATTGCTTTTAGGAAATGACAGGAGCAACAACTCAAATGCTGATAGCTGGGGCAAAGGGCACCAGCAAACTGCTGGCCAGATGGCAGGCACTGGGCTGCAAGAGTTATTTTATATTTATCTAATATCCCACTAACCCCAGGATTTTTTTTGGTAGCCTTTCATGTTGTCAGAATGAAGATGTTTAAGCTGGTGGTTTACTTTTTGCCACTCTTCAATCCTTAGATGTCTCCTGTTATGATGGAAAACAGACTGAGAATGGCAGCTACTTCAAGTGGAAAAAAAAAGGCTAAAATATTCACATCAAAAAAACCCCTGATTTTCAAAGGTACTGAAACTCCTATCGATTCCAGCAATACTAATTAGTGTGCTGGTGTCCTAGGATTAATTATTCCCTGTGCTCTACTGCTACCATCTCAAGGGACAAACCTAAATGGTTGTTATTGCTCTTAAACAGGGCACCTCAAGAGACAGCTACATCCATCTTCTGGAATAAAGCAGATTTTTCAAACTGCATTTCACAATTCATTGAAATTATCTTTAAAAAATCAGTTATGTTTAGCATCTATTAATCAGTTAGAGACATCAAAAATTAATCAGTCTAAATATATTCAAGTGTGTGTGTATTTTCAGGGCCAAAAAAAAGCAAAAGAGAAAACATTTTAAACTATATTTGGATTATAAACACCTAGAAAATGCTATTTCAATGGGATCTTGCAGGCTGCCTCCACACTGGAATTTGCGGCAATTCCATGGGAAGCTGACCCAACCAGTCAGCAGAGTGGATTACTACCCATGTGGAGTGCTTGCTGATGCCCTGGCACACAAATGCCACGTGTGCCTGCCACCATTGTCACCTGGTAAGAGCCTTTGATGTCCCTCTGCTTGCAGGGTGCCCCATCTTTCCCAACTCACTGAAACAGAAAGGGATCAATCCAGCATTTCTGAGGACCCCTAAACACCACTGGTTGCCTGACTCCAACCTCTCAGCTCTGCCTTGGTGAATAGATCAAGTCTGGAGAATTTCTACCTCCTATTGCTTTCAAAGACAATGACATTTCCTCTCTCAGTATCTCACAAATCCACTTGTTTGCCTTTCCTTGTTTTCCAGCATCCATGTTTGCTGTGGTTTCCACAAATTCATCTGGTTTGTTGCTATTCCACTGGATGCCATGTCTGTTGTTGTTGGTTTTTCTCCATAAGCTCCCTGTGATGATATTTTATTTTCCAGTCAACAACACAATCCCATATTCCCAAGGAAATTCAGAAATCATCACTGTAAAAAACAAATTTTAACATTGTTTAGTACCAAACTAACTGAAATTTGAGGTATGGGCCATGCTGAAATCCATCATCACTGGTGTTAATGAATTATATCAATAATCTCTATGTGTCAGCCTAGAGCCCTACTGATGCATTTAGCTACACACATCTCTCCAAACTTTTCAAAGGCATGTATCTGATTTTTCCTGGCCATGAAATAATAGCCTGATTTTCCAGTCCTGCTGGGCAGACAACGTTTTTAATTGCCTTTCATTTTCTGCAGGTTCAAGCTCTGTTCATTTAGGATTCCCCTCTTTCTGTGGATTTGGAACACATGAAATGACACCTACAGTATCAAAGTATCTCTTGGATCAAGCATCTATATTTATACATGCAAACATCCAGCATGCTAATTAAGCACTTGACTAATTTAAAGAACATGTGACTAAGTCATACCAAGGGTTGACCCATTTAAAAGCTTAAGAGCTTCTGATTGTAACAACAGGACAAAATATGGCTGTCTTTAGCTTTAAATATTTTCTTATGCAGAATGAAGCTTTAATTGGCAAAATCAGGTTCCAAAATGGAGGTTTTATGAACTGCCACTGGGTGGATACTTCAGACAATGCTGCTAATAGCACGGAGAACAAATGGAGAAAAACATTCATGTGGGCACTCCAAGTTGAAAGGAAATCAAATCTGCATTAACAAAAAGAAAACTATGATGTGAAATCATTTTAATGGTGTAGTTTTGAGGAGTAAAAACACAGAACTGAGGTATCCAGGTATTTGAAAACCCCACTACCTGAAAAGTGCTGCGTTTCTTACCCTGTTTTTGTTCCTTCACTGATCTCAAGAAGTAGATTGCAGATGTCTTTGCAGCACTAAGTATGAAACACAAATTCTTCATAATGATTATCACGAGTAGTTTATGAAAAGCAATACATTATTAGAAACAATTAATATAGATTAAGGAAATTCTATTTTTGGTAAAAAAGGACTAGGTATAGGACCACTGGCATTTACTAACCCCATACAAACTTCAAAGGTTGAAGATGACTGTTCCAAAATCACTTAAGTCATTCTCATCTATGGAGAATGAGAGAAGCAAAGAAAAACATGTTTGAAACATATAAATTATTAATATTCTAACACACTTTTCTATATTTGAGGCTAATTTTTTTTCCTAGTAATTTAAATTGAGACCTTGCCCTAATAACTACAGCAGAGGAGGGTGAAAAATGACAAAACACAAAGCAAAGTTTCCTATCTTCCTTTCCCTGATTTTCTTCTAGGTGATTTTTTCCCATTTTCTGTGCATCTCAGTATCTCATTCTGACCAATGACGGTCCAGTGTGCTATTTCCCATAAAAGTCAGACTTCCTGCCTGCTTACCTTGTTGTCTCCTCAATGATCCCCTAAAGCTCACCTCTTCTGAAGATGTATTTTAGTGCTTTCCATGTTTTCCATTAGATCTGATGGCTGAAAACACAAAATTAAACAGGCCATGCACAATGCAAGTTACTGGGTGACAAACTTATCATCAAAGCTGCAAAATGTGTTCAGACCTCTCTTACAGATACAGAGATCCCCAGTTTATCGTTACTCATCTCTTGTTCTATCTCTGGTGCTCACCACAGACCGTGTCAGACACCTCAGCACGTGTCACCCAGGGGCTGACTGACCTTTCACAGCGTGAATTTCATGGCTGTGTAATTGCCAGCTGGAGATACAAAATTGCCCTGGGTGTGTGTTGGGGATCAGCACAGACAGAATGTTTTGTTTATTGCATTAAAACTGGCATGAATCTGTTGTTTCTATTAATAAATCTCTGCTTTTGTCTAAAATAGAATAGCAACCTACTTCTGCCTGTGGCTGCCATACCTATCCCTCAATCCTCTCCATGTTATTATTCTTTGTTGCTCTTTCCATTCTTTTTCTGTGCCTGAGATGTTTACACCAGGCATGACAACAGAAGGATGAGTGGAAAAGGTTTCTGAGGTACTGCAAATCTATAAATATTAGATATTGATAAAGGCCAATTAAGATTCCAGGTCTTGAGAATAGATTCATTATATTATTTCATAACTGGTCCACATGCAGGAGCTGAATTTTTTTTGTGGCTGAAAATACACTCAGTCATATCAATTATAATTTTATTATGCGAGCCTGAACCAGAGCTTTGATGTTTTTCTGACCTTATTCCTTGAGGGTCAGAGCAGAAAACACATCCAAGCCTCACCTCCAGATGCATAATTTGGATCCTCTGGAAGATACAAGTTTGAGCATCTTTAGCAGAAGGGTCAATAAGCCTCCCAATCCTGTGGTAAGTGTTCTTATCAATAATCAGTTAAATTATGGAGTCAGCACACTCTCTCTTGTGCTTCTCTTTCCTGATCTCTTATTTTAAAAGTCATCTTGTCCCCCATGCTCTGTGCTGGAGTTAAATGCTCTGGCTCTGCAGCAGAGGCACTCAGAGTGTACAGATATTGTTGTAGGGAGCTTGGGAACATTTGCAACTCTGATTTAATCACGGAGCAAGTAGGGACCAAGGCAGCCAGAGAGGGCTGCTAGATGTAGCATGAAAGCTTGGAGTGCTTGTGGAACTTATTTAGCAAAGCAAGAGGAACTATTGACCTGCTCCTCAACTAATTCTGGATCCTTCCCTTGGGTGTAAATCACGGAGCTATGTGCAAACTCTATTTACAGCACAATCATGTGTGACACTGACCTTGCAGTTTGTGTTTAAACTCACTTTAAATACAACAATACACAAATGCTAAGCACTCTGTCTTTTAATCTCCCCAAATCTTAATTAAGGGCAAAGTGTGGTTTGGATCATGCCTGAGAAAGTCATGTGGCAGCAGAGAACCAGTCTCCCCAGGTAAATAAAGATGATTAATTTGGAATTGTTTGAAGTTTGTTTACTTAATGCAGATATATAACAGGAGGCAAATAAAGTGCTGCAGGAAACAAATATCATCAAGATAGAGAGGGGGGAAAAGGAAAAAAATGAAGGCACTCATAGCCAGATACCTGTGAAATTCAAACCAGCATTCACTGTTTTTTTTTTTTCCTGAAAAGACATTTTCTAAGACAAAATTAGAGCAAGGTGAGAGGCAAAAGTATTTGTGTCACACTGAGCTTTGCCTTTGACCTTTCTTATGAAATGCAGTCACTTGGTTTTAGTTAAGCTGAAGTGCAAACACTGCTTGCAATAGGTGCCACTGGCATTGCCACCTTCTCTCTCCTGGGTTTTGGTTTGGGGTTTGCATATTTCCTTAGCCAATATTTAATCTCTTGTTTGTTTTTTTATGCAGGCACACACAGGAAAATATATATATATATATATATATGTATATGCACATATATCCTTTCCTCTAGCATATAATAAGAAGGGTTCATAGGAAAGGAAAGATATTTTTACAAGTTACTCTTACTTTGAAACAGATTTGTGACCAGCAAGTTTATCTAAACAATATATCCTGCTTAAAATTTAAAGTGTTAAAGTGTAAAAGAAAAGCAAATATTGACTGTTCAAGAAAATGTTCACATTTCCCCCAATTTGCTGGTTAAGCAAACTGAAATAGCAATTATTGATTTAAAAAAAAATATGTGAGCAATCCTATTATTAAATCTAGGAGGTGTTAGGTGTAGTCTGCTGATGGATATTTTATATAAAAATATGAGAAACATAAGCAATCTTTTTTGCCCTTCTTAATGATGTTAGTTATCATGCTGAAGCAGAAAAGATTATGAGGCTTCAAGACATGAAAAAAAGTCCTAATAAAGGATGAAGAAGAAAAAAAAGGAGTTTGCTGTTCTTAATTCTGCAGAAAAGAAGTAGAAGTAATGATATCCCCTGTATAGTGCAGACCTGAATTTGGGAGCTGTAACTCTCTAATCCATAATAACACGTACCAGATAAAGCAATTGTCGACTTGAAATAACAAGTTTGACTGTTCTTTGTATCTATTAAGACAAAGAATGTAGATATAATCTTGCAGATAAGGAGTTTAAGATGGATTATTTGCATATTTCAAAGGTTTAACCTCAGAAATAGGAAAAATAACCAGCTTTTTATCACTCCTATCACCCTCAGCAGATGCATTGGCCACAAGCCAGGGACCTTCTGCAGTATTATCAAAACTACTTGCGTCATATTTACTCATAATTTGTAAGTATAACCATATAATTCAGAACTGGGTGGGTTTTAAAGGTTAAAAATACCAGTCACCAAAGAAATGCTCTTTTCTTGGATGCATATGACCAAAGTGAACCATCTCTACTCCATTTCAGGCACCAATACAAGAATAAACCCGTATATAGTTATACACTGATGTAATTTATATAGTTACATAATTTATGTAGTTATATACCGGTCGCTTTGATTTTGCAATTTACAAATATTTTTTTCGCTGCTAAAGCAAACCCTCCCTCAGAAACTCCGTAAGTAGGTGCAGCTTTCACGATGGCGAACCTGTAACTTCTTCTGTCACTGCACAACGCCTCCACCACCAGCAGTTTTAGGAATCTCCGGCATCTCAACAATGCGATTACCGCCGAAAAATCCCTTTCGCAAGGATTTTGGTAAATTTCGCTGGGGTATTGGTAAATTTCCTTTAAATTTCAAAGGAGCCCAACAGCGCCGCCGGCCTCCACCTCACAGCGCGAGGAGGGGCGGGACCTCCCAGCCCATGATTGACGTGTCTTTAGACCAATCAGAACTCGCGCTGGCGGCTGGCCGCGGTGCTATTGGCCGAGGAGGTAGCGGGGGCAGGCGCAGGCGGGAGCGGAGCT
>NW_005054402.1:147436-165896 GCF_000277835.1 Geospiza fortis | reverse complement strand
CGGGCAGGGCTGGGGGGGATTTTTTTCTGTGTTAAATCAGAAATTTGCGTTTCGGTTTGCTGTCACAGCGGTAGAGCCCGGTGGAAATGTGACTAGGGAATAATAGAAAGGATAAAGCATGTTCAGTAATGTGTGCAGGGCCAGGAGTTGGACTCGGTGATCCTTGTGGCTCCCTTCCAGCTCAGCGTATTCTGCGTGACCGGACTGAAGTGAATTTTTTAGGAAGAAATTCTTTCTTGTGAGAGTGGCAAGACCCTGGCACAGGTTTCCCAGAGAAACCGTGGCTGCCCCATCACTGGAAGTGATCAAGGCGAGGTCGGACGGCGTTTGGAGCAACCTGGGATAGTGGGAGGTGTCCTATGTCCCTGCCCGTGGCAGAGGGTGGAATTCAATGACCTTGAAGATCCCTTCCAACCAACCCAAACCATTCTCTGGTCCTATGAAGTGGACTGGGACAGGTGGCTGACTGAAATCATAAGGACATGTAATCAACAGCATGGCATTTGGTCATCTGAAGATATAGAATAGACTCCAGATATCTAGGTTAAGGTGTAAATGTTGCAAGAGTTCACTTCCCTTCTTCGTCATGTCGCTGTGACAGTTTCCACGTGTCGTTTCTGACAGAAATGTGTATTTGCTACTAAATACACTTTGTACTGGTTTTAAGTGGCAATCTTGCAAGATGCAAGTGGAAGTCTCAGTTCCCACTGGAACTGTTAAGTCATATTAATTTTATTTTTTCTCTCGGTTCTCAAAGGTACAGTGTGAAGACTACCCGATGACTTGTGACTCCATCATATCCTAGCATGTGTCATAATAGTTCCTTTTTTATCCATGAGTAATTCTTTTTGTAGGGATGTCAGCTTTTCTTTAGCAAAGCAGCGTTTGAAAAGAGGCCAAGGTTAATTTGGAGATTGGGAGGCAACCCAAAGTCTGTGTTGCATAAGGAGTCATGAGACTTTAAGATAGAAAGTAGGGAGGACTTATTAGAATTTTAAAGTAAGTTGTATGAGGTGCAAAGTATCAGTAATGCCTGGAAGTGTGCACTTTGATGTGTGCTGTTTGCTACAGCAGCAACTAAAATTCTCCTGGCTTTCCTTCCCTTCTTTTTGTCGTGGCAGGTTAGTGCTGTAATGAAATACCGATTTGAAAACTCTTACCTATCAAGGTTTGGGCTGTGTGCAGCTCCCAACCAGATGAAAGAAAACACAGGCATCAAACAAACTCAGGTCCAAAAGTAGTATGAGAGTTCTTCTTTAAACTATGGTGTGGGTTTTTTTCCTCTCTGGAACTTACTTTCTATGCCCCACATAACGTTATCCTGAAACTAAAGTGACTATCTCCTTCCACTAAGTAAATGAATATTCTTTACTTCTAATGTGGACACTAGAAAGTCTGCCTACACAAAGGAGACTGTACAGCCACAAAGCTGTTAATTTTTTTAATAGCCTTAATATCAACAAGTTGTGGTTTTAGCAGCTACTTCTGGTGGCCTTAAATATTGGCTTTATAGAATAGTCTTGTCTGTAATAAATAAACAGTGGAAAATATACTGAGAACAATTTCTACTCTTGCATATTTCCCATAAGAAGCTATAGATAACCTTTTGATTTAAGGAGATGCTTGTTTGTTTGACTTGAAATACAATTTGGCTGTATTTAACTTCCCTGTAACTTTCTGAACATCATGTTTATGCTCGTAACCAGTTACTTACTGTCTTTTATAATGTTTGTGCAGATTTCAGTGTAGGTGAGGGTTCCAGGCATCCCAAAGGAATTGGATTTATGCTTAAAGCTTTATGCTAATGAAGTGGTGCAGGAGCAATAAAGAAGGTGGATATTTTGGGAATCCAAGCCAGCTGCAGTAGCACGCGCTGCACGTTAGTAGGAACACAGTGGAAGTGCACTTATCCTGTCAAATGTCTTTTATGTGGTTATTCATGGACCTGAGTGAAACAAAGGTGTCTGGAACTCCCTGTGTTCTCTGCCTCATCCAGAGCTCTGGGTATGGATGTGAATAATTGTTCTTTCCTTGCCTTTGTGAGCTGCATTTTGGGGGGAATCCATCTTCTATCAGATGGGAATTTTGTCTGCTTGCAGTAATTAACCCCCTTAAAGCAGAACGTAGGGTAAGAATTGGAACCCCATGCAGTCACTGTTAGAATAATGAATACTTTTCTCATCAAGAGTTGCTTCTTCCTTCTTTCCACCATCCCTTTTCATTTATAGAACTGTAAAGAGGGAGAACTCATCAGGAAGGGCTGAGGGAGTTTGTGCTGGCGAGGTTCAGGTGTGTGGATGCTTCTGGATAGTGTGGATAGAGAGCCCATATGGAATTATGTCAGTTTAGTGCAAACTGTGATGGATTTATTGTTAGCTGGTCGGAATCTGTGACTCTATTTAAGCTCGCCCTGTTGAAAATTTTGTGTTTATTTCCTTTATTTTTTCCTTTGTCCTTATTTGTTTTTGTGTTCTTCTAAGTCCTTTACAAGGCTCCTGACAATAGATGTACTTCAGAAAAAACTGAAAACTGCGACCAGCAGGTCTCTGGAGCTGATGTGCCTTTCTCACTACATTTTCCACAGCACCCAGTAAACCGGGAATATTGCCTTAAAGGAGCATATAACCTCACATGTGATGCAGATAAAGTCTTTTCTACTGGAAACTTTTTATGAGAAAGTAGGAGTGCGCTCAGTTCTAGTGCAGGTGTTTCTTGAAGTTGTAGGACATTTCCTGGCAGTGGAGCTTCTTAGGGCTTGTGTTAATCTTAGTCCTTCCATGGTGCAGGAGTCTAAAATGATGATTCCTCAGGTGTTCCTACTTCTGTTGTTTTCCATAACTCTTTCAGACCAACACTAATTAAGGAAACCTCATTTTAGTCTGCCTGTAGCTCTCTCCTTATGTCTCTACCCCTGTACTGACATGACCTCCTTCTTCCTCTCCTTTCTCCCTTATTTTCCAGCAGCTGCTCCTGTTTTAGTTTTTTTTTTTTCCCACCCCATATTTTTCTTGAAGCGAGATCAGTAGTCTTGAGCAGCAACACCACAGAAAACATTACTGGATTTTACATGACTTCAGCTCCCCTTCTTAAATTGTCTTTAAACTTAGCTCTGTGATTTAGGTAAACATCTGTATGTTCTGTAACTTCCCCCAGAATCTGAAGTCATTTTGCCACTTCTTGTTGATGTGTTCTGTGACATGTAATGGTTGAACAGTCATGCACATTGTGTGGCTCAGATCCAGAGGGTTTTTAATTTCTGGTGTTGAAAGTGACTTTCTCTTTCTTCCAGAAACCAGATGTCCTGACCACAGGTGCTGGGAACCCCATTGGGGATAAGCTGAATATCCTGACAGTGGGGCCACGTGGGCCTCTTCTTGTCCAAGATGTTGTTTTCACTGATGAGATGGCTCACTTTGACAGAGAGAGGATTCCTGAGAGAGTTGTGCATGCAAAAGGGGCAGGTATGTTTAAAATCACACATTTCCTCTGTGTAGAATTAAAGAGCTTTTGAGTAAATGTGTAGATTGTGATGCATAAATTACATTGTTATTTATGATTTAGTGTTACTAGCTATAATAAATATATGTTGTATAGAAACAACAGTGGTAAGGCCTAGTTTAAAAGAACTCAAAACTTGAAGCACTGAAAAATTATTTACAAAAATGAGAGAAAATGTGGTTATAGCCCTTCAATTTTTACTGTATCTGTTGTAGTCTCTGCTTCTTCTGTCTCATCTCCCCATCTCTATCTAATATTGTTTGCATGTTACTTAATAGAGAATTTGGCTTTGTCTTCTAATGTATGTCTGCCAAAGCAAGCTGATAATCTAATATTTAAATTTAAAAAAAAAAACCTAAACCTTTAAAAAATTATTCTTGATCTTAGTAAGGTAGAATTAGTACCCTGAGTTTTGTCATGCATTGCCTAGAAGAAGCAAACACGGGGCTGTATTCAAAATACGACTGTACATGGGAAAAGTTCCTCTGTGGGGGTGGAAAGGGTTGTGTTGCTTCACCCAGCTTACAGATGCACCAAAAATTCTGCAACTCATAGAAGGATTAAAGAAATACCTGCCTTGCTCCCAGATGAATACACAGATCTTGGCAGGAGAGCATCTTCTGTGCCGCTGCTGGGAGCTGCTAACAGTCAGTTAAGGAGGAGAGAATGAGCAAATAGCTTGTGTTAAATCAATTTTGTGAAAGAAAATGGAGTGTTTAGAGCATTATTTAAACTGGTGTACTTCCCTTGGACTTGAAGTTATATGTTAACAACAGAGAAGTTGGGAGTGGGAGGAAGGTACCTAGATCTGATATTTTGAACTTGCTGTTCTTCAGGAGCCTTTGGCTATTTTGAAGTCACTCATGATATCACCCAGTACTGTAAGGCAAAAGTGTTTGAGCACATTGGGAAAAGGACTCCGCTTGCCATCCGCTTCTCCACTGTTGGTAAGGTTCTAAATTCACTTTGTGTCTTCTGCATGTGTGCCCTGAGAGCACTGTTTGCATTGTAGGGCACCTAAGGGTGTCTGTAGTGCTTGCTTCATCTTCTCTGAAATTCACTTACATGGAAGACCTTAAGCAGCTTTTGCCCCTTTCTTTCAGAGCTCTCTGGAGACTCTTTTCTGTCTAAAATATGTGAGAGAGGGCAGCCCCAGCTGTTTTTTTCTGACAGAAGGCTTGCTTTGTTTCTAGTTGGATCACAATCAACACTTACAAGTTAAATACCTATGATCTCTTATGCTGCAGGGATGTTTTGGGGATGAATGATGTAAACTAAATACTGGGCAAATAAAACCAAACAATCTTCCATAAATAAACTGATTTCTTAAAGATTGGAATTCAGAAGCTAGCAAAATCTTCAATGCTATTACTTGAAGCTGATTGTGATCAATAGCTTGTCTGATAGAAAAATTATAATTCATGATGTGCATGTATTTAAAAGAAAAGAAATCCTAATGAGGATTCAGTTCTGGAAGTACTGGAGAGGAAAAAGTAGTCCAGCAAGGCTAGGGAGCTGCTGACTTCGGCCTATGGGCTGTTTCCAGTCTTAAATCCCTTAGGATTTAGGGTGTCCTGAGTGTTGTACAGGGTAAGGATATGGGATTGAGTTTGAAATGTGGACTGCTGCTGGAGCAGGTTGTTGCATCCTTCCCTTCCCTTTGCCTGCCCTGTTTGGACAGGTTCCCTCCCTGCTCTTCTGGAATACACAGGGTTTTTAACGTGAGAATGAGCGTCCTACCGATTTCATCACAATTCAGCATTCGCTGTTCTGAGCACTTCTGGATCACTTCTGCTCAGGTGTTGTGCTAAGCACTTGTGCTCTGGTCTAAATTCCCATTGGAAATCCCATCCTGGGTGAAGCAGGAGGAATTAAACGGATTACAGCTCTTCCATAGTGTTTTATTAGGCACGCTGGTTAGATTGCTACCTTTCAGATGAGAGCTTTCCACTGGGATTTGGTGCACAGAAACAAATATGGGTTTAGATGATTCAGCCTTAAAATCTGATGATGTCTCTCTTAGTGATAATGCAAATTCCACTCTTAATTGTCTCAAGTGGATATACTTGTTTTTTCCTTTTTTTTAACTGTGGCCTGAATGTTTGGTTGGCTTTACACTTTGAAAACTCACAGTACCTGAAGCATTGTTGAAAATATTCCTACAGTTCCTTGGTGTAGAAAAGACTGGAACAAACCTTGCTCTTTTAGGATTTTATGGCCTATTTTCAGCTCATATTTATATGCATTTCCTATCCTAACACTTCTGTGTGTTCATGTATTTCTTCAAGCTGGAGAATCTGGCTCAGCTGACACAGTTCGTGACCCTCGAGGCTTTGCCATGAAGTTCTACACAGAGGATGGGAATTGGGATCTTGTGGGAAACAACACTCCCATCTTCTTTATTCGGGATGCAATGTTGGTGAGTAAGCACAAAAGGTGAGGGTACTTGGTGAGAAAGCCCAAAAGTTCATTCACATCTTGTTTTGGCTTCCCGCAGAAGCAAAACTTGGTTGTTGGTCAGATTGTCTGAACATTTTTTACTTGGAAAGATGTTCTTAAACAAAAGTAAATAAAGAACTAGAACTTGATAACCTATATGGTTTCATACTTTTCACTTGAACTTTTCACTTTAAAACCTTCTTGCCAATTATTTTTATTAAATCTGGGGCTTTTGGTCTTTTGGCATAAGTTTGACAGCAGTTAGCAGAGGGGTTTTCCTTGAGTGCAGGAGTTCTGCACAGATACTTCATAGTATCTCTGTATTCATTTGAGTCACATAAACACAGATATACAAATCTGAACAGTTTTATCTCTCACATTATCAACCACAAAATGAAAGCATTCTTTATCTCTGTTTATTCTAATTGTGAATGTTTGACATTACCCTAATTTTACTGACTGGTCTGTGAATTAATGTGTTTGGCAGGAAGGGTATGGCAGTATAAGATTTTGTTTTTCAGTGATCTTACAGCTTTGTCTTTCTTTTTTCTTTCTTTTCACTCTTTTTCCTTTTAAACTTCTGGGCAAATTAGTTTCCATCCTTCATCCATAGCCAAAAGAGGAATCCTCAGACTCATCTGAAGGATCCAGATATGGTGTGGGACTTCTGGAGTCTTCGCCCTGAGTCTTTGCATCAAGTAAGCTTTTCCCGTGACTTTATTTTGTATGATAAGATAATCATGTTATGACAGCAGGTTTTTAACTCTCTCTTTTCCATGTTTGATTTAGAAGTCTACATAGTCTTATTTATATTTTATTTAAATATTATTTTAAATTATTCATACTTGCCTATGCTTACAGGGGAGTCAGTTTTATTTCATTAACACTTAAAGTAGAAATTCCTCAAGGAATTCCTGACAACATTAACATAACTCCCAGTGATGCAGATTAACACAATAAACAAACAGTCTGGAGTGAAGACTTTCTCCTTGATATGCTGAGCCCATTTATATTGTTTGATCCTTCTCTTCAGGTGTCTTTCCTGTTCAGTGACCGTGGCATTCCCGATGGCTATCGCCACATGAATGGATATGGATCACACACCTTCAAACTGGTTAATGCTGATGGAAGCGCAGTTTACTGCAAATTCCATGCCAAGGTATTGATTTTTTTTTTAATTGGAACTATACATCATACTGGATAAAAACCATAAAGTTCTGTGACTTTTCAAATTTAATTCAGGCTCAAAGGTTTGTGGAGTCCTTGTTGAGTATCAGCTTCATACCTTTAACCAGTAGGAGAGGTCTTTCTTCTTCTATTCTTTACTAGACTGTAAGAAACTCTTATTTGGGCATCTGTCTCTTGTTAATGGAGCACTGTCAGTGAACTGATTTTTATCTGGAAGGCAGCTGTTGAATGTACTATAAGTCTGAACTCAAGTTACCAGAAGTTAGAACTTGGACAATCTCATTCTTGGATTATAAATCTTGCTAAAATCCATTCTTGATGAATCATCTCTGCAGTACTTTCTGCATGCTGTAACTGGTGCTTTCATTGCTTTTAGACTGACCAGGGCATCAAAAACCTTTCTGTGGAGGAAGCAGGACGATTGGCTTCTACTGATCCTGACTATGCCATACGGGACCTTTACAATGCCATTGCCAAGGGGAACTTTCCTTCATGGTCCTTCTACATTCAGGTTATGACCTTTGAAGAAGCAGAGAAGTTCCCATTTAATCCTTTTGATGTGACTAAGGTATGTCTGATAATTCTGGGAATATTCAGTTTCAGGTAGTTTTTAAGTGTATTCTTTATTGTAGAGCCAGGAATTCTGGAGATGAAGTTGTAGTTGTGTTATATCTGATGTTACTCTTCCTCAGGGAAATATGGGTAGGGCTTGATTCCAGGCCTGTAGATCCCATGGCACTTCAGAAGTGTGATCTCAGATCAGAGTCACACCCTGAGCCTTGCTGGTCTCATTTTGTCCCACTTCCAATAGCTGCTCCTAGGAATGCCTCATTGAAAGACGCTGAGTTAAACTAGCATTGCATAAACTCTTTTTTACCTCTAACACCGTTCTCCCCAAGTGGCTAAAGACCTTTGAACTTAAAAGTGCAGCTCAGATGGCACAGAAAAGGCCAGTTAAGCCAGTTAAGCATTTTGAAGGAGCTGAAAACATTTGTGCCACCAGTTCCACCCACACCCTGCTTCGCTAGGCACCTTTTCAAGGGCCTGCGGGTATTTCATTCAAGTACTCAAGTGCTGAGATTATGCTGGGATGATGAAATAAGTTGCATTAATAATCTGTGTTAATTGCAAAAGGCTTCTGAAAATAAGACATTCCTCAATGTTTGTTAAGAGAAAAGAAACTCAGTAATGTATTTTCTTAACCTAGACTGGAATCAGGTGAATTCTGCCTGGCAGTTAAGCTGCATAATACTGTAATAATGTTGATTTTACTGGATGTGTGTTGTGTCTTACAGGTTTGGCCTCATAGTGACTACCCTCTCATCCCTGTGGGAAAGCTGGTCTTGAACAGGAATCCTGTCAACTACTTTGCAGAGGTGGAACAGATGGCTTATGACCCTAGCAACATGCCTCCTGGCATTGAGCCCAGCCCTGACAAAATGCTGCAGGTAAACAGGAGGTGTGACCTGAGGAGCATTGGTTACTTTGCTGCTTTATGGAAGCTTTGAGTTGACATGCCCCAGTGTTTTACAAGTGGTGGTTCATGTTTGTGCTCAATGTTTTAGGGACGCCTCTTCTCGTATCCTGACACCCACAGACACCGCCTGGGCCCCAACTACCTGCAGATCCCTGTCAACTGTCCCTTCAGAGCCAGGGTGGCCAACTACCAGAGGGATGGGCCAATGACTGTTTCTGACAACCAAGGTAGCCAGCTTTCAATATAATGATGCTTAGGCATGGGCTGCAGCGTTCTCTTCAGTTCACAGGGGGCTTAAGATCCATGTTTATTATCTTTACGTACTTGTGTAGAATGCTTGTATATCTTCTCTGTTAATCTGGTAAAGGAGACTTGGGATATTTGGATACAAGATGAGGAGTTTGTTTAAAAGTATAAAAAGCAAGTGAAGCTTAGGGTGTGTTTAAAACTTAATAAAAAGGCTTTTAACAGGAAAGCAGTTTGTGGGAGAATACCCACAGTCAGGTTTTAGAGACTGACTTGGCTCAGTCCACTAAACTGCTTTGCTTTCAGATTTCTGAGAGATTGTGAAAGACAAAAGTGAAAATGCCAAGAGTAGAGCTGTCACTTCCCCTCTACTGAGCAGCTTCTGTTCTGTCAGGGTTTGCCCAATAGTGGCTGTTTTCCACCTGAGAGTAAACAAGGATGTACTTAAGCTGTGGCTCATGCCAAAATATGTGTTCCTCTGGGCTATGAATTCAGACACTTGCTGAGGGAGGAGAGGGAAATATTTGAAAAACAGGAACTTGAGGACAGCTGTTCTTGTCCCAGAATAGATAATGAGTTTATTTTTATGTAGTTCTCTTAGTTCACTACGTGTTTAAAATATACCCCCTACACAGGGAAGCACTGTAGTACTTCAGATATGTAAATGATTGTGTTTTTATGCTGCCTTAAACTTCAACCATGACTATCATAATTGAGAAGTATTCTTGTGAGAGTGGCCAGGTTTTCTTATTTTTGAATCAAATCAATATTCTCTGGAAAAAGCTGTGGAAATTCTCTTTGTAGCAGGTGCTGTTAAGTACTGGCTTGAAGGTGTTGACAGAAAAATGCTGTCAGCTGTTTTTAATAAAACTAATAGTAACTGAGTAATTGATTTAGATTCCTCCAAGCAAATAACATCCTCTGTCTTCTGACTTACTTGAAAGTGGTGCCATCTGATTGATTTTGGTTTGGGGATTATTTTTTTCTCAGGTGGTGCTCCAAATTATTACCCAAACAGCTTCACTGGTCCTGAGGATCAGCCCCAGTTCAAGGAGAGCCGCATGTTTGCTTCAGGGGACGTACAGCGCTTCAACAGTGCCAATGAGGACAACGTGACCCAGGTGGGGCTGTGGGAAGGCTTGTGCTGCTTGGCACACAATGAGGAGTGTGTAGGGCGTGTGTTAGTATGAGTTCTCACACAATCTGAAATTCAGATTTTGGGCATTGTTAGGTAGAGGCTGTGACTCGTTTTCTTGCCATTAGTGTTTGGAGAAGGAGTTGTTGGCATGTTTGCCAAAAAAAAACCCTGACAGATTGTCTGCCTTTTAAATGTTTTGAGTATTTTAAGTGTTGCTTGACTAGGAAGTGAAAGCTATTTTTATTCACTTTTGGGACTATCAAAATAAACCTTTGTTTCCTTTACGGCCAGGTGCGAGAATTCTACCTCAAAGTGCTGAATGAGGAAGAGCGCCAGAGGCTGTGTAAGAACATTGCAGAACATCTGAAGGATGCCCAGCTCTTCATTCAGAAACGAGCTGTAAGTGCTCTCTTTGGGGTTTATTCCAGGCTTCCTACCAGCCTAGTAACCAGCTATTGTCGTAATGGCTTCTGGAAAGGGAGATCAGGAATTCTCTGAAACGGCTGGATTTTTTCTTACTCAGGAATTCTCATACTTAAGTATTTGCCTATTTACACAATATACCATCAATATATAACATGTTAAAGTAACTTTTTCCTGGGGGGAAGAATGGGACAGGTGTTGAACATATGTTTAGCTTGGTGTTATAAAAATCAGATGACTGCCAGAGTAAGGTTTTGCGCTAAACAAGGAGAAGGCAATGAGGGCCAAGGAGGGATTGGATCTCATCCTTCCCAGGGCAACTTCGCTTAAATTGGGGATGAGCTCTGTGTGGCATAACAGAAATCATCTTTGAAGATGTTCATACCTTGTTTATAACTGATCAGAATTAAACTTTTCTTCCTTATGATACCTACTGCTTGTAGCCCAGGAAGTGTGGTAAAGAACCCTCTTGAAATGCAGGAAAAAAATCTTATTGCCTTTTCTGCTTTGTCTTCCTGTGCAGGTGAAAAACTTCACTGATGTTCATCCTAGTTATGGAGCCTGTATCCAGGCTTTGCTGGACAAATACAATGCTGAGGGTGGGAAAAAGGTACAGTAATGATTTTTGTAGCTGCATTTGACTGGCTGTGAGTTATTTTGGCTTCTCCTGGAAATCCAATGACATGAGAAATTAGTCTTGATCCCCATTTGAGCTGAAGGCCAGAAGTCAGTGCTTGTAGAATTGCAGAATAAGAAAACATCACTCTAATAACAATTAAATGTTGATTAACTGGTGATGTACAAAGACTTTGTTTCAGTTGAGGTTTGTAGGGTTTCTGGAAGGTAGCTGTACATGATATAAAATGTGTTCAGGTTGGTTACCCACCCTTTGAGATGGTAATGAAACATTGCCACAAGCCTTTCCTAGGCTCAGTGCTTGCTCCAAAGAACAACAACTCAGTTGATTCAATTTTTTCCTGCAGTTTTCTTTACTTTAAATGGAACTTGCTCTGAGTTTTTCTCTTGCTTTATTTTCAGGATGTAATTAGAACGTACACACAGTCCAGAACTCGTATGTCTGTCAAGGAAAGATCCAACCTGTAAATCTGCAGAGATCTGCTCTGAATTTTGCATCCTTCCAGCTGCACAAGAACCTGTCCAACACGTTAATGAATGTAGCAGACTTGGGTCCAAGCACAGGAGAGTTTTACAGGTGTGATTTACTGAGCTCTCAAGTGCTGTCTGTACTCGCAACCAGGTAACACAAGCTCCAATCCTAGTGCCTTTCAACACTAGTGCTTTACTGCTTGATAACAATTTAGGGGATTTTTAAACAACTCATGGATAAGAAATTGTCTTCATTTCTAGGAGCAAACAGAAATTTAATCAAAATACTGCTTCATTTTTTTTGTTGTACAACTTTCTTGACTAAATCACACAGTAGAATTTCTATAAGGACACTGTGATTGCCCTCATGGAGAAACTGCTTAAAAAGTTGATGCTGTTCAGTATTTCTAATAAAATAATTAACTATCTGTCTGTGTTTATAAACACACCTCTTGAATTTCATTTTTGGCCTTCCAGAAGTAAACCAATACCCAGTACCTTGAGAGTAAAATGTTGGTGTGTCTCATTCCTTTTGAGAGAGACAAAGCTAATTACAGAGTTTAATCTAAATACAGTTCAGTCTTATTCCCAACATATATTTTAAGATAATCTTTGCTTACTAATGCTGTGTTGGGATATAACTGTCATAGGGGAGGTAGCAAAGGATATTTTATTCCATGCACTGTTCAGCTAAATTGATGACATCTTACAGTACTTTCAGGGGTAGGAGAGTAATTTGTTCTTTTTAATCTGTAAGACTTTAAATAGAAAAATATTAAACATGCCAAATGTTAATAAATAAACCTTCTAATGCATTAATATTGAAATTCAAGCTCAAGAAATTTCAAAACTGTTCCCGGTGGTTGTTGAAATTCTTATTTTACTGCAATAATCTGCTGTTGCTATTTCTTGATCAAGCCAGGGCTAATTTTTAGGGTGATCTTTTAATTAAGGCATCATGTTTGTATAAATGTAAATATCTAGCAAATGTCTAAAATCTGATTTGAGGCATGCTGTAATGTTACCCAGCATTTGCAGTTTAGTTAAATTGTGCAAAAAATCTTGGGACCCCAGTTATGTGATAATTATTGTCCAAGCTAAATGCAAAGCACTTCAGAGCCCAGCTACTGCTCTTAACTCAAGCAAATGTAAAAAATTCAAATCATAGCAGTTTGGGGGTGATTTGTCAATAATCACTGCATTTCTGCGTCTGCCTTGAGTTGTATTTTGACTAAGATTACTTCCTGATTTAAGTGTGAATTCCTAGGAATGGTGGCAGGTAAAGAAGAGTAGATACTAAATGCTGTTCCGTTAAATTTTGGAGAATGTTACTTGCTCTGCAATTCGTTTATCTACCAAGCTCTTGTAAAAAATCAGCTGGGGTAGAGGTGCAGTAACATAATATGAACTGATAACCTACTGTATTCTAGGATTCCATTTGCTTTTTACCTGATCAGGCATGTGGGATTATCAGGCATGATGATTGGGTGGGAATATTTTGTGCTGGAGAGAATCCTAACAAGTTTTGGAAAAGAGTAAACAAGGCCTAATCATCTAATTTTGGTTTTGTCTGCTAAGTGATTTATTTTGTTGTCTTCTTTTATTTCTGAAATAAATGGAATGAAAAATCTCTTGGCAACATGTTTTCTGTGCAAATGTCTTCAAATACTTTGTGTTAATCTAGGAAGTTCATACATCCCTTCATCTGTTTTTCTGGAGGTGGTGCAGAAGCTGTAGGTTGGATGTAGTTTTTGCAGCTGCCTTTGTTTTAAAAACTCATGTTTCAACTCCACAGTTGTGTTTAAATGACTTAAATGAACTGTGATCTATGCTAAACTGGCTGTGACAAGTGTACAGAAAACTTAGCTTTTCCCAAAGCTGTGGAGAGCGCTAGGCAACACTGGAAGAACAATAATGTTATTTCTTCAAATAAATAAGACAATAAACCCATTTACACCTCCTTATTTTGAGAGTAAAGAGACTGCTGACATGACAGAATAGCAGCTTTGTTTTGTTTTTGTATTCTGTTCAATTAAAATCAAACATTCCTTTGCCAGGTTGTTGCAGTATGATTTCAGTGATCTGTAAAGCAGAATTGCTCAACATTTTCTTATTCCTGTTGTATTTTAGATGCACATCTCCAGCAGTGGATCTGGGAATGAATTTGAAACTAATGTTTGGGGAATTACAGCTTCTCCAGTAGTACCTCTTCTTTTAATGGGCCTTCATTCCTAGGTTATTTTCCCTTCCCTGATATATTTGAACTTGGATATCTAAAAACCATGAGCAGATTTCAGAATCACATTTGTTATAGTGAGCTGTGGCAGGAGATGAGGAAGTTCATGGGATTGCTAAATGTTATGTAGGGAGAAAAAGGGTGAAGTAGGTTTGAATCAGACTTTCCAGTGCTTCAAAGATGTTGGAAAAAAGCCCTGATTTCCTTTCCTTAGTGCAGCCCATTGATGGGAATTGCCTGCTAAGCAGTGTTTGGGTATCCATAATTTCAGCTTCCAGTGAACCAATCACTTTGTTTTGACAAATATTCCATACCTGTTGCTCATCTTGCAGAAAAAGGCTGTTTGTTCTCTGTTTGTATATCTCATCCATGAATTCTTGCAGGCAGGTGAGTCATCATTTTCTCACAAAATGTTTTATGCAGGTGATGAGGCACCAGCTCAGGGTTCCAAGGGAAGTGATGGGTGCCACATCCCTGGAATTGTTCAAGGCCAGGTTGGATGGGGCTCTGAGCAGCCTGGGATGGTGGAAGCTGTCCCTGTTTGCTGCAGGGGGTTGGACTGGATGAGCCCTCTGTGACTCTCTCTACACTGTGAGTTCAGATTGCTGTGGGGCTCCAGCCCAGCGCTGCAGAAGTGAATCGATCCACTGATGGGTTGTGTGTTCTTATCTCCTGCTGATAACAAATTACACAGAGATCTGCAGTGCATGGTAAAGCCTGACCCTTGCCCTCCCCAGGTAATACTGCAGAGCTCAGTCTGAGCTGATGTTTGGGGTCAGAGTTGTGTGATCATGACACAGGTTGTGGCATGCAAAGGTGGACTTGAGCGTAACCACAACTCTGACATTGGAGATTAAACCTCAGCAGAGGCCTAAGGTCATTTTGGACAGAATTGGGAAAATAACTGAGGCTCTCTTTTGATTATTGTAAATGAATTTAAGGCAGTTTTGCCAGGTTTGTGGCATTCAGGATGATTCCAGCTGGGATGGATCAGTAAGATGAAGAAGATTCCCAAAACCAGCCGTGTGTTTGCAGAAGGTTGTAAAGTGGTGCATTGTTACACATCTGGGAAAGCAAATGAAGGCTGAACAACGAGGCAGTGGTGTAAAAATAACAAGTGAAGTATTTGATAGGTGACTGTTGATGATGACACTTTTCCAGCCTGGATTACACAGCAGAGCCTGTGTGGTTTAATTGTCTGAGGAAAGCTTGGACTTTGTCATGCTGGAATTGCACCTAAAGTCAGACTTCAACCCAGAGCAGCTGGAAAAATCCTTGTACTGCAGGCCCTCAAGAGCTGGACTGAAATTTATTCTCAGGTCACAGACTGAAGCTTGATAAACTGATAGTTTTACTTTTTTAATGAAAAAAACTACTAAATATTTTTACATCCTGCTACTCAGCGCAGTTCAAATACTGTAAGTCTCTAATGGACTGAGCCAAAAAGAAAACTTCTTTCCTGTTTCATAGCATGTGATGAACAACAGAAATCCCTTATATAGATTTGCTGTGTCTGTTAATTTCAGTAATTTATTCTTTGCTTGTTTCTCTCAGGTTCCCCATTTTTAAACTTTGACCAGGGTTGGGAACTTTGGGGTTTTTTTAGATGTTTGTTTGGGTTTTTTTTTTCCCAATACAACAAATCCTTGCACCTGTGATTATTGATTCAGGATTGACACAGAAGTAGATACACTTTCCTACTCAAACTATTGTATGATTCTCTTTTTCACACTTGGCAATCTTTGACCTTGTGTTTACGTGTTGTAAGATTTATTGAGGAAGAACAGTGATGGCAGGCACTGGTTACAGACTCAGTTTCAGTTGCAACACTCCCCAAAACAAATGAAAATACAGAATTTCTGCATAATCATAATTCCTGTGTTCTCTACAAGGTCTCAACAACACTCTCAACTTCGTGGAGGGAAGCTGGAAAGCCAGGAATGAAGAAATATTTTTTTTTTTTTTACTTATTGTGTATGTGCAGAGTCCAAGGTGCTTTAGCCACTCAGTACTTTTTGTAAGAGATTTTATTGGAAAAATACTTCACTTTGAATTTAAACTTTTCAGTATTATTTCAAGTAGAATCTGTTTTCCCTGAACCTCTGATTCCAAGACACTAGTGTAAGAAAAGAATGAAATTTTGTCCTTCAGAGCTGCAGGAATCAAGGCTGTGTTTTAGAGTAAGCCAGTTAATATTTTGCACTGTTTTCATCATAGTTCACATTTAAGGAAGATGCTCTACTGCTGATGCTGATTTTTTTTCACTCTGTTTTCATGTACCATAACTTTTTTTACAAAAGTGGTAGGTTTTTTTGTTTTTTTGTTTTTTTTGGGGGGGGGGGGGGGGGGGGGTGGGTGAGGTAGGTTGGGTGGGTTGGGTTTTTTGTTTGTTTATGCTTTTCTGTTGGGTTATATGACTAATTTGTACGTGTTTCTTCTTCGGGCCTCTCAGTGATATCTTGTTTGTAAAATCTCATCCAGCTAGCCAATATTTTCTTGAGGGAGTGCAGGCAGCCTTTTATCTGAGACTGATACTGCTAAGATTGCTCAAAGATAACCCAGGGAAGGCTTGGCAGCTGCTCCTGTTTGGTCTGGCATTCATCCATATATTCCTTAGGCTTTATTTCTATTTATCCACAGCCCTTCATCTCAGTCTTGCTCAATCCTCTTGCACACCTGTCTTCATTGGAGCACTGTTGGGTCCTCAAACAATGGAAACATTCACAGCTCTCTTTTTGAATTGCATTTTGACTTGTAGGGATCCTGAATTAGGAGCCCAGTGATGTCAAAGGTCCAGAAATCAAATTATGATCTTCACAATCAGGCCTTTCATCTATCCAATAAATCATTTTCAAAGGCTGCTTAAGGTAATTTTAAAAGGCTTTTTAAAGTAGTGGAAATGTGTTTGTGAGTAAATGATACTGCTGTGACTCCTGCTTTATTTCTTAATTCTCCCACAGAGCTTTTGGGAATTGCTTCTTTTGCTCCCATGGGTCAGGCATTGTACTTTGTGCTGTTAACCTCTAAACATAATTGCACTTTTTTCAAGGCAGGAAAAATGGTTTAATAGCAAATCTTTCCCTTTTCTGGCTGACTGTGCAGGGTTAAAGGTTTTTTAGTAATCAGTCAATCATTGCTCAAGTAGTACAAAGTCCATTTGTTACATCATCAGAGACTTTTTTTACATCTTGAGTTTTCTATTTGTTAACCTTGAATTATTGAAAGAAAGTGTGGTAACTGCTAATATTTAAGTGAATTTTGTTGTTCCCATAGTCTCCTTTCCAAAAGCTGGCCTTTTATTTCAGAGTCTGAGTATGTACTCACTGTGGTACTCACCTGAGACAAAGAAAAGTACCTGGACCAGCCTCTTTCACTGACTCACCTTATGCCTGGCACAGCCAAAATCTGATCTAATCTTGGTTTTGCTGCAACAGCAACTTTCAGATTTGACCAAATGTCTGTAGGTGATTTATTTTACTTTTTGTTTACCTTTCTGTAGTATATCTTAGTCCTGTATAGCTGGGGAGTATATGTGGAGTGTGCACACGTCTCAGCCCAACACAAGGTATGAAAAGCCCCTTCAAACCAGATCAATTTTGAAGAGAGCAGAGGCCTTAAGCTGGTTTTAACCCCCTGTGTTTCTTGGCCTTGTGACAATGAGAATGGTCTAGAGAACAGTAATGAAAACCTATTTATGTTTTTATTCACTGCATGTGCACTTGCTACAGTCTGTGTTGTTTGTAGTTTATCCTAATTTATTGTTGTTTATCCTAATTTATTGTAGTTTAAGCACATTGCTGGAACACCATGTTTATCCAAAATCCTTTGCAGTTTCAAATTCAAGTAAGCAAATGCTGTATCAAGCATTAAACCCTCCACATGAGGAAAACAAAAAACCCCAAAACCCACCATCAGAGGCCTCTGACATGAAGTTAAGTGTGTGTAGCTCCACCAGCCCATGATCTGACTTGAGCCCATGCCCAGGCTCAGAAATGCTCTGACTCAGCAAAGAGCTCCTCCCTCTCCTAACAATTCACCTTCTGCTTGCCCTGCCCACTCTTAACATATCTGAACCATAACCCCAGGAAAAACCAGAAGAAAAATTCAGGTAGTTTCATCTCTATTGGAATTTTATCCCTCAGTCCTTACTCGCTTTCTTCTGCCAGAGAGTCCCTTGTGGTCCCTGCCTCTCAGCTTGCTGGGAATGCATCTGTGGCAGGCTGTGAATGGTAGCACCAAGCCTTGTCCTTTATTTGTGCAGGTAGGCATCATGCCAGAGCTCTCCCGAGGTCTTCAGGGAGCTGGGAGAGAGAGAAAGAGAAGACACATCACAGGGCTGCTCTGGGGAGTGTTGCTGGGACAAGGGGATGAGGTTTTGTCTGTGCTCATTTCCCAGAATCCCCCAATAAGCTGAGCTGGGAGATAGCCATAAAGATTGAGTCTAACTCAGCCCTGCACAGTACCATCCCCAAGAGTCACCATGTGCTCAAGGTGTAAAAGTAGAGCAAAACAACTCTTGCTCTTAGGATTCCAGTCTCTCCTGCATCCCCCTGCAGTTTTGGGGGTTTGTTTTTACTCACTGCACGATGTCTGCGAAGGCTGTGAGCAGAGGCTTGCACTGGTACTCAATGCCATGCTTGGCACACAGGGACTTCACCAGAGGGGCCACCTTGCAGTAGTTGTGCCGTGGCATTGTATGGAAAAGTCC
>NW_005054402.1:120696-147422 GCF_000277835.1 Geospiza fortis | reverse complement strand
GGGAAAAGGCTGCAAACAGGAGACAGGCAAGCTTCACAGGAAATCCTAGTCATTAGTGCATCCCAGGAATCACCCAGCTCACAATGAGCAGGGTCTGTAGCTGCTCCCAGCTCCTCTTTCCTCCTGCTGTGCTTTTAGCACAGGGAACTCGCAGGAATTTCTTGCTTTCCCCTCTGTTCTTTTCCACAGTTTGTCTCCAAATGAAATTATATTTATGGAAGAAACTACTTTCCCCTCCCTCCCTTTTTCCAGAAGTAGCCCTCTCCATAGCACAGAGGAGAGGAGCCCATCCTTCATCCTTGCATATCTCACTCTAGAGAGTAACAGCATAAAAAATCAGCAGGGGTGGCTTTAAACTCCTGTGGCAGACTGAAAACAGGTACGTTAACCAGGACATTTCCATTGATCCTTAAACCTTACAACTTGGGATTGGCTCCATTGCTGTTCTTGCACTGATCCTGCCCCTGTTCCATTTTCTTTTGTCATCCTGTGGATCCATTGAAAGTTTTGAATTGCATGATTCTCCTTAAGAGTTTCAAGTTTTAAAGACAAACTCATTGCTGCCCAGAACTATTTGTAGAATTCAGAGCAAAAAATAATAAGGAAGGAAAAAAATAAAAGAGAGAAGGGAAAATATTTTTTTTAAAAGGAGGAGGAGAAAGAAAATTCCCTTTTGGGGTGAGTACTCACTGATGCTCAATCTGGAAGTTGAGGTGTCCTGTGAACCAGTCATTGAACAGCGACTGCTCCACGTTGCAGGTTGCCAGGAGCTAGAGGAAGGGAGAGGAAAGCAAAGTCAGAGACAAGTGAAGAGTATGTTTAGGAACCAGAGCTCAACCTGGATTTTATTTTGGATTGCCCATGAGTGTGCCATTGCTGTACTTCTTTACCTTTTCCATTACTGAATCCATCAACCTACTAACCTTCACCTTCCAGCCACCAGCAGATTTCACCCTCAGTGCAACAGGAGACTTGCTTATGGTTAAAATTTGTACCTGTATGGCCACAATTCTTAAGGGAAAAATCTTTTACCTGAGTAGACACCCAGTCCAAATTCTTGTCATAGTCGATATCCATTGGGATATGGTTCATCTGTGAGACCCAGACAAACCAGCTGCTCTCCAGCATCCTGTGCAATGACATGAGAGAATTCAGTGCTGAGTGAGCAGGTCAGCGAGGAGCCATTGAAATAATGGCAAAGCCAGACTTAAAGACGTGGCTGAACGCTACCCTTGCTAAGCCAGCACCTGGAAGGACTTCCATACTCTGGAAGTTTAATATTTCCTCATGAAACTCATGATTATTTGATGTGTTTTGTTATAACACTGACTGGTATTCAGCTTGTTTTATCTTTAGCCAAGGCCCAAACTGATTAGAATCAGTGAAATGATCCAAGGGGAGAGCGTGCTGTCCATTCAAGTCAGTGCTGCTGGATAATACCTGGGCATTTGCAAGCCTAGACTAAGCTGTTTTGGTTAAATGTGCTCTTTAAGCAGCAGCAGACTCAACACCCAAAGCACTGAATGTTATATGAGGTAAACAGTTCTCAGTTTGGTCAGCACTGAGATCTCTTTGTTGCCACAGCTAATAGGGCAACACAAAACTTGCACTGGCAATTGAACAAAAGAATTTATGAATTAAAAAGTAGGCAAAAAATGAGGTGGTAAAGGAGAATGTGGAAATATAAGCATAGAAAAAGGCAGGCAGGTACAGATGGAAAGAATGCATAGAGAAAAGGCTGAAGAACCTTCTAAAGACGCATTACCTGAATATAAAATAATATGCCAGGAGACTCTTTGTTTCTAATAAAGATCCATAAGTATAAAAGAATCTGATGTAGAAGGTCAGCATCCAGGCCAAGTCCTACCAAAACCAGAGACAACAAGAAAAGCATGTCTTTATAAATTACATTTGCTTATTTATTTCTTTAAGCTTCATTGTATAGGTAGAAGAGAACAATTTACTTTCAGCTTTGACAGTTTTCTGAATGGCATAATCGAGAGCAATCCAACACAAGCCTATGATACTTTCTCACAGCTTGCTGTAAGAGGTGAATCTGAGCATTCTTGCCCAGCAAGGAGCTGGCTCCATGCTCAGAAGGAAGGCTGAAGGTCCCCATCTGACCCCTTTTGGTCACACCAGCAGCAGTACTCACCGCCCAGTACTTCTTTGTGTAGGCAATGTAAAATGTGTGGCAGTGGAAGTAGGTGGGGAACAGGAGTGGAGGAAGAGCTGGAAAGAAAAATTCGTCAATGGTGACATCATGGACTGGGTGACAACATCAGCCAGAGAGGGAAGGGTCCTGAATTCCTGCTCAATCTGGAGAACATTCCAGGTTAGGATGTTGGTTTAGTGCCTTGAAACATTTCTAGGTCTGACAATTAATCTGAGAGTTCTTACAAACATCAGATTTCATCTTAGCTCTTGACTGAGGAACAGCCACAAATTATTATTTTGAGAAGTGGCTTCCACAGCCCAAAGCTTATCTGGCTCTTTATTCCTTGGTGCAAAGCAGGGGAACAACAGGAATGAATACGAAATCCCTTTTCTATCAGGGATTTGGGGTTGAAGAACTCAACTCAGCCTTCCAAAAGGACATCTCACTTGCACTTAAAACTCCAAGAAACCAAAGCAAACCAAACAAAAAAAAAAACCAACCCTGAAACCCACAGACTTTGATACTACTGAAAGATGTGGTATGATATCATAACCCAGAGCCTCTGTGGAGGATGTGGGAGATCTGGGATATGATGGCGCAGGTCTCCAACTCTTCCAAAAATCTGGTTGTTATTATTTTGGTTTTTTATTATGTTCTTTGATTCAGCCACCTTTGTTTTTCTCAAGTTCTCCAGGTCAAAAGTAGAATCTCTAAGCCCCTTTAATACCTCACAGGGAATTGCAGGAGGGTAGAGATACTCACTGATGAAGAAGTATTTGTGTTGGTGGTTGTAGGGCATGTATTTTTTCTTTTTTATTCCAAGCTGTGAACAAAAAAAACCCCAAAAAACAAAACAAACAAAAAACCCCACCAAAACCAAAACAAACAAACAAACAAACAAAAACAGAAAAAAAAAAATTAGCGGAGACCAAGCAATTTGCACAGGTAACTTACTCTTTGCCATTTATTTTCCAGAGGGACTATTCTTGCACACTTCCCACAACCCTCATTCCTTGTTTCATGATTCATTTTGTGAAGAATTATATTAAGGCTATGTTAGTGGTCATAAATACATATTTTCTCTCATTTTCCCCCCTTATTTCTTCTCTGAGTCTCTAAACTTAAATGCCAATCCCATGATGGCATGGAGAAAAATATTTCATTCTGTAGCTGCTGTGATGGTGTCAAGAACTGATGGGATCTACAGCAAAAGGGGTTCAGCACTCTTAGGTTGTCACTCCTGGCAGTGTCCAAGCAGGACAAACTGGGAATATCCTACACAGTCCTACAAATTCTGCCCAACTGGAGTTCCAGGAACAGCCCTGGGTTTTTCAGTCCTGCTGTTCCTGTCACAGCAAACTCTCCTAGAAAACATGGACATATCAAAGCCACCCTCTGACTGAGCATCATACATTAATATTAAAATAATAATTCCAGACTGACTGCAGCCATGCCTTACATTGATTGATGTTTACAGGTTATCTCATGATCATTAATTACTGAGTTGTTGTTCTAGGTCATTAGATTTCTCCAACCATGAATGTGCTGGTGGATTTTCCACCCTATATACAATGCCCTTACATCAGGTCTAATTTATTTACATCAACATATCAGCTGTTCAAGGGATTCTTAAAGGGACTTAGTGTGAACTGTGGAGAAATAAACCTCATTAGAGAAATTACCATCACACCTTAGTTTTAGACTTCCCACGCCCACTCACTGACCTCCACAGAGAATTTCTTGCCCAAAGTGAAGAGGAAAGGGTGCATATCAATGTCAGGGTCCTTGTGGAAGCAGTTGGGTTTGGCATGGTGCTGGGAGTGCAGGAGAGTCCACCACTTGGCAGAGGCCCCCTGTTCAAGGGAAGAACAAAGCATGAAAAGCACTTTCAGAGCCAGAATTCCCTTTACTTCCTGAACCTATTCCTACTCCCAGTGCTGCACATGCTCCACAGAGTCTTCAGAACACAAGTTTTTACAGGAAAACCCTCAGAAGTTTTCCAGGGACTCACAATCAAATGGCACATCACAAACTTGTGTAGCAAGTGGTTCCACTTGGTTTTCCTGAATACTGAGAGGTGTCCTAAATCATGCTGTAACCAGGAAGCCTGGACCTGGAAGAGGAGAAAGAAAACTTTAGGAGGGGAGGAAAAGAGGAATTGAGATGGCAATGGTGCCACACTCATCCTTTGCACTGAAATATCAAGATTTATTTTCCAGACACTGCTCCCAAGTCACCAGCAGAAAGGGTCTGTGGAATCCTGACAGTCCTAAGGCTTCCCCGAGAATATATCTGGCTGAGAGAATCCCAAATTAAGTTTAGTGTGAGCTCCCCACATGCAGAATTTCTTCTTGGTATCCAGATAGTGGCTGTGTTTTTATCCCAAGTGAGGAAGCAAAGGACAAGAAACTGCTTACGTATGTGTACATAGGTTGATGCAAGGCCATGCTGTGGAATTCATTGCTCACCTGGGAAATGGTCAGCAGCAGCAGGGAGAAAACAAAGGGCAGTAAGGATGTCCCAAAGTAGAAGAGGATGAGCCAGGCAGCTGTATCCAGGAGCAAGATGTGAGCCAGGAGCAGGAAGAAGAAGAGCTGGTTTGGCTCCAGGAGTCCCATTCTCTCGACTGTAGCACGCAGTTCCCGGAAATCTTTCACCAACATTTCCTGGGGGAAGCATCAGGGTTACAATTCCCTGGTTTTAGAGAGCACCACTGCAGCCTCATAACCCAAAAACCACTCTGATGGGGGTGAGAAAGAACAAAGGATCTGGCTAAAAGGGCAAGAGCTGGGTTTAATAAACATTATCATTGCTCTGCTACAGCTTTTTGTTGAGGACCCAGGAGCAGCCATCACAATGTCTGCATCCCGACCCCTAAAACAAATCCTCCTCCGTGCTTCTTCCATCAAATCCTTGGCAGGCAGCAGAGGGCTCAGCTGGAAGTTGTGTTTAGTGGAAGCTGTACTTTGTGTGCATGAACTTCCCATGCCACCTTGTGGTAGGTCTTTGCATGAAATGATTCCTTGTATTTGTCTTCACTTTTCCCAGGATTAACAGGGGAGGGTTAAATGCACCTACAGCTGAAGGAGAATATTTATTCTCAAAGACTATTCCTTTCCCTTTTGGTTAGCTCTTCCTCAAGCAAGGGAGATTAGAGGCAATAACTCTGCTATTTGGGTAGAGTGGCTGTGATAAGAAAAATTCATCTTCAGGAATTTCATATTTATGCATTGTTTTTAAGTAGTAGCCCAAAAATGTGAGGAACCTGGTTTTCATTGTTCCAGAAGCTATGCTGATAGAGAAGAACAAGGTGTAATCTCAGAATATTTCCCTTTAGTCTCCTTTGAGGACAGACTTACATTTTTGTAAGGTCAGACTTACATTTTTAGTGGGCTCAACGCTGGGTTGGTCTGGGGCCAGCTCCCCAATCTGCAGTGGTTTCAAGTACTTGCTCACCAGCACCTTGTCAACATGGAATGCCACAAAGGCATCCTGCAAAAGCACAGGAACAAAGGAAAATAAATCCAGATTTTGTTTTTTAAAAAAATTACCTTTTGAATCACTCTATTCCTGGAAGTGTCCAAGGCCAGGTTGAAGCAACCTGGTCTGGTGGAAGGCATCCTTCCTTTTATATCCTTTGTGAGAGAACACCACAACAAAAAGCAGTACCAAGAGGACTCTACAGTTTCACTGTGCAGTGTCACCCTTTCTAAAATGTTGGCATTAATTATACTCATTTTTAAATTCTTCACGTGTCTTTGCTTACTGAGAGCCTTCTGTGCTTCTCATCCTCTCCTGAGCTGCCATCTTTTATGGGTTTCTGCTTTTCGTTAAAATCTTCCATTTCAATTAAGATAATTTCTTAATTTTTCATAATATATATATATCCAAAAGATTAAGCAATGGACCTAATGCAAGATGGACAGACCCAAAAGTGGCTCAGATCCTGGAGGGCTTAATGCTTTCGACATGGAACCAACTACCTACCAACGTGGCTCAGATCCCAGAAACAAAATATCTGGTTCATCCATTGTCTGGGATTTTCCAGCATGGTAAAATGAAAGAAATCAGGCAGTAGTAATTCGAGAAATGAGTGCTGAAATTATAGAATGCAAAGTTCAACTAATACACAATTTGAAATTTAAACTTGATGGACTGAAAATTATTTTATTTCCATGAGCCTCAAATATCCCTTATATATGGAAAAAATTGATGCAGCTCACAGCAACTACACAAGCAAGACCGGGAGATAAGAGGAATCCTGAAGACTTAATCACAGAATGGTTTGGGTTAGAAGGGACCTTTAAAGCTCCTCTAGTCCAACCCCCCTGCAATGAGCAGGGACATCTTTAACTACCTCAGATTGCTCCATCCAACCTGACCTTGAGTGTGTCCAGGGGTGGGGCATCTCTGGGTGACTTATGCCAGTATTTCACCACCCTCATCAGCAAAACTTTCTTCCTTATATCCACTCTAAATCAACGCTGTTTTAGTTTAAATCTAATCCCCTTTGTCCTGTCCCTCCAGGCCCTTGTCCGAAGTCCCTCTCTGGTTCTCTTGGAGCCCTTTAGGTACTGGAAGGGGCTCTGAGTTCTTCTTAGAGCCTTCTCTTCCCCAAGGCGAACACTCCCAGCTAGCACAGGTGCTCCAGTTCCCTGAGCATCTCCATGTGCTCCTCTGTTCTCGCTCCAGCTGTTGCTCTGATTTAGCTGCAGCAACACCTCCGATCCCGTCTCCGTGGGCTGCATCTCCTCATTTGCCCTTTCCCATGGCATGGGGATGGCGAGGCTCGCACGGAGCGGTCACACTTCGCTCCCCCGGCTCTGTCCCACACCCCGATTCCCACCGAGGTCCTTCCCAAGCCCTCTCCACACGGCTTTTCCCGGGCGCCCTCCTCCGGCGCATCCCGGCTCCCGCATCCTGGCTGATGTCGTACACCTTCCTGTGGATCACCAGCCAGCGCTCCTGCGGCGCCGGCCCTAGCCCGTTCCGCTGCCCGATCTCCTTCCAGGTGAAGCGCCGCATCCCCGCTGCGGGGGTTCTGTCCCTGTCCTCATCCCTGTCCCCATCCCGCAGCTTCCCGCCGCCCCCCGGCGGTGCCATCCTGCCTCCTGCCCTCCTCCCTCCCGCAGCTGCAGCCCCGCATCCCGCTCCGCCGCGGCATTTAATGGAGGGAGCCGCCCTGGCGCCGCTCCCCGCCTCCTCCACCCCCTCCAGCTCCTCGGGGTTGGGTTTGCCCCCCAAAGTTGCCGCTTTCCCACCCTGGTTCTGCATCCCCAGTGCCAAAAGCCCCGTAGAACCCTCAGGTGGGGGGTATCTGGCTGCTTAGGGGGGTCCTCAGCAAGTTCATTCCATTCCCAGGACGGGCTCAGACAGGGAAATCTTCCCTTAAAATACTCCTCTGATTAACCAGAAAAAATATCACTCTGTAGCTTCATTTTCTATGTTACAGTCCACAAACCCCTTGGATGAAACAAGAATTAAGCATATTCTTATGTCTTACTAAAAAATCCAACAACTAAACCACACCAATCTCCAGAAAACTCAGTGTAACAGCATCTGATGAAGCCCTATATTTCAGTCCAGTTTTCCAACACTCACAGCAAGAAGGGAGCTCCCACAGAGCCCATGGCAGGAATAATCCTCGAAGCTCTGCCCTGTGTGCTTCTGTTACCTGGGATAAACCTGGGATGGCACACATGGAATGTTGTACCAGGTTCTGATAGCAGGTTGTGAAACTGCTCTTTCTTCCCCTCCCACTGCCCCCTTCATGTTTTTAAAATGATTAATTAGACTTGGGGACTCCAGGAAATGAGCATTAATTGCAGAACAACACTTGGTGCCACTTTTCATTTCCCTCTAAACAGTCACAGCATCCACACAATTTTCTCTTGTCAAAACAGACCCAATCTTGAAAATTTAAAACTGCAATTGACTGAATGATTTCTTTATCCTGTAGAAAACCACATGTTAAAACCCACAACAGCAACAACCCAGACAGAGGACAGACTTTTCAAAGTGCATGAATTAATTTATCTGAGATATCATCTTTTGATGATTAATTAATCTGAAATTATTTCTTTACATTTATAGCATTTCTCATGCATCTACTTGCCTTTTTCTTTTTTTTTCAGTGCTTGTTTGCTCTTGAGTCTACTTGTGCTGGTAAAGCTCACACTTGATAATGATTCTGCAGTGTAGATTTCCAAAAGAGATGTTGATGCAAAAGAAGAAATTTCATCTAGTTATCTCAATCAAACTGTTTACACAATATTTCCTGCTCTTCTCCTTTACAGGAAGGTGTGAAATTCTAAAGCTGATTTCTCAGCCCAGCTTCCAGAGACAGCCAGCACAATAAGGTGCCTTTAAAAGAAGTTTAACAGTTGTTATTATCAACCTGTTTCTTTTCTTGTCCCTGTCACAGTAGGCACAATTTCCTCCTGATTCCTGGCTTTGCCATCCCTTTAGGCTCACATTTGGTGCTTTTTGCAGAATGTGTTTTTATAACATTTGAGATAAACTGCTTCAAGCATACCAGCACATACCTTCAGGAATGCAGCACAACTCCTTCCTTTTAGCTTCTCCTCTTACACTGAATACTCAATATTGAATATTCAGCAGAAAAGGGGGAAGAATCCACTCCCTTCTTGTCCCATGTTCATACCTCCTTAGCTACTTTATGGAATTATTAAGGTAGGAAAAGACCTCCAAGATCACTGAGTCCAACCTTCGAAATCATCAGCCCAACCTTTCTCTGATCCTAAAATCCTGCATAAGGTTAAATAGGTTAAATCAGTTAATAAGACAGGCAAAAGCTTCCTCCCCAAAGGCTTTTTAGTGTATGAAGCACACAAAATAACCCCAAACACCACAACTTCTGTGCACAACTCCAGTACCTAAAGGAGCTCCAAGAAAGCTGGAGATAGACTTTGGACAAGGACCTGGAGTGACAGGACAAGGGGGAATGGCTTCCCTCTGACAGAGGGCAGGGTTAGATGGGATGGATATTGGGAAGAAATTCTTCCCTGGGAGGGTGGGGAGGCCCTGGCACAGGTTGCCCAGAGAAGTTGTGGTTGCCCCTGCATCCCTGGAAGTGTTCCAGGCCAGGCTGGACAAGGCTTGAACCTGGGCATGTCAGGAGACAAGCATGAGCTTAGCTGGAATTTTAGATTTTTTTAAAACTGCCCTCAAGCACCCAAAATGATAGCGAGGTTTTAAGACCTTGCATGGATTTATGTCAAGCCCTTGGATAACTGAAGCTTTCATTACCTCAGGATGAGCCAGGTAACCTGCTGAGAGAAGTAGCTGCCTGTCACATGCAGGACACTCATGACATTATCACCGTGTCAGACACTGTTCTGATAGGAATTTTGATAACATTACAGCACACAGCAGGTCCTTCCAAGGGGGACAACCCATTTGGGAACAAACCCTTCATTAATCTGCACCACAGCCCTTCATCACCAAGGCTCCATCTCCTCAGTTTTCTACCCACATTAAGCAGCACTGATTGCTATTGCAATCTGTCTTTTCACAACAAAGATGTCAACTGCTAAAAAGATAAGCATCAAATTATGACTCGATACCTATCTGATAACCATTGTTCCTTCACACATCCCACATCTTAATGCTCCTGTAATCCAGTCTTCCTTTCCTTGCACTGTACCAAAGCTGCATCATAGTCCTTTCTGGAACTTTTGTCTTAATACATATGTCATCAAGCCTGAAAAAAAAAAAGAAAGAAAAATTTGGGGCAAAGCTAAATGGACTTTTTGTGCAGATTAAAATCTGTTTTTTTCCAAACTGAACTTCCTAAGTGATTAATATATTTGCTGACTGCCAAAGGAACTCCATTAGTTCTCTTTCTGCGTGTCCTGAGCGTGGCAGATTCTGGAGAGCAACACTGATTAGATGATTGACACCAAAGGCATGAGGAGGTCAAGCACCTTCATAAATTAACAAGCAGGAATCTCCTCTCTCTTAGAGACAGGAGAAAATAGAACAGAATGGAATACAACAGAATATTTCAGTTGAGTCAGCTGCAAGGGACTATAATTTAATCACTTCGATCATTTAGATCACTACAAATATCATGTCTGACTACTTCATGGCTGACCAAAAGTTAAAGCCTCTACCATTGCTCAAATGCTTCTTAAACACTGCCAGGCTTGGAGCACCACCCACCTCTTGAGGAAAAAGGGAAAAAAAATAAAAGGAGCAGTAATTAAGCTGAGTAACTCAGAGCAAAATGTAAATAAAAATATAAATAAATAAAACATATAAATAAATAAACCACTTAGTCATAAAAAATGTAATTTATAGAAAAATGTAAATTGTATCCATAAGTTATTATTTGCAGCCAGTAACCCCTGGTCCTTCTTTTTCTTTTCTTATTATTTTCTTATTCTTTCATATGGCACAACTCCTTAGAGGAATGTTCTCTATTCATTCCTCATTTTTCCTAGCAGGATCTGAGCAAGTCCTTGGAGTTTACAGCAAACAGGAAGGGACACCATGGCAGGGACTTTTGAGGGTCCTGATGTTCTGCTGCTGAGGACTGGTAGAGCTGGTTATGCTGTTTTGGTGATAATTTAGCCATAAAGGGGCAGGGCAGGGCTTTCCTCCTGCGCCATCAGGAGCGAGGTGAGGCAGTTCACACAGGCAGGGTTGCAGGTTCCCTCCTGCTAGTGGGGTTTTTAGTTTGGTGTTTGTTGTGTTTCTGTTGGTTAGTTGGTTTTGGGTTTTTTTGTTAGTGATGGTTTTTACAAAATCAAAAGCCGCAGTTATTACAAGTGTATGTAGCCAAATAGAACCCTCCAAAAAGGATGTGTCTGTCCAGACCCCTTCCTGTGAGGAGTGTTTGAGCTATCAGTGGTTCCAGGGGGCATTGCAGAAGAAACCTGCCTGCTGTGTGAACAGGTGAATGGTCTCCTTTTGCTGGTGGCCAAGCTCAGGGAGGAAGTTGAAAGACGAAGGAATATCAGGGAAAGGGAAATAGTTTGGTGGAGTTCCACCCTTCTGTCCTCGAGGCAGGCCCACCAGGAGTCAGAGGACTCCCATGCTTCCCACTGTTAGGCAATAGAAGGACACCTGGTGGATGAAGGGAACTGGAAATGGGTCCCTGCTTAGGGAGGTAATAATAAAAATTCCTCCCAACCTCCATCCCCTAGCCAGGTGTCACTTCGGAATAGGTATGAGCCCCTGGATCTGGAGAGTCAGACAGATGATTTGGAAGAAAATTATCTGCCCAGTGAGCCTCCCAATTACACCTCATCTGTCAGACAGATCACTGCCTCTGGCATTAAAAAGAAAAAGCAGGGTAGTCCTTGTGGGTGACCCCCTTCTCAGAGGAACAGAAGGCCCCATGACCCATTGACCAGACCCACCCCACAGAGAGGTCTGCTGCCTCCTGGGGCCCAGGTACAGGATATTTCCAAGAGACTGCCTGGGCTGATTCAACCCTCTGATTATTACCCACAGCTGATACTCCAGGCTGGCAGCGATGGGACTGGAAAGAGGAGCATCAGGGTAATTAAAAGGAACTTCAGGGCAATGGATCAAGTGGTTGATAGGGCAGGAGCACAGGTAGTGTTCAGGTAGTCCCTTTGGTGGCAGAGAAAAATGATGAAAGGAGTAGGAGACCTCACATTATCAACAAGTGGCTCAAGGGTTGGTGGCATCAGCAGAATTTTGAGTTCTTTGATCATGGGGCAACTTTTATGGCGCCTGGCCTGCTGGAACCAGATGGGCTCCATCTCTCTGTTAAGGGCAGAAGGATTTTAGCTCATGAACTGGCAGAACTCATTCAGAGGGCTTTTAACTAGGTTTGAAGTGGGTAGGGGAAGCAGCTGGCTGTCTGGAAGTAGGCCCAAGGGTGGTAAGCCTGAGATAGGAGTGAAATCAGTAGCCCAGTTGAGGTGCATGTATACCAATGCACACAGCATGGGTAACAAGCAAGAAGAACTGGAGGCCATGGTGCAGCAGCAGAGCTATGATGTAATTGCCATCATGGAAACGTGGTGGGACAGCCCCCATAGCTGGAGCACTGCACTGGATGGCTACAAGCTCTTCAGAAGAGACAGGAAAGGGAGAAGAGGTGGAGGGGTGGCCCTTTATATTAGGGAGGCACTTGATGCCATGGTATTGAAACTAATAATGATGAAGTTGAATGCCTGTGGGTAAGAATTAAGGGGAAGGCCAACAAGGCTGATATCCTAGTGGGAGTCTGTTATCGACCACCTAACCAGGAAGAAGAGGTGGACAACTTATTCTATAATCAGCTAGAGAATGTTTCAAGTTCATCAGCCTTTGTTCTTGTGGGTGACCTTAACCTGGGTCACATCTGCTGGGACCTTAATACAGCAGAAAAGAGGCAGTCCAGGAAGTTCTTAGAGTGTGTGGAGGACAACTTGTTGTTGCAGCTGGTGGGTGAGCCCGCCAGGGGAGGGACTATGTTAGAGCTGTTGTTCGCAAACAGAGATGGGCTGGTGGGAGATGTGGTGGTTGCAGGCTGCTTGGGGCATAGTGATCATGAAATTAGAGTGTTCTCAATATTTGGTGAAATGAGGAGGAACATCAATAAGATTTTACATTGGACTTCCGGAGGGCAGACTTTGGTCTATCTAGGAGACTTATTCAGAGAATTCCTTGGGAAGCAGCCCTTAAAAACAAAGGAGTTCAGGAAAGGTGGGCATGCTTCAAAACAGAGATCTTGAGGGCACAGGAACAGACTGTCCCTGTGTGCCAAAAGAGGAGTCAACAAGGCAAACTTCCAGCCTGGATGGGCAAGGAGGTTTCAGAGGAGCTTAGAAACAAAAAGAGGATGCATCATCTTTGGAAGGAGAGTCAGGTGTCTCAGGAAGTTTTTAACAGGGGCTGCTAGGGCATGTAGGAAAAAAATTAGGGAGGCCAAAGCTCAGCTTAAACTTAATTTGGCAACTTTTGTCAAGGATAATAAAAAATGTTTTCACAAATATATTAATGGCAAAAGGAGGGGTAAGATCAACCTTTGTTCTCTACTGGATGTGGGAGGGAACTCAGTAACTGCAGATGAGGAGAAGGCAGAAGTGCTTAATGCCTTCTTTGCCTCAGTTTTTAGTGAGAAAACAACTTGTCCTCAGGACAGCTGTCCTCCTGGCTTGGTAGATGGTGTCAGGGAGCAGAATGGTCCCCTTGTTATCCAAGAGGAGGCAATCAAAAAACTACTGAAATGCTTGGATGTTCATAAATCTATGGGACCAGTGCTGAACCACTTGGGTGTTCATAAATCCATGGGAACAGATGGGATCCACCCCAGGGTGATGAGGGAGCTGGCAGATGAGCTTGCGAAACCGCTCTCCATCATTTACCAGCAGTCCTGGCTCACTGGTGAAGCTCCAGAGGACTGGAAGGTGGCCAGTGTGACGCCCATTCACAAAAAGGGTGGGAAGGAGGATCCTAGTAATTTATAGACCAGTCAGCCTGACCTCAGTACCTGGTAAGGTGATGGAACAATTTATATTGAGTCATCACACAGCACTTATAGAATGGCCAGGGTATCAGAGCCGGCCAGCACGGTTTAGGAGGGATTGGTTGGTCGTGTTTGACCTACCTGGTCTCCTTTCATGACCTGGTCACGCGCCTGGTGGATACAGGAAAGGCTGTGGATGTTGCGTACCTGGACTTCAGCAGGGACTTTGACACTGTCTCCTGCAGCCCTCTCCTGGAAAAACTGGCAGCCCATGGCTTCGACAGGAGCACTCTGTGCTGGGTTCAGAACTGGCTGGATGGCCGGCCCAGAGGGTGGAAGGGAACAGTGCTGCATCCAGCTGGCAACCAGTCACCAGGGGTGTTCCCTCAGGGGTCTGTGCTGGGGCCAGTTCTGTTTAATATCTTTACTGATGACATGAATGAGGGTATTGAGTCCTTCATTAGTAAATTTGCAGATGTCACTAAGCTGGCATCGTGTTGGAAGGTAGGAGGGCTCTGCAGACAGATCTGGAACAGTTGGAAGGTAAAAGGGCAGAGTCCAATAGGATGAAGTTTAATAAGTCCAAGTGCTGAGTCCTGCATTTTAGCCACAATAACCCCTGCAACTTTATAGGCTGGGGACGGTGTGGCTGGACAGTGCCCAGGCAGAAAGGGACCTGGGGTACTGGTCAGCATGAACCAGCAGTGTGCCCTGGTGGCTAAGAAGGCCATCCTGGCCTGGATCAGGAATAGTGTGGCCAGCAGGACCAGGGAGGTCATTCTTCCCCTGTACTTGGCATTGGTGAGGCACACCTGGAATGCTGTGTCCATTTATGGCCCCTCAGTTTGGGAAGGACGTTGAGATGCTGGAGCACATCCAGAGGAGGCAACGAGGCTGGAGAGGGGCTGGGAACACAAACCCTGTGAGGAACCACTGAGGGAGCTGGGGGTGTTTAGTCTGGAGAAAAGGAGACTCAGGGGTGACCTTATCACTCTCTACAACTCCCTGAAAGGTGGCTGTAGTCAGGTGGAGTGGGTCTCTTTCTCCAGGCAGCACTGACAGAATCAGAGGACTCAGTCTCAAGCTGTCAAGGGAAATACAGGTTGGATATTAGGAAAAAGATTATTATGGGAAGAGTGATAAAGTACTGGAATGGCCTGTCCCAGGATGTGGTGGAGTCACCATCCCTGGATGTGTTTAGGAGAAGGCTGGATGTGGCACTTGGTGCCATGGTTCAGTTGAGGTGTCAGGGCATGGGTTGGACTCGATGATCTTGAAGGTCTCTTCCAACCCAGTCATTCTGTGATCCTCTGTGATTCTGTGAACTGCACCCACAGGTCCCTTAACCCCTTGAAGAAATTCTGGAAACATGTGGAAGCCGCCTCCTACCAACTTTCCCTCACTTTACACTCTAAGGAAAACCCTGCATTATTCCTATTTTCTTCATCCCAACTGGCTTTTCCAAGCACCAGATTACCATACTTCTACCCAAAACAAATCAGAACTTTCCAGTCCCAAATTCAGGGCTGATGAGGTACTAAATATGTGGCTCTGCATGTCTGAACAAGGCAGGCAAGGGTGTCAACACAGAGATGCTTCCATGGGAACTCAAAACATATTTGAGAGTTGTTTGAGCCAAGTTATGGCACAAAAATAGGGAAAAGAAGAACCTGAACAAAAACTACAAAGAATGTGGCTGCAGAATGTTAACATGGGATAAGTTCTAATGCTGTTAGTGGGATAAATGGGAAATAAACTGAAGGAAATGCTGGGTACAGGAGTAATGGAGTTGAAGTTGCTACATAATACAAGGGATTTTGTAATCTCTGGGGAAGTGATTTCTCTCATCAGCCTTGTTTCTCACACCTCAGACTTCACCATGACAGCAATTACCTACAAGAGAGGCCAGAATAAAGAGGGACAGACCAGGTCCACATAAACACATAAAACCAGTTGTATGATCACTCACTTCCACAGGAGGCACTACTCTCTTGTTAGAGCAAGAAGTAATAAATAAAGCAACTGAAAGCTTTATCAGTTCACATGACTTTCCCTCATGTTATGCTGATTAATTTAGACATTATTTGTCCTACCAGTCCTACCAACAGCAGAAAATCAGTGAAAGTATTTCACAACTGCACTATTTCAAACAGAGTATTTCAAACTTGGTCCTGAGAAATTAAAACAGCTAAGGTTAGGCTCAGTTCTATACATTATGTCCAAATCTACCAGTCCTTCTCTTCCTCCCTCTTCTCCTGCAAACACAGACACTTTATTTTAGAATAAGGGTCAGAGGGAGCCAGAAGTCCCTCAGAAATCCTTGGCTCTTCCAAATAATCTTATATCACAGTATTGCTAAACGGATCTCTCAATCTCCAGTGTACCTGGAATATTCTGAGCTGATTTCCACTTCGCATTGCCAATCTGTGGGGGAGAGAGGGATTAATGTTGCATAATTCCTAATTTCTTAGTCCTGTATATCAGAACCATAATTACTTCCTTTCCTAATCTCCAGAGGTTGATGTCCTGATGAAGAGAGTGTTTGGAAAAGCCAAAGGAACAGCCCAACAACTCTAAATGCGTTGGAATTATGAAGGAAAGGAAAGGAACAAAACCCATCCACAATTAGTTGGTATAGAAAGTGAAACATGGTTCTCACTCGTGGTGGAAAGCCAGCAGAGAGATTTCATAAGGGTGGTGATTATGTTGCTGTCACACTACTGGCAAGGATGGGGAAATGCAGAAAAAAGCTGGTACTATTTTGGTTGGAAAAAGACCTTTTACAGTCATGTTCTTAAAGTAAATCTGAGAGAAACTTGTTACATTGTCCACTGTAAATGCACATTTTCTCCTGGAAAGGAAGGTAGAGAGGGACACTTCTTATGTTTGTGCCACTGCATTCCCTCGTTTTCTTAGAAAAGAGAGGAATTGCGCATTTCAAGAGCTGAGGAAGCACAAGGAGATGAAGAAGAGCAAGGAGCCAGCAAGGATTTGCTGCACATTACAAGCTATGTCCACATCCTACACAGACTCACAGATCCTGTTGGTAGGAAGCTTTGTCTGTTTTAGCGTTTGGGGAAAATTCCAAACTCATTCCAGCTCATGAGTAAAGATCCACCCAGCCTTCCCACCTGAGGTGTGTCAGCAGGTACAGGCAGGCCCCATCAGCCATCAGGGTGAAAACACATTGCACAACTCTCCAAATTATCTTCCTGAGAAGCTTCTTCTGTAACACTTGGACTCAGCTGATGTGTCTTTCACTGTACCTCCTGAGAAGTACTTCCTTTGCAGTTCTTTGCACTAACAGGCTCTTACTAAACCCAGCTGGAAATCACATTATTCTGCAAAATTTAAACACAAAAATATAAATTGCAGTGACTTTTCATCTGGAGAAGAACACTGCAAATATCACCTGAAAATGTGATTGGTCCTTTCATACTTGTTTCTATCTTTTTCCCCCTTTTGTTGTTTGCAGGAAGTCTTCCAGGCCAGGCTGGAGCAATCTGTTCAAGGGGAAGGTGTTTCTGTCCATGGAATTGGAGGGGCTTTAAGGTCTCTTCCAACCCAAACCATTCCATGACTTCATGAAGAATATTATGTCCTTTAACAGTCTCACCCCTTTTATCAACTACATGTTTAAGGATTATGCTGTGTGGTGGCACAGGTTCAGAAAGTGCTTCGTGGAACCTCTCTGTCTCCAAACAGGATGATGTGAGCACCAGAATATTTCAAATACAGTAAATGAATTTAATCTCTTAGCTTTAGCTGTCTTAAAATGCATAATGTAAATGATTTATGTGTTCTTGCTCTATAATCATGTAAGGAAATGGACAGCATAAATTAGATCCAGAGATAATTATCTCTCTCCATTGACAAGAAAACCCAGGCAGCAGCTTAGACAAGATGCTTGACTCCATAAAGATGGACAAGATGAATCTGATTTGAGGAGTCTTTCAGTGCTATTGTTGACAAGGTTATTTTTCTAAAAAAGTCATTGCTGCAGGCAGCACAAGTTTTAGATTTAAGGACAATTGGAGTATTTGAGTTCTAATCAGCATTTCTTTGTATTCCTTCCCTTTGTTATGGACAGTGACCAGCTTAGCTCTTCATCTTCTCTTTTGTAAGTGAAATAGTGGAGTTCTTTAAGGAACTGTGCTTTCAGAAAAAGTCTGCAGAAGCAGTTGAAATAGAAAATCAAATAATTAAAATACCCCTTTGCAGAATTACACTCTTACAATTAGCTTTTACAACTTCCTCACCTTTCAGAAGGAGCCTAAATGATTCTCCTTTATTCTCCCGAGGGGAGAGAGAACATTAAAACCCCAGTCAAGTTATTCAGCCAGCCTCAAGCAAGAACTGGTGTTTTCCACACTTAGAATTGTCTTACAAAATCCCAGACACCCACTCACTCCATGAGGACAGTCTTGTCACTTTTATTGGAGGGAAACGAGGGGGAGCGGAGCTGAGGGATATAACTCATCTTGTCACTCAAGAGCCATTATCAAGATCAAAAGGGAGGAACTGTATTTTGTAGCTGGACCAGTTCCTTGCTCAACCTGTGCCCAGCACCACCTGGCTTACCTAACTGCCTTGATTCACCTGGAGTGGCTGGATCCACATTTCATCACAACTCATCCTTTCTTTTGGGGTATTCCTCCACCTGCGTCCTTGTGAAGGGCAAAGAAGCAGAAATGGAAAGTTAATGCCACCTAAACATCACCATTCTTGTTTGTCAAACAGAATTTATCTAGAACAACCTATAAAGTGTCTAGTTTATCTATATTTTGGCTTGCAGTTGCATTTGGAAACATAAATTTGCATAGGTGACATAGGCACAGGACACACTAACTTCACATCCCCGGGTGCACAAGTGCAGCTCATCTGGAAACCACAGGGATTTAGTAACTGCAACTTCAGTGTTGTAAAATAAAGGCTACAACTCAGACAACCAAAACCTGTGCCTTTGCATATATGTAATAACAATATCTGTTGGAAACTTCTTTCCCATCGATTAGGAACCCTAAAAATAATTAAATATTATTTTCATAATAGTGTCCAACATATAAAGAGCAGATAATAAATTCAATCAATCAATAGAAGGGGTGTTAAGCACAGATAAGTGAGTGTTGCATTGCAATGCCTCCTTTCGGAGGGTTTTAAATCATAAACATCTTCAAACAGGGCAAATGTGTCCTTGCTCAGGGACAAAGCCAGCAGTTCAGTTCAAAGTTTCCTTTATTCTTGTTACCTATAATCAAAATGTCTCATTTTTCAGGCAGAACCTTTAATTATCTTCTCCAGAAAACATTTAAAGACTCCATAAGATTAAAATTGTTAAGAAACACGTGTTAAGAAAAAGATTGACGGGTCTCAAACATTCAGCAGAATAGAAACATTCATTAAGTATAACAAATATTTAAATATTTCCTTGCACAATCCCTGCAGAGCTTACATGGATCAGCAATGGTTTATCATTATCCTTTTCCAATGTCATTAGATAAGTTATCTCAAGAATCTAATTATTTTCTGTAGATAACCAATTGCTCAAAGTCTAAAACCCTGCCATCACTAATGATTATTAATGCTGACCAGATTATTTAACGCTCCCTTGAGTTTTTTTTAGAGTATTATTTTATGCTCTTCAATCAAAACTAACCTGTATTATTGAAAGAAATATTGGTAAAAATACAATTTAACTATTCACAGCTGTTTTTTACTTAAGCTTTTTCTGATTCTGACAATGAGTCAATAAATAAAAGAGTAAATGTAAATAGAAATTATCTGAGTATGCACCATTTAAAACTACCTAAGCAAAACAGAAGAGCAAAAGTTTTAGGGGGAAAAAGACATCTTTAAAATATAATGAAATGTTAGAAATGAGGCAGATAAAGCAGCTTCTGAGGGAAGCAAACTCAGAAAGTAACTGGGAAAATTATAATAATAATGGAGAATAAAATTTATATATCTATATCTATCTATATATATAAAATATATAATATGGAGAATAAAACCCATGCAGACAGTGTAGATTCAAGGTGAATTTTCATGTGCAGTCCTTTTCCTCTCAATTCTACATCCTTGAGCAGAGGGATTCTAACTGAGACAAGTCAGTTGAGGGACTAGATGTTTATTTGGATTCATGGATTACTGTTCCATAGGTTAAGTGGTTGGAATGTTTTGTTGTTCTAGTATGGGATCTTGTTTAGGTGTTCCATGAGCCACCTGGAGGGTTATCCTTGGAAGGATATTGCATTATAAATCCTTTTGCTCCAGCCCAGCAAGAAGGATATTAGTGGATATTATGCCAGTATTGCAATTGACTTCCCTTAATTGCTCCTAATCCTTGATGAGACAAACAGAGGCCTTGGGCTGTGCCTGTGGGATACTTCTCAAGTACTAATTGGATAATCTTAGCCCTGAGCAGCTAAAACCATAACCATGGTTCATATTCTAATTGATCACAGCTTGCAAACCCGAGGAGGCACCAAAGCATTCCAGGTCCTGTGCTTTGGGCATGGAACAGAAATCTTGAGAGCAGCTGGGATTATCCCAGGATAATGGATGGAAATACATATGGATCTGGAAATACAACCTTTACCATAATGGGCTCTCCCCTGTCCTGGGACAACAGTAGGGCAATTAATTAAAGGACAACAGGCTCAGTAATTAATTTGCACCTTTAGGGATTATATCAGGGACACAGTGAAATTAAATTTCCCGTTGGAAAAGGCATGACAGGGTTTGGGGAGCTGCAGAGGGAAGTAAAGGAATGAGTTTAACCATGCAAGGCTGAGCCAGGCCCAGCCACTGCTGGTCTCTCACACGGAGCAAGCAATGGAAACACCACATCCCCTTCTATCTTTTATAAGATGGATTGAAAGAAAAGGCTTTTTGAGAGGCCATGCAGCTATTCCTGAGCTCCTTTCCTTGGGGAAGAGGTTTAGGAGGAGAAGGGAACTCAAGAACTCTGACCTGCCATCCGAACTCCGAGGTTCTCCCCCTCAGAAAACGAGGCGCCAAAAAATGGGTAGCAAACCCTTCCTGTGGTAGAAAATCACCTCAGAGGTGCCATTTGTCTTCTTGGACACTGGCACGGCCTCACAGCACCCAAAGGTATCCCCACAAAGCAGGAGCTGAGGAGCAGGCCTGCACATCACGGGGAAGAGCAGTGATAAGTGTGAGGCCGTGGGCTGAACCCCCTGGTCACGGCTGCAGGCAGACAAGGCCTCTCCTTCATGCATAAACCCTCACGATTTGCTGGCAAAACAAGTGAGCCCAATTCTCACACTGTGAAATTTCCTGTGGACAATGATCCTTCTTGTTCAGGAGGTGGAATGTCTTCTCTAAAATATACAGGTTTGGGATGAAATTTGTGAATTTTAAGTCCTGTGTAGTCCTAGCTTCTAAATCCACCATTATTGCAAAATAACCCACCAAAAATATTAGAGTTTTCATCTCAGTTTTTCCTCTCTTTCATGAGCTACTTAAAAGTTGGAATTCTTGTCTGGAGATAATTTGGGTCCTTTAACTCCCAGAGCAGAGCTTTGATTGAAAGGGTCCAGCTGCAAAGCAGCTATAAAATGTTACAATTGCTCTACTTTTCATTATCAAATACACCTAATGCAAATGTAACCCAGGACTACAAAAAAAACCTTTTTTTTTTTAATGTTGTCATTTGTTATGGTGATTTGGCTAACATTTCTGTGTTATTCACAGCAGCTATATTTAAGGGTTTTTTTTTTTTTTAATTGTCATTTGTTTGTGATTTGGAGAACATTTCTGTGTTATTCACAGCACCTGTTCCAGGGAGGAATTAATCCAAAGAAAAGGAAAAACTGGCCCATTTCCAGGTGCAACAGCGAGATTCTGCCAAAGGGGGGCAAACTTAGACCATTTTTCCTCATCTTTTCCCTGTTTTTTTTTTCCTTGAGAACTCTTCCAGCTGATTCAATTCTCGAGGCTCTCTAACCTTCCTCAGCTGTCCGAATAGCAATCAATTAGAAACTCAGCTACCTCTCCCTCGGGAATGAAGAAAATCAGAGTGGTTTTCTCCAGATCCACATTCAAGCAAACACTCCTTTGAAATCATCTGGAAAATAAAATTTTTAGAAGTTTTAATTTGATTTCAAGTCATAAGGGGAACTGCTGAGCCCAGAATTGAGGGGGTCAAATAAAATACCCCCAGTAGCTGAGGATTACACTCCAAGATCAGTGATTTCACATTTTGGGTTTAGAAAATGCAAAGTATAATCCTGACATGTGTTCCATGGTCACCTGGATGCATTTACCAGCAGGGGGGAGCACACAGCTGCAGCCAATATTCAGCTTGAGTAAGCACCAGTGCACCTGGAGCAGGCAAGGTTTACTCCCAGTTCCAGGTGGGAAGGATGCTAAAAGTGTCAAGCTGTGACCCAGAGGCCAAGTTGAGCTCAGAGATGAGTTCTGGACTTGCCAAGTTCCAGGTCTCCCAGTGGGAAACTTGCTAAAAGATTTTCTTTGCAGAGACAAGAGGGATTATCTTGCTGTCAACAGATTCAGACAAGAACACCAGGCACACCCTGGTTCATGCAACTGAAGAGTGACAGCAGACAATAAAACACTGCATGAAGGAGGCAGCTATGCCTCAAACTTGCTTTTAATATCTGAGGTCATATTTAAGATCTTGTTAGTCAAGAGAGAATTCCTTTTCCAGGAATCTTCTGTTCCACAGGGATTGCAGCCCTGAAGAAGCAGCATCAAAGCAAATTATAGTCCACAGATTTTTTTCCCAGAGCCATGTTTTCATTAAGAGAAAAATGGAAGGTTTTTATTTCCTGGGACACTGGGGAATGGCTTCAAATTGCCAGAGGATGGGTTTAGATTGGATATTGGGAAGAAATTCTTCCCTGTGAGGGCAGTGAGGCCCTGGCTACATAAAAGGATTGCAGTTGGTGCTGATCAAGGCCTGAAAGGCACCATAATACAAGGAATACAATGACAGGGAACTGGGATCTTGTGTAGCTCCCTGGAAAAGCCAGCTACCCAACTGCTTGAATTTGTGGGCATGATATCTGTTATCTTGGCACGCTGACAACAAATTTGCAGGACATTAGCTGGGATCTCTCCTCCTCAGCTCTGTAAGTCACTGGGTGTACTCATGATAAGAAATACCAGCAGATTTTATTGAGCCCAGCTGCCTAAATCCACATATTACTCTGGATATCCCCCCCCCAATATTTGTTTCAAACCAGCTTTGTGGGGGAAGAAAGAGTGGCAGAATCCCAGGAGTAACAAAACTGGAGAGAGTAAGCCCAGAGGTAAATCTCTTCCCAAGGTGTTATTAGGGAGAGATGGAGGTGGAAAGATAACTCACACAGGCAGTGAAACTATCCAGGGATATTCAGATTTTGGACTGGGGAGTGTAGCAAGGATGCAAATTAAGAGTTTATACTGAAAAAAAGGGGATGCTGGTTAAAGATATAACACAGGGCCTTTCATCATCAACTATTTTTAAATTTAAACAGTCAAAATGAGGAACCCAGGGCCATGCTGCAAGGAATTAAAAGGATTAAAAAGACAAAGAGGAGTTGAGATTTTTCATTGGAGGGGACACATTTCAGAGAGGTGCTCAAACTGTAAATTACAACTCCAAGAATATCTTATTTGAGTCAGGGAGAAATTTCCTCAGTACTTTTTCTACTACATTCTTAGGCACTACTGGATTTCACCTCATTCCAGAGACCACAGAATTCAGGGCTGTTGGGTGGATGGTCACATTGGCAGAATTTTCTCTCACCTCCCTGGCTGTCAGCACGTCTCAACTTCTTACTCAAGGGTTTTTTTCATTTAAGAGTTGGTAGGAGCAATAAAAAGGAGAGGTGGGTTAATAAAAGAGGGTTTAAAACTACCCTGAGAGCATCTCTTTCATTCTCACACACCCAAAGCCTGCCACTTCAATCCTAGGGTTAAAAATCTTACATCACCACCACTTATATTGAGCAAATTTTGTGTGCTGCAATATCACACTTTTAGCTCATGTCCCACAGCTGATATTTAAATAATTTTAATGAGCATTTTGCTGGGTAGTCCCAGCCTTCTTTACTTTGCTCATTGCTGTGCATGGCTGATGGATTTCTGATTCAGCAAACTGGAGCTTCACAATGGGGTGTTGAAACACAGCACCAGAAAATCCCAGCTGGAGTTTGTGTCCCATCTATTTCCCTGAAAAAAAGCCCAGGTAGAACATTCCAAAATTGTTTGGCTCCTCTCTCCCTGACATAACACTCAGAATGCAAGAAATCTTAGTTTGAAGTTTCATTTTGTTTTGGTTTGGTTTTTATGGCGTAGATATTTTAATATGTAATTTTTATGTGGGCTTTGAGTTTGGCGTGGAGTTTTTTACTTGATTTTTTTTTTTGTCACGGTATGTGTAGATCTAACACCCACATCAACAAGAAAATAAAGACAAGAATAAAAACCACAAATCCCCTTTCAGCTTCATGAGGAGCCAAAGCCTGGTAAATCCACTGTTGCAACAGGTCAAAGGGTTTTAGGCAATTTCATCATTCCAGAGGAACAGAAGAAGGTTAGATGAATATTTGGGACCTCTGGCATGAGGATGCAATTCCAAAGGTCCTAATAAATTGGTGGAAATGGAATGAGTAATTCCTGAGAAGAGCCACCCTTTAAATCAGAGCTGTCTCTTCCCACATGGGATAAGTCCCTGTGGGTTCAGGCCATGTAGGATAATAAAATAAACACTAATTAATCCCTATTGAAGCTGAGTTTATTTCCTTCTTCAGGCCTCCACTTTTGGGCACTGGGATAATGCTCTGACCTGACGTGGTCTCTCTTTTGCCCTCTCCTCCCTGTTTGTTGTTCTGGATACCCCACAGACCATGAACCAAAGCTGATACCGATCCAACAGGTTGTAAAAGGGCAGAAAAGCTCACATAAGCAAACCTCAGCCCTTCACTGACTGGGATCCAACTGGTGTGCACAGTTCTGCTCCCAAAAGTAGAATTATGAGTCAGAGTGAAAATGAAGGTCATGCAGATCGCTGTGTGCAGCAATTCTTGAAGGCAATATGGGCTTTATTTGCATAATTAGCTTGTTCTTGCTCAATAATCTCCTCACAGGACTGGATTCTGGATGTTTTTGCTGGGTTTTTCAGGTGCTATATGCTATTAAAACCCCTCAAAAAGCAAGGGATAGTACTTAAAAAATGCCTTTGTTTTTATTTCATGAATACATTTAAACCGAATCTCTTCTAACTCATCACAGATTGGAATAACAGCTCCAGTGGGCACCTTTGTGTCAACACCTTCAATCAATAAACTGGATTGATTGGCACAAAAAGATAGCATGGTGGCTGAGCATGGGTTTTTTTTAGAATGGAAAAAAAACCCCCACAAAATCAAAATCTCAAATATAAACATATTTACCCTTCTAAGCCTAACCACCCTGCAGAAAAAACACACAGATAGGGTAAATAAGACTTGAGTGGTAAATATTTGTAGGAATGGAACAGTCAGTAGGGAAAGTTCTAGATCATTTCCAGAACCTAAACCATCCCTAAAAGGTGTATTTTCACATCTATTTTAATGTGTTTTCAGGTGTTACTTCCAAGACAGAGTATTGACCTTTTAGGGAAAAAATTATTCTTTTTTTCAGACTAGATTGACTTTAGTGACCAGACAAATCATTAAAGATTATTTCACAAGGATAAGAGGATATAAGGAAGATGCATTTATATTTTTCTGAGAAAATAGAAAAATGCCCTTGGGAGGCCAAGAGTTTCAGTGAGGAACATCCTCATCATTCCCCAGTTAAGAAGACTTGAAGCAGGGAGAAAGAATTAATATTTTGATGCAAACCTGCCACAATCCATGGAGGAGTTGAGGAATTTCCTAAGGGACAAGTTGAACTGAAGGGCCACAGCCTGAGATGAAGCCCTAGGTACCACATTGCTTTTGTAAGTTTAATTACAAAGGATGCAGGACTGCTTCTCCCAGCTTCATTTTTGAGAGAAAACAGCCATAAATATCCTCTGGAAAGCACAGTCCTGCCTTTAAGAGTGTGATCCAAACATGCCCATGGGATGAAGTCCCTGAGGGGGATGGCAGCCAGGAAAACCAAGCACGCCCCACCCTTGGGTGGGAGATAAGAGGAAAATTGCTCAGACAGAGGCAGCTCTGTACTTGCAGGGGTGCACAGCTCAGCACTTTGGGCTGAGGAGTAATAGCAGAACACACCTTCTGCGGGCAGCACCTGAGGAAAAGGCATTTTAGGTGGCAAGCTGGAATAGCCACCTGTTTTTTTGGAGTTCAGTGTAAATACAACCCCTGTTTCTGGCTGGCTCTTTCTTTATGGACACACAAACTGCAATTTCCTTCAAGCCAGGCTACAAGTTGCCCTCCAAACAATCATTGAAGAGTTTTTGGCAATAAAACTGAAGGAGTTTTTTTGCAGGGGTGGCTGGTAAGAGGAATCAGTGCCTAAGTGAATAATTTTACACTCAGGAAAAGAGGTGCTGGACTGAGATGCTGCCACACAGAGCAGGAGTTGTTCTCTCCATTTCTAAATCCTCTTCATCAGATTCCACCCAAAGCATCTTATCCAATTGCATCCCTAAATCTGGGGCCTGAGGGAAGAACAAAAAGATACAAAAGAACTTTTGCTCTACCTGGATAAGGGAAACCACTTCCAGCAGCATCTCAGCACAAACTCCAGCAGCCAGGAGGATTCTGCAAAGCATCTCCCTAAATTCCTCGTCTCTTCCAGGTATTTCAGATGGCAAATATTGTCTTTCAGGGAATATTAAAATTCTCACCTGACCCCTTGGACTTTGTAATGCATGTTAGAATTTAACCAAGGTAAACCAGCTCCACTGTGAATAACCTTTATTAAAAAGATAAAGAAATTATTATCGACACAGAGCAGCCTGTTGGGACAAATAGAAATGTTTTAATTAAAACCAGATTTGAAAAAGAATCAATAATAATGACATTCAAATAAGCAGAATTCTAATTAAACAGTACAAATGATCAGTTTAATTTATGAGACTGACACTACAAAGAACCCTTTTCATTCAGCTTTGTATTGATTTCACAGGATCAGCACAGCTTTCAAGTCTCACTG
>NW_005054402.1:104075-120649 GCF_000277835.1 Geospiza fortis | reverse complement strand
GACAGCAATTTTAAAATATCTTTATGTAGTACCATGAAATCCCTGCATTCATCTTAGGACAGTATTATCCCTTAAATAATTATATCATGTTTTTGCTTTTGCAAATAATTATGGATATCACCATAATAACCAGCCCTGGATTTGGGAACACTTAATTGCTCTAGGGATCAGTTAGCAGGGATTTCCAAACTACATTTTAAACACTTTTTAACAATTACTTTTTTTAAACAGGACCCCTTTCAAAGACATCTGTCAACCATTCTTATGATACATCCAGAACAGTTATTGGTACCTGCACCTACACACAAAAATATATAAAAAAAAACAAGTAGAAATGGAGATGTTCTGGAAAAAAACAAAGGCAAAAATAAAAACTCCAAACTCCTTCTGCTTTGTTTGTTGGGCTTGATCTTGTTACCCAGAAGAGGGATGTTGGTGTCTACAAATTGCAACACAAGTGAGCTGCTTTTAAATCTCCCACATTTTCCTTCTGTGGGTGATTTATCCACTGAAAGTTCTGGATGTGAAGGCAGAGAAGAGGAACCATGTGGCCTTTGCTTTTATGGGCAAATTATCTCTTTATTTGCCACTAAATGTTCTTGCCACAAAAACCTTTCTTGTTTTGGGTCAGTGAGGTGGGTACAGCACCACATGGGTTCTGCCAGTCCCATAATGGAATATATTTGCTCTAAGTGGCATTAGGAAATGTCATTGAATCATAATTGCTTTTCAAAATCAGCAAGATAAATCAGAGCTCCTTCTAAAACAGGCTTTGACTTCAATCTAAAAATCATGACCAAGAACTCTATTCATAATTCTCTCATAAAACTAATTGTACTAAACCTCCAAGATGTAAACTTTTAGATAAAATGTAATATATATATACATATATAAAAGCAGGAGTACCCTAAATACCCTTGAAATCTGGACCTACTCCTCAGTGCTTTGTCTTCTCAGCCTGATTCAAAGCTGGTCTGCACCAGAAATCCAATCTGACAGCACAGTCAGCACTCAGCTAGAACCCAGACATGTATTTATGCCTACAGATACCACATGCCATGCCAACTGCGTTCACACTGCCTCTGCAGGTGTCAGCAGCCCCCAGCTGATCTGCCTGTCCCTGCAAACCAGGAACAGAACTTGTTACAACCCTTAATAGTCACAGCAAGCTGACCAGAAGCGATGGGGACGTGCCCCAGAGGCTACCTTGTTCTTTGTAGATTTATTTGATCTGTTAAAGAAAATTTAAAAAGAAAATTCCACCTAGCCTAATGTCTCCTGACTTCCTGTACTTAGGAGACCTTAATACTGAAAGAGGCTTGTGAAAAGATGGAGAGTTTTTATCAGGACTTGTAAGGACAACAGTTTTGAATTGACAGAGAGTTGGCGTAGATTGGATATTAGGAAGAAATTCTTTATTGTGACGCACTGGAGCAGGTTTCCCAGGGAAGCTGTGGATGTCCCATTCCTGGAACTGTTCAAGGCCAAGGACACGGCTTGGAGCAACCTGGTCTGGTGGAAAGTGTCCCTGCCCATGGCAGGGGGTGCAGCAAGATGATCTTTAAGGTCCCTTCCAACCCCAACCATTCCAGGATTCTATGACTCGAAGAAGAATTTCCTTTCAAACCTCTTCCATAAGCAAGGAGCTGGCACTTCCAATAAAGTTAAACTGGTCAAGATGATTCAAGAGCTACTTCTCCCCAAGTTTAAAAGCCCATCTCTGAATTCAGAGACTGAGAGCAGGAAAAAACAGAGGTTCATGGTGGGGAACAAGGTAAAAATGTATCTTGAAGCCACTTTCCCATTTCATTCTTACTGAAATTAACTTTGCCCAGCTCCTGAGTTCCCATGCCTGAGGACATGCACAGGGATGTGTCCTGGATTTTGGCAGCAGTTGTGTGGTGAAGGGATTCCCTTGGAGAGTTGCCAGTTTCTATCCATGCAGATATGCTTCCAGCCAGTGCTCCCCAGAATCCTTCAGGGAACTGCAGGAGCAGAAGGGAAAAATCACTTAGGAGGAGACAGAGTTCAACTTTGTGGAAGGCCAACTGTCGTTATAGAAATAAAAGGAAAAAAATTGATTTTAAATTGCATGGACACCTCATAGCAAAGTCTGACTGCTGGCAATGAGCTGAAAGGATTTAAGGAAGAGAAAAACAAGCTTTGAAACTCTAAAACTTCAGAGAAGTCTAAATAAACTCTAGGTTTGATCTCTCCGTGGACACTGATTTGAAATGGCTGCCTGGGTGTCTCTTACCTGCCACCACAGAGCAAAATCATCTTGTTTATTGATACTTACTGCAAAATATCTACAAAGGCTGTCAGCAAAGTCTTGCTTTTGTACTCAATGCCATGCTTGTCACAGAGGCTTTTCACCAGGGGAGACACTTTCCAGTAGTTGTGCCGAGGCATTGTGGGGAACAGGCTGCACAACGGGATGAGAGAGAGTTATTGCAAGGCTTGGCTTTCTCCCTCTTCAAAACATCCCCCTGCCCCAGATGATTCCCATTTTTTCCCCCAGGATGATACTCACTGATGCTCGATTTGGAAGTTCAGGTGCCCAGTGAACCAGTCATTGAACACAGACTGGTTCACGTTGCAGGTTGCGTGGAGCTGGGAGGGAAAAAACCCAAAATCCCCAGATGGTTTAGATTTTATTTTCCTGCAAGTCCAACAGTTGAACCCCCAGCAATCATTGCCCACCCTTATCTAGCATAAAAATCAAGGCAAAGTCAGGGATTGCAGCCATCATTGCCCTGAGGAATTCAACACAGTGTACACTAGCCCGGCTGAGTTTTTCATCCTTGATAAAACAGGAAACTGCTGCAAACCCACTATGTGGGATTATACTGCTGGAGGCAGGATAGATGTGAGCAAAGCTCTATTTACCTGATAATTGCCTGATAAAAAAAGAATCTATATTCTTTTTTTATCAGGCAATTTTGTCAGATTTATCTGTAGTAAACTTGCAGCCTGTAGGGTAAAAATCAAGGTATCCCACCTTGCTTCCCTTTACTTGGCCTAAAAAGGAAATTGGCTGTTATACCACCAGTACTTTTCTATAATAGGGAAGGGAAAGGGTTGTGAAAAATATGTCAAGGCCTTTCAGTGAATAAACAGTATTTTTAAAATCTAGATTTCTTGTTTACCAACTAAAATTTTAAATGGCTTGAATATTACAGAAAGGTTTATTTAATTAATGGAAGGGCAAACCTCATTAACAGTAAATCTAAGAGAATAACAACATTGTCTTTGTTCTATAATTTACACCAGCAGACCCAGTATTCCAGAAGGAAAGAGTTTCTCACCTGAGTGGACACCCAGTCTTTGTTCTTGTCATAATCAATGTTCATTGGGATGTGGTTCATTTGGGACACCCAAATAAACCAGCTACTCTCAAGGTACCTGGGCAGATAAATCCAGAAACTCTTGTCACATCTCTAATCCCATCCAAATTTAACACTAAAACACTTGGCTAAGTCTCTTCTTAAGTGAAAAAGCACTTTTGGAGTTTAAGAACCACTCAAGTTTTAGATGCAGATGTCCCTGAGCAGCCGCCACCCACCCTGAAGTTAAACTGTTTCTTCTGGACTATTTAATTCTGAGAAAATCATAGTTTCAGTTTCCATTTCTTTCTTTTGAAGCTCAATATTGATTACAAATATTAATTATGGGGCTCTGGGCATGCTCTGAGTTACCTGGACAGCCAGTAGTATATCATGAAGGTTTTAAAACCCATTAAAGGAACATACATGAGGCAGACTCGGATGTTGAAAGTCACAACCAATATCAGGTCCTGTAAAAAAAAAAAAAAAACACAAACAAAAAAACCCCAACCAAATCAGGATGAAAATCAGCCTTTGTTGATGAAATGCCTCCACACCATCCTCTCCCTTTTTCTTGAACTGCAGCTTAAAAAATGTTCTGATATGCAAATTTCTGATTTATCAGGAATATGCTCCATTCTGCATAAGGTGGGTGTGTCCCTGAAATATTCCTACTTAACCATCAATAGCTGCAGCCCTGCCATCACACTCTGAGTCTGGGAATTTCCTGGTAACTTTTATTTATCTGCTAAAAGGCTAAAAAGCCTCTTCTAAACTATTTTATTTTGCTGCAGCAAGCCTAGAATCAGCCTTCTCTATCCTTTTTCTCTCTTACCCCCCAGCCACCTGACCAATAGGAGGTGAAGGTGGATACAGCGACATTTTTGGAGTTCCAGACAGGGAAGCAGTGCTTACCAACCACTTTTTCCTCTTGATTGCAAAGTATATTGTTGACAGCTGGAAGAAGGGTATGAGGGCGAGTGGGGCCAGCACTGAAGGACAGAACAGAAAAAGAGAGATATTTGTAATTTCACTGCATCATAAAAATGATTCTTCTTTCCAGTGGAAGAAAAATTGCTGTCTTTCACTCATATTAACCTCCATGCACCCACATAATCTCTTCCTCTTTTCTTCTCATCACTTCTCCATTTCTTCCTCATTCCTGTATCTGTTTGATGCACCCCCACCTACATCTCATAACCCAAACAGAGACTTAAGGGGTAATTCCTCCTCATGGGACCTTCTTTAATGTGAAGGAAGCTTCCTGGAGCTCTCACTTCAATGGGAATATCTTTAAAAACCCTTATTTTGTGGGGAAGGAGATGCTGGTTTTAGGAGATACTCACAGATGAAATACTTGTGCTGGTAATTGTAAGGCATGAACTTCTTCTTCTGCTTTCCAAGCTGAAAAAAGAAAAGATACTGAAATATTCACAAAAAGCACAATTAAGTTTATTTCTTCACCTTTAATTTTTCACCAATTGCACAAAAAGTTTCTTAACATCACCCCAAACTTTTGTGAAAATAATTCTTCAAAAGACAAAATAATAAGGAGCTAAAGCAAACTACTTCCAGAGCTCCAGTCTGCACTGGATCAACACTGGAGCAGCAAATAAACTGGATAAACAAAAGCCCTGAAATCCACTTTGCCTATCCATAGTGTGCCTAACTCTGATCCTGCCAAAAAGCAGGAAGACATGAGAACTGATTTCCTACATTTTCACTCCGTCAAACCCACTAGAGCACAGCCAGCGGGCTCTGGATGTTCATGCTCCTACATGAGAGCTCTTTCCCAAAATCCCTGACAAAATCCAATGGTTTTCTATCAATAAGCATTTTGTATCTCCCATTGCAGGAATCTGTCTGGGGCAGCAGAGATGGAATTTTCCATGTGCCTTGGAGAGTTTCATCAGCAGGTAAAAGAGAGAGAGGCATTATTTTAAGAGGCTGGTGTATCTTGCAACGAGGCTGTTTCATCACTAAAGGATGAGTAAAAGGAATTACAAGGAAAAGGCAAATGAGCCTTGCCTATCCTGATGCTGTCAGAAACCATCATGGAAGCGGGGAGGATCTATTCAAAGTTTCTCTTTTTATGAAAGCCATAAAGTTCAGGATTAGGAAACCCTTCACTGTGTTTGTGTTCGGTGCTGGCCCTGAAGGATTTGGGTGCCCAACAGCTCTGGCAGCCAGGAGGATCCAGAGGGAACATCTGATTCACTACCACTCTCTAATGCAAGTGGCTGACTCACCCCTGGAGCTGCCTTCAAGATGCCTGTCCTTACTTAAGCACTGATTTTAAGCCTTTGCTTCTCAGGAGCAAGTCTCTCAGCATTGCAATAACACAGGACTCTCAGATTTTGGAAAACCTCAGTAATTATCATAAAATCCTAGAATAGTCCGGGTTGGAAGGGACCTTAAAAACCACTTTGTTCCAAGGCACAATCTGGGTTGTTATTATTCTATATTAGACACTTATCGCACTCTAGCTTTCTGTGACTAAATCTGCTTTTGCAGACCTCCAGGGAGAGGGTCTTTCCCAGGCTGAAGAGCAGAGGGTGCATGTTGAGGTCGGGGTCCTTGCGGAAGCAGTTGGGCTTGGCATGGTGCTGGTTGTGCAGATGGTTCCACCAGCTGGCAGGCAGCCCCTGCGTGGGGAAAAGGGCAACACCAGGGATTCAAACTGGAGAAATATCAAGGATCCCATCTCTATTTGCTGCAATTCCCTCACAGGAGACCTTGCCTGGATTTAGGGACACTCCCATCCATTGCTTAGTCCCAATCAGCCCCAGAGAACATTCCCACCACTACCTTCAGCATGTTTATCACCACAATCTGCAGGAGACGATTCCACCTGGGCTTCCTGAAGACAGAGCAGTGCCCCAGATCGTGCTGGAACCAGCCCATCTGGATCTGGGAGACAAAAGGATCACTAAGGAAAGAGAACTGCTCCATTGCAATAATTTCCCTTATGAGTCTCTGTAACTTCATAGTGTGAGTTTCATCCTCCTTCTGATGTGTCAGGAGATACTCACAGGGCTGGGAACTTCCATCCAGGCCACTGTCCACCAGAGCTGCTTCATTCCAGATATTAGTTTCATCAGGAATATTACAGGGAAAGCAGCGAAGCATCATTGCAATTAACTTCACTGTCACAACATGGAATTCTGTTGCTATCATCGTGAATAATTAATTTCCAAGTAACCAGCCACAGCAAGTCTGTGGCTTCACTGCATTCCATATTTCCATGGAAATACAAGACTGCTCTTTGAGGGATATCTGCCTTAGCAGATATTAGGCAATTAAAACAGATTAATTAAATAAATTAGCTCATTTGCACCTGCTCCAGGGGGACCTGAGCAAACTTAAGCATTCAGTGCTAATAAGAAAATCTCGTGTTCTTCCCTCCACCACACCCTTCAATTTCTCCCATCTAAGTGCCACAAATCCCTATTCCCTCCTTCCCAACACCCACAGTGAAATGGATCCTTTGCTGACATGGCTGAATTTACTAATCCAGCAGAAAACTATTCAGGGCTAGAGGGGACTCATAAAGAACCAAAAAATACCAGAGCCATCTGATAGAAGAAACAGAGAGCCAAAACTGCAGGTGAGAATGGAATATTCCTTCTTTTTGTTGGGGTAAGTGATCAAATCGGCTCATCCCATCTTGTGAAAGAGCCAGTTCCACAAGAACCCCACCATCCCAAGGGAGCAGCCTGTCAGCAAAATGAGATCTGCTGCAGGCAACAAAAATTGTGACGTAGAACGTGCCTGTCATCTTCAGCGAGATAATGGGATCTAAGGAGAGGCAATGCCTGGGATGGGAGCATTCCATTAATCCTCCCCACCTGGAGGAGCCGAGGGTGTCTGCAGCATTGAGCACCCGTCAGCAGTTTACCTGGGCAGTGGTGAAGAACACCATGCCAACCAGGAAAGGCACCAGGGATACGCCAAAGTACCAGAGCACGAGCCAGGATGCAGCATCCAGCACCAGGAGGTGAAGGAAAATCAGGAAGAAGAAGAAGTAATTGGGCCTCAGAAGTCCCATCTTCTCAATGGCGCAGCGCAGCTCACGAAAATCCTCCAAGAGGGATTTCTGTGGGTAAAGTGAATATTAATGCACTATTTACTTTGAAAATAGAGCAGAGCCAGGAACCCCAAAAGAGCCACAGAAGTTGGAGGAGATGTTCTGTCAGTAGGGGCTCTGTGCCAAAACAAGCATGAAGTCAACAAGACTTTGCTTTGATTCTGAAACATCCCAGCAAGGAGAAGAGAGCAGGATTTGGGGCTCTGGAGCTCATTCCTTGCTCCCAGGAGTGGATTTAGTGATGCTGGGACAGTCATATTTCCATGCCTGCCCATCACCACCCACAGCATCAGGCGTGCTCCTTCAGAGGCAATTCCTGCTACCTCCCCTGTTTTCCTTCTTCTTCCATGCTGAACCCTGAGCCATTCCCACCACTGGAATCTAGGGCACTCACCTTTTTATTAGACTCAAAGCTGGGTTGATCAGGTGCCAGCTCCCCAATCAGCAGAGATTTCAGGTACTTTTTCACCAGGGTCTTGTCGTTGTGGAATGCCACAAAGGCATCCTGAGGAACACAAAGGGAGGGAGTGAGAGAGGGCATGTCACTGAACACCAGAGCTGAGCCTCTCATTCCCCAAGTCTGGATTATAACACAAAATCCTGCTCCCCTTGTCCATTTTTGTCTCTCCTGTGACTCTTTCCTATTGACTGGAGCTTGGCCCAAGGAAGCTGGAGGAGTTTCAAGCACCCAGATTTCATAAAAGCCCCTGGGCGAGGCTGGTAATAAACATGAAAGGGTTTGATGAAAAACCCTTTGCAGAGGGAAACCTGTTCCTTCATCTGCTTGTTTCAGCACAGTCTGTCCCTAGAAGGCTCCAGCCAGCAGCCCTGCCCTATGGATGGGACCCAGGAGCAGGGAATGAGGTGTGTCTCTGCCATGCTTGGGATGAGGCTTTGAAATCCTGTCTGTGCAATACTAAGGCCATACAAAATAGATGCTGAAGCCTCATATTCAGCAGCACAAACTGGGTGTCTCTTATAGTTCCCTCCCAATTTCCAGAACAGGTTGATGTTTTGGGGATGTGGGAACACTAATGACACAAAAGTTCCTGTCCAAGAACCATTTCAAATCACAGTTTCAAATCAAATATAAACAATGGGAAAAGGATGAGATTCCAGATAAATCAAAACTCTTCTTTAGCTCACATCCTCAGTGGATTTTCCAGAAGAAAGGTAAAGAGGCTGGCCATACGCTTTTTTCTTACAGAAGGAGCAGATAGAACAAAATCCTCATTTTGAACAGTCTGGTTTTGCTGATTTTGGCTCTGAAAATCAGCAGGGATGAGCACAACCCAAATATTCTGTACAGGTCTGGTCAGGATCAAATCCCTGGAAGAGGACAGAGGACTTCCTTGGAGCCTCTTAGTTGGAGACAGTCTCTCTCCGAGTACTTTAGTCTAGAAAAAGTCTGAACAGCGTGACCTTTTGGACATTTGAGCTTTTCTACAGACATCTAGTGACCCTTTGTCACAGTGACAAATGAACAACTCTGTCCAGACAAGGAGGACTGGGGAAATCTTTCCATCACAATTTTGTGCCCCTCATCCTCCAGGTCCTTATACATTTTTATATCCCTCCATCTTGCCAGGAATTCTGATTTAACCCGTAAGTATCTATACTGCAGTTTGGAAACAGGAACCAGAATTCTTTCAAGCAGAAATCCTATCAATAAGATCAGTATCACAGATTCTTATCACTGAAAGCCTTTAAGTCCTGCCTGTTTTTTCTTGTCCCTGGTCTTAGGCCCTGATTAGCATCTTACTAACTTTAAGATTAAGTTTAGAGATTAACTTCAAGAACTATCACCTACTACGCACATAACTCACAACATCTGACATCAGTTAAATGCTCTGCAATGGTCTTGCCTTGTCTTTTCAAAATAGCCCCCACAAAGGAAGAAAATTCTCACTATGTATAGACTATTATGAGCTCTAGAGCAGTCAAGAGTTGTTGAAAAAAAAAATTCCGGATCCTGGTTTTAGGTAAAGTCCTGCACTAGTAATTTTTTGAGACATGTCCCAGTCCTGCTTTTCCATGTGGATTTCTTAGAATATATGGAGAAGCAGCACTTTAAAAGCAAAAAGAATTAGCAAGGGCAAGACAGAAAGTGTTGTTAGGATGCAAAACAAATCCACATTGAACCCACAATTTTGGCTACTTGTTGTGGTCCTGTCTTCAAAGGGATATAGTACACCTAGAGGTTTAAAAATACCTTTAAGATCAAGTAAAATCAGATTGTAATTATTGCTACAATAAAAACAAGTAAGATCAAAGGTCATTTTTTAAACCCGTTCACTGCGGTTAAATCCCCTGGGTGTCTATAAATACAATGATGTAAAGTGCAGGTCCTTTCAGGAGCTGGGAGAACATAGCTTGGGGACAAATCATTGCATGCATTCTGCATTCCTCGACTCCTTCTGTAAAAGTCCAGTGGCAGAAAGTGCAGGAGATAGCACCAGGATCTCAGGGCTGGCCTAGGCTCTGAAGGTCAGTGAACCTGGGAGAAACCAAACAAGACTCAAACCTCTCCTTTTGCTTCCTCTGAGATCACCAGGTATTTTTCTGCCCCAGTTTAAAGCAGGGTGCAAGGGATGAAATGTGAAAAGTAACTGATCTGGCCCATTTTGGGCTGGGAGTTAGAAGTGCTATCCCATTCCACACGCTGAAACATGAGGAATTAAGACAGGCTATGCAACTTTCTTCAAGTCAGAAAGTCTTGTCGTGACAAGAATTAAATCTCCCACAAGTTTATGCCCATGTTTCCAATGCTCAGATTTCTGCCTATTCAGAAATTCAGCATCTCCTTTCAGCACAGTCTGGGAGATCTGATTAGAATTTATTATTCCTGCCAAAAAGCACCAAATTATTTTAGATAAATCCTCTAGATCAAAGATTTTTGCAGGAATCCCTGGAAGATCTGTGTTCAAATATATTTGTAGGACTTTTCCTTATGTCCTGCAGCCCAAGGTCATCATGCTGCTTTCTCAGTCCTCTCTCTGACCAAGCACAAGGATGACCACCACCAGACAGGATTCCCCACCACATTCTCCTCCTTCCCTGCCACTGGAAGCACCTTCCTCCGCTGCTTTCCCAGCTCTTACCGTGGCATCCTGCCCGGCATAGTGGCTGATAACCCGGCTGCCCCCGGGATGTCTCTTGGAAAACTGGCTGACATCATAAACCTTCCTGTCAACCACCAGCCACTGCTCCCGGCCCTGCCCGCGGCCGTTGTGGATCCTGATCTCTTCCCAAGTGAAAAGCTGTGGAAAGGCCGGAACAGGTCCTGTCCCCTTCTCGCTGGGGCCAGTCTGTGGAGCCATCCGTGCTGGGATTCTCCAGTGCCAGCTCCCTGTCCAGGCTGAGGGTGGCCCATCCTGGCCTGCCCGTTATACAGCCCCACTCCAAGCCACTCCCTGCGCTTCCAAGGGCTGGTTGGCTCTCCTCGCCCAAACACACCCATCCCAAGCTCCCTCCTCTTCCAGACGCTTGGACACGCCCGTGAGGAAAAGCCTTGCTCCTTCTTGTTGTTTCTGAGCTGCCTTTGCAAGGTCTGACTGCTCCACTGAACACAAACAGCAATAAAGACAGAAATTTGGGAAGACAACCTGTTACCTCTAAATGGCCTCATTACCATCCAGACCCTTCAGGTTGTTCTTCGTCTTTGAAATTTTCTTGACTCTGGCATGCTAAATTAATGTGCCTTTCTTAAATAAATAATTGATTAAAATACCACCAGATCAGAGTAAATAAAGAATGCATTAAGAAAGCATTCTTTATTTCCAGTTAATTTGGCTTCTATATTGATAACAGTTGGTTTCAGAGTTTCCTATATGTTCCTGAGGCCATGCAACCACCTAATTGTTCAAGTAATTCATTCATTCATGAATCTATAACATTAAAATATTTTGTAGTAATAGCAGTAGTAATAATAGTGATAAAAATAACAATAATAATAATAGTAACAATAATACTAGCAATAACTGTTAACACCAACTTTGGCTATAAATTCAGAAGCCTATGCTTAAAGGCAATGTTGACATAACTAACTTTACTTAAACCCTACTCCTGCAGAAACCAAGCCAAAACATCTCTGATATTGTGAAGGTCTGCTGTGCAATAAGGAGGTAAAGAGCTGTAATAAAATGCAGTGACAAGGCAATTCCAAGTTTCCTATGAACTCACATCAATTTTGCAGAAAAATTTAAGCAATATAAATCAAATATTGCCCTACTTGAGATCTAGCAGTGTCTTAATCCTGGCTGGGTTTTTTTAAAATCCAAAATTCCAAGCCTTGGGTGCTTTTGAGGAAGGTACAAGCAGCAGGCAGACATGGTACAGTCTGAAGTGATACAGATGGGGTATTTCCATCATATCCCTCTGTAATGCACTACAGAGTTAAACCCTGACTTTCCCCCCTTGCCCCAAATGTTCTGTTTATGTTTCTGAATTTCTTAGGTCTATAACCCCAGATGTGGCCTGCAGTGATGCCCAGTCCCTGCCTGAAGCTGGGCAGCTGAAGGTCTTAACTATCTCTCATAACAATGAGCTTCCCAGAGACTTCACACTCTGGGATTCCAAGAAAACTGCTTGTTGTGTGAGCTCCCAGTACTGAGAAGGACTGAAAACACTCAGGTGAAGCTGCAGACTTCAGGCAGGATGGAGAGATAAAAAAAGATAAAGGTAGATAAAAAAGCCAAACTACTTTCTTGACCAAGGCACTTCAGCACAGTGAAGCGTTTTCCGTGTCTCCCGAGCACAGAGTGGGCAGTTTTCTGGCTGACACAGAACTCCAAATTATGCAATTCTAATTCTTCAAATCATGTAGCATCCTGCAAATTAATCAGTCAAGCCCCAAACTGCCATTTTAAAGTGCCTGACATGTGGCAATTGGTGAACCGCCCAAAGTAAAAGAGAAATGTGACTGCTGCTATTCATCAGAGGACAGTGATAAAAGAATGGGAGGAATAATTTCTATCCTGCTGTCACATTGTATTTTGTAACTCTTTATCTTGCTCTAAATAAAAGCTGAGAGTGTCCACGCTAATGATGTGTTCATGATCTATGTACATGGGCAGAGTCTTACCTAAATCAATGTTCAGTACTTGAGGTGGTGGCAATAAAATATGCAACAGTTTGCGCAATTTCCTGCAGATGTGGGGTTTTGTGCACATGTGAAAATATCAAGTTACTCCATAGCTGGCTGAAAGTACAAAAAAACCCTTCCCATGGCCTTATATTCAGACTTGTACATGCAGCAGCTACTTGAAAAGGAGGTGATAAAAATGTGGGTTTGGTTTCGGTCTACGAGGAGATGCAGGATAAAGGACCAGGAATGTATTGGAGTGAACAAATATGGGATGTCTCTGTCTATACCCACCGTCAGCAGCTGTGACTTTCACTGTTAACACTGTGGGTGCCAGCATCCACCAAAATGGTGGAACTAACTTTGGGAACTCTAAGATGATTGTCCTCTGTATTAACAGTGTGTATAAATATTTATTGTCCGAATTTATTTAGGATCAGATCCCATCCAGAGGGGCCTGTAATGCCCACTGATATTCTGTTAAATTAAAATCCCTTCCCAATGTGAAAGCAGAAGCTGCCTCTGTCTATATTATCCAGGTTACCAAACTGATTCCAAAAGCTCAGACAGTGAAAGGCATGGTCCTGCTCACCCAGAACAATGATTGAGAAACCTGTTAAAGTGAATTTACACCACACTCGGTGTTCTGCAACCACTGCCCACACACCTGCCAAAAAGCGTGTCCTACGTTCCCGGGAGCTGGTACACGTGCTCCCATGACTCAGAGCCTCCTTGCACAGGCTCCTGACAGTTTCCCAGATTTCCAGAAGGACACTACGTGACTGCTCAGCTGGCAGTTGCTGCCTCAGCCCTTTTATCGTCTGGCACGTAAAGGTTTGCAGCTTACACTTAATCCACTGGAGATAAATAAATAAATAAAGCCAAAAATAAACCTGGTACTGAGATACCCCAGAATATTTGGAAGTGGTTGATGATTTTAGAGGTTTTTCCAGCAAGAATTAATGATTCTTGTTTCTAAGAAAATCTTTTCCAGAGAAGATCTTTAGGTTCTGAGTAATATTGTCTTACTTTTTTACAGGGTTTTCATGGAGCCTTGCAATTGGGAACACCTCCCAAGTGGGGCTCCTGGGTAAAGCTGGGCGCAGAATCTCTACTTTATGAAGTGTAGAGCCTAACCAGAGTTGTTAGATAGAGGATAGACAGTTTTGGGTTGAACAGGTCTCCAGAATTAGGTGTCAAGGGTGGAAAAAGCTGGAAAAGTGTGACCTTGGATGAGCATCTACAAGTACACATGCACTTCCTTCTGAAAGCAGAGCTGAGCCTCTCTGCTCCATCCTGGCTGCTCTGGAGCCATGGAACAGCATCTTTGATCAAAGCAGAGATGATCTGTCTCTGCATCAGAAGGCAGGTAATTTATATAACCTAATTTATATAACATAATTTATGTAACATTTATACCTAAAATAATACCACTGAATTTATATAACATAACTATACTTCGAAGAGTTTGTCCTCAAGGGACTCTGGTGGAATTCATGGGATACTTTGTGAAGGGTTCAGGAATGCTCTGCCCTACAGTGGCTCCAAGGAAATTACCTGCATCCATCCACAGTCAGCACACACATTCCTGTGCACAGAGTCTGTTTTTCTTCCTGGATTTTACGGATTCTCCTTCAAGGCTCCCTCTTCTGTGACTGTGATGTGCCTCTTCCCAAACACAGCCAGGAAATAGAAATAATTAAAATTATTTTATCTCCAGAACAAAACTTTATGGGGAATCCATAATTCAAGAAAAAGCTGCATTCAGAAAGACCTTTGCAATCTTTTTAAGTGATAAAAAACTTGCACAGTTGGCAAAATTTTGCTTTGGAAAGGAAAAAGAATCTAGAAATTTACTGCTTTTGGATAAAAACATTATAAGGCACCATGTCAGTCAGGAGGAGAAAAGGACCAGGTTTTCCCTTTTTTAGTATATTCTGGGTTGATGAAAAACCACCCTGCATCTCAGATGGAGCTACTTACCAGGAATACCATGTCCCATGAAATGGAAAGAGAAACCTAAAGCAAAACCAAAGGTTTTTTTTATAGACAGAGTCAAGTTTGTAATGGAGACCCTGCCTTGAGGGATTTCATTTGCTCAGATATTTTAAATTTTTATTAATTTTCATTCCTTAGTCCAGATATCAATAGTAAATTAACACAGGGTTTTTTTCTCTGTGAAAACCATCTTCACACCCTTTGCAAAAGAGGAAAAAAAACCACCTGGGAAAGCCACACCTTCCCTCCCAGCTTTTGGTTGCATTTTATGAGTAAACAATAAAACCCTGAGATGCTAATTAGAATGAGGGCTAAAATTAGGCTCTGTAATAAGCCCTGTGAACCTTCTCATCTAAATCTCCCCACAGAACATTAAATTGCATTAAAACACATATTATATAATTTTTTTTTTTGCAATTCCTATGAAATAAACCCTTTGCGCCCTTCAGCTTCATGAAAGAATCAGAAGAATGAAGAATCAGAATCCCAGAGGCACTTTTGTGGCTTTAAGATCTAAATTATGCTGATCTAAAGTTTTAAATTCTGTAATTCTCCTCTCCCAAGTGCTCTATATTGTTACAAAGAATAAGACATAACATGATCCAAGTCAAAATTGTTAAATGCCTGTAACAAACCCATTTTGTTTTCTCACTCTTGCATATTTGGGGTTGGATTTTTTTCCAGACCAGGCAGCATTTTTGTTGCATTTTCTGTGCCCAGTGCAGGGCACTCACTGCTTCCAAACTTCTGAATTCTCTGGCTGCCTGAAATTGGGCATCCAGAGAAGATAGACTCCACAAAAGGTGCCCATGCTTGACAGTTTGTTTTAATACTTGGTTTGTGCAACCTTAATTAGGAACAAGGTGGCCTAAGCCAGGATTAAAACACCCACGGTGGTTCCATGGCCTACACTCAGAGCACTTTCCTCTGTTTGACCTTCCTGTGGGCCTTGGGCTACCTTCCAGCCTCTGTAATAAACGTGGCACAGCCAATATTTGGCCATAATTCCTTCTCTGCCTTCACCATCTGCCTCTGTCCTTCCTCAGCCACACATTTTGGGGCATATTCTTAGGACAATGTAAATATTTTGCCTCAGAGATGTCCCTCATCCTTAAACTTTTACATTCTACCCTGCCCACAAGGGCACCACTCATAGTTTGCATATTTTGCTACTTCTTTTGCAAAATTTAGTTTTCCTTTGACACTTTAGCAATTACTAAATTGCTGGAGTTACTACAAGTAGCAACTCCTACCTTTTTTTTTTCCATGACCTTTTCACTGTTCTTTCTATTCCCAATCAGCCTCACAGGTTGTCCCTCATCTCTCAAAAATGCTCTCCTGAGTTTGTTTCTCCCCTCTTCGCTAGGGATCTAAGTCCATAATTTTATACTTACTCCTTTATTTTGGCAACTTTGGAATATTTGCTGAAGACAGAAATACCTGTGGCTTTCTAGTCTTACATGTTTCTGATCTTCCTCTTGGATGAGGGGAGAAGAGGGAACAAAACAAAGAAAATGTCAAAACCTGAGCTCATTGCAGATCTCCACTCACCTTTTATTTTACTTGGGCAACACCCAGCATTTCTTACCTCACCTTGTTTCTTTTTCCTAACTGACTGGGAGACGATCCTGGAAAGGAATTCAGGCTCACTTGTTAGAACATTGGCACCCCTTCTTGCCAAAAAAAGTTATCATTCTATCTTGGTCTGCAGCTAAATGATGGGTTAGTGCTCATCTGAAAAAGTCTATTATGCAGGAGGTGACCTAATTAGGATAATACTGCCCACAGGCCTGCCCTGATCTCTTCCTGAGTCAAAGCAAACATTATACAAGGAATTATCACTCATAAAATTGAGTTATTCTTGAATTTTTATATTAGCCTTAGAGGACAACCTAGCACTGCTCTTGCTAATTGGACTAATTAACCTTGGTACTAAGAATTTGCACTTACACTGTATCTTGAACTGGTATTGATCCACACATCAGCTGCTGGATATTTCTTTCTTACTGACAGATTGAAGTATTCTCTGCTCTAAAACTTCTCATTTTATGATCAGGTCACTGTCTCTTCTTTTATTCGG
>NW_005054402.1:100273-104065 GCF_000277835.1 Geospiza fortis | reverse complement strand
TTTTCTCTCACCAAAAAAATCACCAGATTGGCAAGAGCCTAAATGATGAGCTGCAAAAATCAAAAAGCCAGGCTGATTCTTGGGAGCAAAACCAAGGGAGATTACTATGGATCAATCAGACCTTTGGAAATTTTGCCTAAGGGGCACCATCATAACCAGCATTTCATATAATCTGTCATGGGTGTATCATTATCTGTTGCTGTTTCAAAACTATTCTTGGTGGAAATTCCTCCCTATTTTCTGAACATTTAATACCAATCCCTGCAGGAGATGCAAATGCCAGAGAAATCTCTTCCAGTGTAATCCTCTTCCTTTCCCACCCATGAGCAGTGTTGTATTACTGCACTTGTCCTCTACACCTGACCTGTTAGGAAATCTCTTTATATTCCTTGTAAAAGAACCTTGGGAAGCAGCAAATCCTGTTGTTTATGAGAGACTCAGCTGTGTTCATCATCCATCCTGTGGGATCTACAATCAGGTTGATTTCCCCTACTTTTCTAAAGGTGGGGAAAATTCCATAAAGAAAACCATTCCCCTCTTCAGGAATTTGGGATAATGGATGCAAACACATCCACAAGTTGGGCAAGGACTGCAAATCCACACCATTAACAAGTCCAAATGGGTGGGTGTTGGCAAGGGGAAAACTACAGCAACATTCAGTTGCCCCATCACCCTTAACTGTAAGAACATCACCCTGACATTTTTGTAATTCCAGTTGCTCCATTGCTGAAGATGTTCCTCCCTGATTTGGAAAAAGCAGTTTATTCCAGGTTGGAGCCACCTCTTTGTCCAATGATATTCCACTTAACTGGATAATCTTCAAAGCCTTATGAACCTCTGACATCTTCAGGAACAATATCCTCTTCTCCTTGCCATGAGCAGGGACACCCTCCACTATCTCAGGTTGCTCCAAGCACAGTCCAACCCAGCCTTGGACACTTCCAGGGATCCAGGGACAGCCACAGCTTCCCTTGGCAAGCTGTACTGGGGCCTCACCACCCTCACAGGTAAGAATTCCTTCCCCACTACCCCACCTAAACTTCTCTTCTTTCAGTTTGAAGCAATTCCCCCTTGTCCTGTCACTCTATGCCCTTGCCAAGTCTCTTTCATGATCTGATCCCTTCTGATCCTCTGAGATGTCCTCCTCCCCTTCTGATGTCTGACTGCCACCCTGTGGCTATTCCACAATGTTCAGGTTCCATTTTTAAGGCCAAAAGGTTTCCACTAGATGGCAAAGTTGGGGCTGGTGTTCTTCCAAGGTCGTGTAATTCAGTGTATTTCTTGAGCCTGGAGAACTCTTCTCGAGCCTGGAAAACTTCCAGGAAACTCAGCACATTCATACCTGGTTGAGTCAGGTCCCCTTTCGCTCTTAGTCTTCAGAATTGTGAATCTGCTCATCTGTGTTATTTTTCCTGGTTATCCAGGCATTTGGTTTATTGTATATTGGATGTTCCCTCTTTATTGTGGCAGGGAAAACACAGGAGAAGCACGTTCTGGAGAAAGAGGATTAAGACAGTTCTCTCTCTGTAGCTGTGGACAACCATTTGTTCCACCTTTTACAGAGTGAAGACTCTTGCACTGATGTATTTTACTCTGATGACAGCACAAATTGGTAAGATAAGGAATTTTATTAATAGACTTTCCTCCATCCACAGTTGTAATACGAGGGAAAGAAATGGAGCAGGAAAGAAACAAGGTAAAACAATAACTAAGGCCCACTTTCTTTATGGTCTTAATCAACAGGTATTTGATTGTATGATGTATTGTTATTATATAACAATATATTATTTTAACAATAACAGTATTATATATATTATATAGGTATGACTGTATTATTATTCCCATTACAATTCTATCCTGTGCTTAACAACACTCTTGGCCTGAGAAGATCTAGTTCTTCCATTCTGTCAACACCTCATCCTCACTTTGGATGTTGATTGGGAAAAAAATTCCTCAAAATCAACCCATCCCTCCTGGATTCTAAACCACCAGTCCCTGGGGGACCAGGGTGATGGAGCATCTTCCTCAGTGATGTGGCAGGTGCTACATCCTGGCTTGGCATCTGTAACGCTGGAGCAGTAAATTAAAAGGCCCCAGGAAAGGCAGTAAGACTACTCAGTAAATCCCACAAGATTGGGATGTGTTTGGAAGGCACATCATCCAAGAGAGGGAGACCAGCAATGTTTTGGCTGAGGTGTGCCTGTGAATATGCAGCTGGATGAAAAGTTAAACACTTTTAAATAGCAGTCTGACCCCTACCACCTTTCTGAATTCCTTAGATTTGTCTGCTGCTCAGGCAGGAACGCCTCACTCTCCATGGGACAGGAGGCAGGAATTCTCTTCTTTTAACAAATCACCCAGAGGTCCAAAAAAGCCCAAAGCTTCAGGCACTAATCAAGAGTGATTATGATCACCCTTCACACAGAATCATTGTAGAACAGTTTGGGTTGGAAGGGACCTTAAAGCTCAGCTCATTCCATTCCCTGCCATGGTTTATTGTGTTCCACTAAACCAGGCTGCTCCAAGCCTTGTCCAGCCTGGTCTGGAATGCTTTCACTTCCTGCGTCACTCTTGTAGGGATCCTGGGTATGGATGGGACAGGTTTCTCTCTCTTCTGACTCAGTAATGGCTTCACAACACTCCAAAGTCTGGCATGGAGGGTAACCCCTTGCAGATCCCCCCCGGAATGTCACCAGTGGCCAAATAACCCAGAGGCTTCCAGAGATGTGGAGGGCAGCATTTCCACAGAATATGGCCCATAGAAAGACTTCCACTTTCCTGTTTCCCTACCTCAATTAGGGCTCTAACTAGATCCTATTCCTAGAAAACTGCTGCCTGCACCTCCCCACCCCACCCACATATGTACAAATTGGTCTGGGAGCTCCCTACTACAAACAGGGATTTGAAAATACTGAACCTACCCCATTCCCTAGAGCTTCCACATTTCCCTAATTCCCACATTCCTTGATTTCACGCTGTCCCAACTTTCTTATTACACTCACAGTAAGAGCCACTCCAAAAAGCCTATGTTAGATAAGAAGCTTCCCCCCTATATACTCAGCAAATGAAGAATCAGCAGATGGAAAGGAATCTGTTCCCAATCCCAAAGCTGCACCCAGCTCGGTGGGACACAATGTCCTCCATCCAGCTTCTCCTCAGAACTCAGCACCAGAGAAGAGGAATGAAAGAAGCACAAGAAAAAATTAAGAGCACATATTACAAAAAAAAAAAGAAAAAAAAAGAAAAAAAAAACCAACCAAAAAAAGAAAAATCATATTAATTACATTCATCCATGGAATTAAGCAGCACCACCTCCCCAAATCTGGCTTAGCCAGCTCTCCTCAGTGCAGGATCTTCAGGGTGACCACCACAGGAGGCAGCAAGGCTGGGGAATTCCTCTGCAGGGATCCACTGCTGCTTACTTATGTAGGTAAGCATCGAGCCAGAGCTCCCCTGAATCTTTCAGAGAGCTGCCAAGAGAGAAACAAGGGCATGAACCCCACGTTCCATCCAGAGCCTCAGGGGGAGAATTCTACAGACGAAGCAAAGGAGATCATGAAAAGATTTGGGTGAGAAGGGACATGCAGAGGCTGCCCCTCCCTGTGTGTTCCCTCCCCTTTTCACTCCCCAGCACTGACAGCCCCTGCCTTGGGAACACGGCGGGTCAATACTCACTGCACGATGTCTGCGAAGGCTGTGAGCAGAGGCTTGCACTGGTACTCAATGCCATGCTTGGCACACAGGGACTTCACCAGAGGGGCCACCTTCCAATAGTTGTGCCGTGGCATTGTA
>NW_005054402.1:93304-100118 GCF_000277835.1 Geospiza fortis | reverse complement strand
AGGTGCTGATTCAATGGCATCCCTCACCACCACATGGAATCCTGGCCCCACTGCTGGGCCTAATTCTGGAGGTGCCCCCAGCTCCCCTTGTGCCAAAGCCATGGGTGCTCTGCAATGTCCCTGTCGTGTCCCTTCAGTGCCTGTGCTGGGAATTCTCCCCCCTGTGCCATGCAGCTTAGATTTGAAGTGGTGCTGGTGCTCACTGGTGCTCCAGAAATTTTCTTTTTGGAGTTCCTGTTCCACTCCCACACAAAAAGCACAAAATGAGCCCACATTATCTTTTGTTTCTGTCTCAGCTGATAGAGGGACCTTGGAGGCTCTTCAGCCCTGGTCCTTGGAACTATTCCCAAGCCCTGTTTCCACTCACTGGTGCTCGATCTGGAAGTTCAGGTGGCCACTGAACCAGTCATTGAACAAGGACTGCTGAACGTTGCAGGTTGCCTGGAGCTGAAAGAAAATAAAGAAGTCCTGTTTTAAGTATTATTTTAGCAATGCCCATCTCAAACACAGGTTTCTCATCCCCACAGGAATTCTGGCTGGACACAACAGCTCCAGGAGTTATTTCCAGCCAACACAAGGTGGCCAGGCTGAGATAGATGGATTTTACACACCCAGAACTGTCACAGATCCCCATAAATAAGGTCTCACCTGGGTAGAGAACCAGTCCACATTCTTATCATAATCAATGTGCATGGGGATGTGATTCATTTGTGTGACCCAGACAAACCAGTTGCTTTCTATAAACCTGTGCAAAAACAAAAAACCATCACAGATCACACACCCATGATGTGACAAATCAGTACAAAACACTTGTGCACACACCAGCTGGTTGCTGCCTGACAAAATAAACACCAAAAACCCAAACAGATCAGACCTACACACACCTCCCACCTCCTGCAGCCTGACAAGAAACCACCCCTGTCCCACTGAAAGGATCAGGAGAGAGAAGAACAGGGAGTGATGAGAAAAATAACCAGGGGGCTGGAGAGAAGCTGACACAAAGGATTGATACAAACTGGGCAGAGAAAATGCTGGAATTGTAAGTTGGGTGATACCTGACTAGCAGGTGGAGCCCCAGGGTACCCTTCACACCCAGGAAGGGCAAGTAGGTGAGGTAGAATCGGATGTAGAAGGACAGCATCCAGGCCAGGTCCTGTAGTACAGGGGACAGGCAAAACTTCATTAGAAGGAAGAATTTCTGACTTCTGAATTTACCATCACTGCCTTTAAAATCTCCCGTAACATCTTCGACTGATCAATTTTTCCTCCCCAGCCTCATCACAAAGTAACCTGACACCAGCCATGCTCAGGAATTATCCTGGTTCCATGAGCCCAGCAGAGGGCCAACACCAGACAGGACATGCTCTAAAGCACCACACTTTCCCCTGGATCTAAAGAGGAACCAAGCAGTGAGAAAACCAAAACCCAGAACAGCAGAGAACATCTTTTGTTCCCCAGAGGATCTTTCACAAAGAAAGGAGGTGGAAGATCCCCCTTTGGCAAACACCATTCCCAAATCTATACCCACATCCTTTGCTGCACACACACACACAACTCCCAGTAAATCTGGCACTGGAATTCATCCCTAAACCCAGGAGAAGCCCCCTGGCCCCCATGGAGCTGACTCACCACCCACTGCTTCCGCTGCACGGCGAAGTAGAAGATGTACCACTGGAAATAAAGGGGCACCAGCGCTGGGGGACCGACTGCAGGGACAAACAGAGCCATGAATTATCCCAGCAGGAGGGAATGGAATGGGAAAACAAGGGGCAGAGTGACTGCTGGCCATGGAACTGCACAGGGGGAGGTTACTCACTGATGAAGAAGTACTTGTGCTGGTGGTTGTAAGGCATGAATTTCTTCTTTTGCACACCAAGCTGTTAAAATACACAAATTACTCAGGCCAGGAAGACACCTGTGCACTCACTCCTAAACTTCCAGGAGATGTTCTATCCAACCAAGCCAGCACGCACCATCCCCTGGAAACTCAGCCTGGATGAGTTTTCACCCTGCAGAAGGGGCTGGGCAGTGCCTTGCACACACACAGTGACCTGCACAGGAAGCTCTGCCCCTATAGAGGGCACAAGCTGCCTAAAAATGCTGAAATAGAAACCCACACAAACAGTTTGCTGACAAAGCAGAGCTTCAGAATTAAAAAACCTCAAGCTACGGTACTGTTATGACACTGTTAATGAAGATGGCAGTGTGTGGAACTCCCATCTCCTTGCAATTAGTCTGGAAAACAGAGAAGTGAGCATCTAGGCATGAAACTGTGTCCACAAGAATGAGGGTGGACCATTTTATCTTCCCTCAGAGGCTGCTCATTTTTCAATGTTTGCTGTACAAACATAGCAGATCAAGCCACTGGCTTCCTTAAGGAATGCCACGATATCCCTGCACATGTTCAAATTAATTCCCAATAGCCCATCCCTTAATCTCAATACAAATCAGAGCATTTAAAGTGACACTATGAATTTACATAGCTTTTTTTTTTTTAAGGACAGCAAATGCCAAAGCCACTCATTTAACTGCAGAGCTGTACCAGAAATAGAGCTGGACTCCAGATGGGAACCACTGTGACACCCACTGCCAGGCTGAGACCACTGAAATAGCTTCTTTGATCAGGAATTGTAAAAGTTCCAGACAGTCCTGGCGTGTCATCTGCTGCTTCCCATCTGATCCCCAGATCACTACAATTAGTCACACTGATTTTTGCAAAAGAGAAAAACTTGTAGTTCTGATCTTCATAAAACTGAAATTCTCTCATCAAGGGAAATAAGAACTTGTAATTGTGGCAAATATTTCACTCTTGTCTTCCAACACTGCAAAAATAACTTTGATTGAAGTTTTAAGAATACAAAGGTCTGAATTGCTGGAATATTACTGAGGAATATTAGGGACTAGTGGAAGGCAAAGTAGCACCATATAAAATCATACTAATTAGTGTCCAAGCTCTCTGCAGCTTCCCAAATTTGAATCCTATTGCTGTCACTTCTCAGCTTCCCTCAGGTCTCACCTCCACAGAGAGTGTTTTCCCCAAAGCAAAAAACAAGGGGTGCATGTTGACATCGGGATCCTTCCGGAAGCAGTTGGGTTTGGCGTGGTGCTGGAAGTGGAGGTGATTCCACCAGCTGGCTGGGGCTCCCTGTGGGAATGGATGAGGAGAAAGTGCCCTAAAGAAGGTGGATCTTCTGCCCTCAGTTCTCTCTTTACCCTGGGATTGGTTCTGGCTGCAGAGCAGGGCTCTGGCAGCCCGTCCCCACACCCAGTGCTCACCTTGAGGTGGCCGATGACGAACTTGTGCACCCAGTGGTTCCACCTGGACTTGCTGAAGACTGACAGATGTCCAAAATCATGCTGGAGCCAGCCAGCCTGGGCCTGGAATGAAGAATACAACACTGCTGCTGGGGAAGAAGAACTGTCAGGAGGATCTGTGTCTGAAAAGGGCTTTCTTCTCCCACTCCCACGCTCCTCACAGCGTATCCCTGGATAGCAAAAGCGATTCCACTGCCAGGGCCCAATCCCAACTCTCCTTTTTCACTACACACCAGTGCACTCCAGGCTCTGCCTAATGACATTTAGTCCTGGACAGTTGTTTCCATGAGGAAGGGAGAAAAAGTCATGGGAAAAAAAAACAGCCACAGAGCTGAGAACCAGCATTTATTCCCTCACAAAACTGCTCTGAAATCGGCAACAAAGTCTCCTTTAAGGAGCAGCTTGCTGCTGCCTCCTCCAAGTACTTGTAATTCCAAGGGGATCACTGGCCACTGGGAGGAATAGCTGGGGCTTTGAGAGCTGCTCTGCCCTCTCCTCTAACTCCCTGCAAGTTCCCATGGGAACACAGTGGCTTGGCCCCTGCACACTGCCTCGGAGTTCTGGCACCGTGGAGCTCAGGAGCGGGGCATGCCTTTCATCATGTGGGGAAGGCTGGAATAAGGAAGGCTTTGATGGAATATGGGGAGGAAAAAGCGAGGCAAAGCCTGCTCTGCCACAGCAACATGTGTAGTTTTGCCTTTTGGTGGAATCCAGAGAGAAGTAGGATTTGAGGAAGTCCATAATGATAAGATCTGTCCCCTGCTTATGGCAACAAGCACCTAAGTCTCAAATTTGGCTTTTTGGGGCTTATTTTGTGTAGTTGCTCACCTGGACAGTGCCCAGAAGCACAGCAGAGAAGAGGAAAGGCACCAAGGATGCTCCAAAATACCAGATGATGAGCCAGGCTGCAACATCCAGCACCAAGATGTGGCAGAGATAGAGGATGAAAAAGGCGTGGTTGGGCTGGAGAAGCCCCATCCTCTCCACGGTGGCACGGAGCTCACGGAAATCCTCCACCAGTTTTTTCTGTGGGGAGACCCAAAAGCACCCACTGGTCAGAAAACACCTCAGGAACATCAATAGAAGCATAGTTTTCCCTCTCAGGGATGAAAAGGGGGAAAGCTGAGGATCACCTGGAGACAAATCTTTGCTAAAACTACAAATAATGATGTGAAATGAAGCTTCAGTCAACAGTGATTCCAGGAGATCCTGTGATCTTATGTACAGGGAGCTCTGCCTTCCAGTCAGAAAAGTTAAACAACAAAATTTCAACCCCAAAACCAAGTTTTTGTGACACTCACATTCTTGCTGGGCTCAAAGCTGGGCTGATCTGGTGCCAGTTCCCCAATCAGGAGAGGGTTCATGTACTTCCTTACCAGTGCCTTGTCAAGATGAAAAGCAATAAAAGGATCCTGAAATGCAGACAGAGGAACAGGATGAAGAAAAACCATCATTCAGGTGGCAGCAAAAGAAATCTATTCCATGATATGCTGGACCATTCAAAAGATTCCTGTTGGGGAAACCAGTTGCTTTTATTATTGAAATGTGGTGTCAATCTCCATGGCAACCAGGTGAAAAAACCCTTTACTGGCTGTTATCACTACAGATTCTGTCCCTATATTTAAATTACAAATCCTGTAGACACACATGGCACTTTGGCATCTAATTCCTGATCTCCCATTTACCTCCTTTTTGACATTTCCCTCCTGATGCCCAAATTAGCAGATTTTTATAATCTCCCTCAAGCTAAGGATGTTTTTTTTTTTTAATTTTCTGAGACAATATTTGCTTGCTGGGCATCACTTTGTAAGATTCCTGCACCATGCATTGTTTATCACTCTAATTACTAGGCCATCATTGTGTGCATTTAAAATAAAATGTGCTTTTAAGAGATCTCTGGTCAGGAAAGGGGTTAAAAATCTGGCTGGTGTTGCCAGCTCTAGGTCAGCTGTAGCATCCTCCCTGCTCAGGGCCACTGAATAAAGGAGGGAAAAAGAGAGGGGAACCAACATTTGCATTTTCTCATTAGAAAAGGAGGGGAAATGGGGAGGAGTATGTGGGCAGAGCAGGGGAGGATGGTACCACACATTTAGACCAATCCTTTCCATGGAGGCTGTAAAACCTGGAGTGCAATCCCAGCTGGGGGTTAGGGGACGGCTGACTGCACCTTCTAGAAATCAGAGGAGGTCTTCCTTTACTTCCCATTTTGTCCTGGTTTTGTGGAGTCTCGTTCTTTTGATCCCCGGGGACAAAACCACAGGGAAATAAAACTTGGCAGGGGTTTCTGAGTGGTCAGCAGTTCAGCTGCAGCCGGTGGCACTGATATCATCACCATCACCTAAAGAATGCAGCTGGCTGCAATCCCACCGTGCAGCCCTGCTCACTCCATGGGCTGACCCTTTTCTGCTCACAGAAACTCAGAATGCTCCGGTGAGAAAAGCTCCTCAAAACTCATCTCACTCCCCCCTGCCATGGACACCTTGCAGGTCGCTCCAAGCTGCACTCAGCCCGGCCTGGAACACTTCCATGGATGGGGCTCCACCACTTGTCTGGGCAACCTGTGCCAGTGGCAGGGCTTTGAAAATGCACATGTGCACCCTGCCCTCGCGAAATGTTGCAAATTCAATTGTTATTTTTGGCTCTAAATGATATTCCTACCATGGGATCTTCACGTGGAGATTTCAAGTTCCAGCCTGGCTGAAACACAGTCCATCAACACCATCCTAGAGGTGGATCCCACCCCATATCCATCCTTGGGTCCAAACACGCGCATTTGGAGAGATTCATGGAAAAGGCACAGGCAGACAAAGGCAGGAACCCCGCTGGCAAAGCCACCCCACACCCTACTCCAGCAGCATTTACTCCACTCTGCAACAGCCGCTGGCACTCAGACACGAGTGATTCATTCCTTTTCGTGATTGAAATACGACTTTCAGTGATATTCTGCTCTAGTGCCATCTCTCGGGTTCGGGAAGTTGAGGAGGGCGAAGGCAAACAACAACTCTGTCCCCGCGTGTGCCACACGGGTGGCAGCACCCGATACTCCTCTGCGTGCAAAAATTACTGAGGGGATCGGGTTATTTTTTATTCCCGGCTGCGGTTTTTCAGCCATCCCTTCAGCAGCGCTTCCTCGTAACAACAATCCCAAACAATTCCCGGCGGAGCGTGCGCGCTCTGTGTTCCCTTGCACACCGCTCCCAGCGTACCGTGTGTGGCACAGCCGAGTGTCCGGGCGTGCGACACGGGCTCCGTGCCTGCTCCCAGCCCCAGGGATCCTGCTCACAGCTCCCAGCCCCCGGGATCCCGCTCCGCGCTCATCCCTCCTGCAGCCCTCCCTGCCGGGCTGCCGGGGCCGCAGCCGGCCGCTCACCGTGGCGTCCTGCCCGGCGTAGTGGCTGATGACCCGGGAGCCCCCCGGGTGTCTCCGGCAGAAGCGGCTGATGTCGTACACCTTCCTGTCGATCACCAGCCAGCGCTCCTGCGGCGCCGACCCCCGCCC
>NW_005054402.1:85983-93173 GCF_000277835.1 Geospiza fortis | reverse complement strand
GGCTGGGATGGCTCCCGGAGTCGTTTCGCTGAGAGCAGCGAGACCCCCAGCACTGCCCAGCCCATCGGTCACTGAACCACGGGAGCGCTCGGGTTGGAAGGGAGCTCTGGGGATCATTCAGTTCAACCTGACCCTGCCAAGGATGGCAGGGCACTGGGACAGGCTGCTCAGGGACCACAGGAAAGATGTGGAGTCTCCCTCTCTGCAGTCTCCAAACCTGCCTGGATCCTGTGGCACCTGCTCCAGAGGACCCTACCATCCTCAATGTAAAGAAGTTCTTCCTCACGTTGAGGTGAAACTTCTGGAGTTTTAGTTTAAAGCCTTTGCTCCTCGTCCTGAAACACATTTCCAAATGCCACAAAAATGCGGTTTTTAAATCCCCGCAGCTGACTCCACCACTTCCCCAACAGTCTGCTCCAGGGCTTGTCAACCCTTGACAACAATTCTCCTTTATATCCAACTTAAACCTCCCCTGGCACACCTTGAGGCTGTTTCCTCTTGTCCTGTCACTTGTTACCTGGGGGAGAGACCGACCCCCACTTGTCTCCACTGCCCTTCCAGGATACACCTTGGGCACAACAAGAGCCTGGCCATGTCTCTACCCAAGATAGACCCAAGTTGGACCTAAGATGAAGGACTAGTCAAGAGTTTTCACACTTTTATAAGTTTTGGTCCATTTACCTATTGGGGTTAATTGTTCAATTACAGCTTCAGGTTATGAAGTCCCATCCTCCCAGTTTGCTCTCCTCATTCACTGTTTACACTGGGCTGGAAGCTGCAACTGTGTCCTTGGTTCTGGGGCTGGAAAAGGATTGTTTTGTCTAACTAAACTGTGAAGACAACTTGCTAACACTTTATGTGAAGTTCAGAGTTATATACGAATGCAGAATCTGGAAAATATGAAAGCTAAAACTTAAGGAATCACAGGGAGTTTCCCTTCCTCACACTCAAGTTCCTTCTTTTGAACCACTTTTACAACCTGTTTCTCCTTATTTCTATGCTGACTGTGACATATCTTCCCTAGCCTTGATTTTGCTTCCCCTTTCCAGAAGATCCTTTCCTCTCTTCCATCTGTTCTCCCTTCCAGCTGCCTCAGCCTTTCCTGTTCCTGAGGCTCCTTTTGGCTGCTCATGCCTGGATATGCAGCCAGAGGGAGGGAAGGTGTTGCCACAGGTAAATCACATCAAAACCCTGCAGATGATTCTTCAGACAGCAGAATAATGCTGGAAGAGTGAATGATGCTAAAACAGATCAATCTCTCTGTGCGACCTCATCCATTTGAGTTACAAATTTAAATTCCTCTCCCTACACTCATCTCCCTTTCCATAGCAGCAGCCTTCTCCCTGAACTCTGTTATTGATCCCAGATTTCTTTGTTTCCATTCATACCTTCCAATCTGACCTAGTTACAGCAATTCCAGTTGAAGGTAACCATAGAAACAGAGCCACCAGGCTGCATCACCTGATGGCTACATCACATCTTGGAATTCTGTGCCAGCAAAACACTGGATGGAATGTTTTTATTTCTGTCCCTTCAGCAATTCATGTTAATAAACATTAATGGATGTTTAGTATCTTTTAAAACATTATTATATTCAGAACAGTGCAGTAATTATTTCAAATTATCTTTTTTCCCCATCATCAGTTGCACAACAGAATATTTATCCTAAATTTAGATTATATTTATGATCTTTTATCATGAATACAGGCAACATGCAGAGATTAGTTTTCTTTTTCCTATATTTGTTAAAAGCAAATAAATTCCATCTTCCTACATGAGTTAAACCTTTGGATAGTTGCTTTGAGGGATCTTAACAGGCAAAAAGCACCACTAAACTTGATAAAATCCACTCTTGTTCCCTTTATGTGCTTCCTCTAGTTTCAGCAGCTATAAGGGCTGTTAATGTCTTATTAACACAACAGCCCTTCGAATTTTCTTCCAAGCTCCTTCTGACATGAAATCCCTGGCTGTGATTGTTTTCCCCTCAGCAGATGATTCAAGACAAGCCATGGAAGCTCCTGGAATCACCAGCCCTAAGCAGGGAAGGTTTCTGTGTCCTGCCAGTTGCCAGCAGTGTTGTTTGCCCTGCCCTTGCCCGACTCAGGATCTCAATGGGTGTCTCAGAGACAAGAACGGGACCTTTGTCATGAAAACTGCTAGGGAAAAACCAGCTGCTGTTATAGAGTCACCAGCACCCTGCATCCAGCTGGGATTCCTGGCATCAATCCCTGCTGGAACACAATTAACCAGGTAAATGGAGTCCTTCAGTGCCCTGACTCCTTGTTCTACCTTCACTGCTTCCATCTCTGTATCTGCTGTCACCATCATGCTGTGACTCAGCTCCCCAGACTACCAAAACCACCACCATGAACCAAAACCACTACCATGAACCACCAAAAATCCAAGGGGAGGGAAGAGATGCTCTTTGGTTCACTCCTCTGATCAGCCTGCAAATCTGATGACTGGGAATCACCAGAATTTGGAGAAACTATACTAAAATTCCTTATTTCACTACCAAGATTTGGCTGCAACATGCTTTAAAATACCCAAGTGACCTGGGTGGTGATGTTTCCCTAAATATTCACTAAATATTCACTAAATATTTGGGCATCTGGTGACCAGACCAGTAATCAAGGAAAGAGGGAGAGGGTTGAAAGGATTGCAGTCTTTCTTTTCTCCTTTTAGAGAAAATGAGTTACAATGATGGATGGTGAGGTCTGAAACCACAGAAAAAAAATAAAAGGAAAACAACAAATGTTGTTGTTAAAAAAAAAACAGTTTAAAAGGGCAGAGCCTAAAAGAAGACTCAGTTCTTGGCTTTGATTCAGGCTAAGAAAAGCTGAAGATTCCAGGCACAGGGGAATTGTGGTGGCATGATTTACAAGCTTCTGTCATCAGTGCAATTAAAACAGCCACGTTGATGAAGCAAATGCAGCAGGAAACCACTAATTTAGTCATTGTGTTACTACCAGGGAAGAGCTTGACAGCTCCCTGTAACACCATTCCTACACCAGGCTTAGGATCCACTGCAAGCATCTGTGTAACACCAGCAGAAGAGGGAGAACTAGAAATATTGCCTTTATTCTTGTTGTCTTATTGGGAATGAGCTGGAATCCTGGAATAAGTTGGCCTAAATGAGTTAGTGTTGTACCCAGAACTCTTTGTTAGGGCTGCTAACACTTCACACCCAAAATAAAATCTTGATTTTCCATACAAACAGTGTAACTTCATGGAGTATTTGCTCAGTGCTCTGCTCTAATAACTCAACTGACTGATAAATGCAAAAGTGACTGTTCAGATGCAAAAAAGACTCAGATTGTGAGGAAGGAGAAGCACCCAGGAATTACTCTGTGTAAGGGAGAAGATAAAAATAAGCTTATTTTTTGTCCTTCAGAAGTCATAAATTCAGATTAGCAACTGAGGGAGTGAGGTGGTGATTGTTTAGAGTTCTACACTTTTGGAAGCAAAACCTGAGTAAGGAAAAAAAGGAAAGGATCCCATGATAACATGGGAATACCAGCAGGACTTTCACTAGAAATCATTACAAGGCAGCATGAGAACAGAGCATTTCTCTCCTTATTCCTGGCCTGCTGGAATTCCAGTGTCTGCTGCTTTCTGAGTGTGATTCCCTCCCCTGCTCCCCTGGCAGTTTGTGCCCTGACCCTGATAAACCCACGGGCAGCCCGAGATCCACTGCAGAATGTGGAATCCCTGCCAGCCATGGCCACACAATGGGGATTTCTGATCCTTTGTTGGTTGTTTCCCTCCCAAAGTTTCTCAGCTCTCAGCCACTCTCCCAGGACTAGAGAAAAAGTGGAATATGTCAGAGTAAAAAAATATCAAGGAAATCTTTGGTAGCAGTTTGTTTTAAATGCATGGATGGCTACAGCATTCCCACCTAATAACTGGGTTCCCTCACCTCAGGCTCCAGCCCTCCATTCCCAGCCCAACTGTTTCCCACTGTGTTTGGATTTATTATTCAATTTATTATTTATTTTTATGTTCAGAGCTCCTCAGCCTTTCCCTCTTGTGAAAGACAGGGAAAACCTGGGGTCCTTTCTCTCCTCACATGTATTTTTTTTGGCAGAAAGGAAAAGGGTATCAAAAAGACTATTAAAAGTATTAAAAAGTTTAAAGGTGCAGCTAAATCTGATTTTCACTCTGTTTTCCTCCCCAAACCTTTAGTTCCTGCCTTCTTCCCCTTCAGAAAGCTGCTCTGTGTCTTTCCCTTGTTCACTGCTCTTTCCTGCTGCCTCCTTTTCCCACCACATGCCTTGGAGCCATCTGGCCTTACCAAGTGATGGTAAGGTGATCACCAAGTGATCTCATAACATTAAACTGGGGGAAAAGGAGGATTTTCCCTGCATCCATGAGGATTGCAGCACAGCTACAGGGCATTTCCATGTGCTGGTGCCAGTCTGCGTGCTGCTGTCAAAGTCTAGTCCTTTCTGAAAACCAAATTAAAAGAAACTCATCAGACCTTGGCAAAAAAAAAACTTATCAGACCTTGCCTCCTACATAAAACTCCACAATGGGATGAGACAACAAATACAGAAAATGTTGTGGTTTTGCTACATTTTTAAAGTGCTTTCCTTGGGGAAAAGGAACTTTTTTTACATTAAACAATGCATGAGACAGTGTAAAGATACCTGAGCTACCAATTTTCCCTGCTTTTTCACCATTCCAGTCTACTCCAGTAAGAAATCCCTCACTGACTCATTAGCTGAAGAGCAGACATACCACTTCTGCAAAAACTCTTCCACTTCTACATCCCCCCTTCCCATACTTTGCTCCCTTTCACAATCCTCACCTTTTCTGCCCACATCTCGTGACTCTTTGGTTCAACTCAGGGCTTTTATGTCCCTCACACAAGCTCTTTGTGCTGCTAAAGCTACACCGGGCAGCGACCGCAGCCTTTCACCCACTTGGCCATAGAGCAGGGCCTGTTCTCTCTTTGCTGGGGCTGGTTTGAGTCCCAGGAGCCAAAAAAAACTCGGAACAAGCCCTGCCTGAAGCCTGACAGCCTGGCTGCAGGAGGCTGAGAGCAGCAGGGATTATTTTAGAAGCATCTTTCAATGGCTTGTCATTAAGTTATGGTGCAATTTTCCATGGGAAATATCCAGGTGGGGAGTTCTGGGAGCTGATCATGATTCTTTGTCCATCCACAGGTAAATTCCAAAATGGACCAACCTCCTTTTCAGCTTATTTCATAGAATCAACATAGAATCCAGGAATGGTTTGGGTTGGGAGGGACCTTAAAGCTCATCCCATTCCAACCCCCTGCCAGGTTGGATGGGGCTTGAAGCACCTTCCACTATCCCAGGTTGCTCCAAACCCCTCCAAACTGGCCTTGGACACTTTCAGGGATAGGGCAGCCGCAGCTTCCCTGGGAAATCTGTGTCAGGGCCTCATCACCCTCACAGGGAAGGATTTCTTCCTGAGTTGTACATATGCAAGCCCATCTACAGGATTAAAATCCCCAAATTCAAAGAACTCAGCAAACTTTTGCCTCACCACAAGCAACAAGTTTCAGGTCCACCTTAATGTGGTGTCTGGCTGTAATTTAGTCTGATCCTTGTCACAGGGCTATTTTGAACCAAACTAAATAAAACTTGCATGTCTTAGCAAAACATTCCTGTCATTTCTGACTTTCCTCACCCCACACCACAGGCAAAGATTGTCTAACAGGCTGAAGCCATCCTGCAGCATTAACACCAGGCAGAAACAGAGGAAAGCTCTGGCATGCCTTGGCACAAAGCTAAAGAGGAGAGATTTGGATTGGAAGAAATCCTTCCCTGGGAGGGTGCTGAGGCCCTGGCACAGATTTCCTAGAGAAGCTGTGGCTGGCCCATCCCTGGAAGTGTTCCAGTCCAGGTTGGATGGGGCTTGGAGCAACCTGGGATAGTGGAAGATTTCCCTGTCCACAGCAAGGGATTGGAACTGGATGAGCTTTAAGGTCCTTTCCCACCCAAATCCTTCTGTGATTCTATGGTTAACCCTGTGGGTTCCTTCCCCTGCTTAGGCCCTGCTCTGCCACTACAGAAAGGATTAATAATCTTCCCACTTATTCATGCAAAATAATCACAGGAAAAGATTCCTATTACTAGGAAAGCCGGGGATCACACCTTCCTGGCCCTGGAAAGTGGCCACAGGTCCTGTCACAGGTAAGCAAAGCAGGGAGCAAGAGGTCTGTGTTGTTTTTTACCTTGCCACACCACACCTTGCATAACCTAACGCAGGAATTGTGTACAACGAAGTGCCCCACGGCAAGGAAAAGACGGCAAAGATGCCATTATCCCGTTAATAAAAGCATGGCCTGGGGCAGCAGAGCTCAACCAGCTCTGCCTGTGCCACAGCAGAGCTGTGAAATCTGGCAGCCACCAGCGGCAGCCTGGCAAATACAGAGCAAAACAATGCAGATTTCGGGCAGAACAGCAATAGCTCCTGTCTGAGCTCAGCAGGGAATACTGGGGTGAGAAATCTGGGGGGGGGGCGGGGGGGAAGGCAGAAAAAGTAAGGCAGAAAAAGGAGAAAAAAGTAGGGAAAAAAGTAGGAAAAAGAGGGGAGGAAGGAAAAAGGTAAAAAAAGAGTAAAAATAGTAGAAAAAGAGGTTTAAAAAAGAGTAAAAAGGGTAAAAATAGTAAAAGGAGACGGGAATGAGGAGAAAAGGGTGGAAAGATGGGAAGCATGAAGAGGGGTGAAGGGAAAAAAGAGGGGAAAGGAGTGGAAAGGAAAAAGGCAAGAAGGGGAGAAGGAGAGAAGAGGAGAAGGGAGGAAAAAGGGGCAAGAGGGGAGAAAAGGGGAAAGAGATGATGAAAGGGGGAAAGAGGGAAGAAGGGGAACCGGGAGAAAGGGGGAAAGGTAGGAAAGAGAGAAGGAGGAAAAGGGAGATAAAGGGAGGAAAAAGAGGGAAAAGGAGGGAAGTGGGAAAGGTGGGGAAGGGAAGGGAGAGAGAAGGGAGGAAGGAGGAGAGGGCAGAAAAGGAAATTAAGAAAAAACTAAGAAAACAGGGAAAAGGAAGGGGGGAAAAAAGAAGGGAAAGGGCAAGAAAAATAACGCGGGAAAAGGAGAAAAAAAAAAACTGGCGGGTGCAGCTCTTTACATCAGGAGCCAAAAAATCTCGAGGACACGAAGCTGGGAGCGGGAGGAGGAGGCGAGGGGCTCCCGTCCCCCGGCGGTCCCGGCCCGCA
>NW_005054402.1:81172-85955 GCF_000277835.1 Geospiza fortis | reverse complement strand
CGGGGGGGGTGGAGCGGGGGGGATGCCGGGGAGAGGGGGCGGCCAGCCGGGCAGGGGAGGAGGAGGATGCTGAGTTTGGGGAGGGGGGCGATGCCGGGAGGGAGGAGAATGTCTGGGAGAAAGGATGATGCCGGGAGAGGGAGGGGATGCCGAGGGAGGAGAATGCCCGGGGAGGGATGCCCGAGAAGGGGGGTGCGAGGGGGCGTGTGGGTGGAAGGGGCCGAGCTTCCCTCAAAACACAGGGCTATGTGCGAGGATAAAGTGCATCAGTGCGGGGACAGCCAGCCTAGGGGGCACTTCCGAGCAGGCGGAGAGAAACGAGAAACAAAGAGAAGGGAGGACATGAGCGAAGGCGAAGGGAGGGAGCAGGGGATCAGCTGAGTTCAATCCCGCCAGGAAAGCTCTTCCCGTCCGGCACATCCCCGAGAGGCGCAGGGACGGCTTCTCCCCCCTCCTCTCCCACTCTGGTCAAGAAGACAAAGAATCGAGCGGCCCCATGGGGAAAGGGGGTGAGCAAGGGGGGGACTCGGGGGAGCCGGCGGCGCAGATCCGCTTCTACACCTGGGAGGAGATCCAGAAGCACAACCTGAGGACGGACAAGTGGCTGGGGATAGAGCGAAAGGGTTATAATGTCACCAAGTGGGCAAACAGGCACCCGGGGGGCCAGCGAGTCATCAGCCACTGCGCCGGCGAAGATGCCCCGGTAAGGCCCGGCCCCCGCGGCTCTCCCGGCTCCAGCAGCATCCTCTGACAGCTCCTTCCCGCCCCGAGGGGAGCCAGCTGCCCGCTGTCCCCTGTCCCCATCTCCCCAACACCTGCTGCACACCCGGCTCAGCCCTTTCGCTGCTCCCAGCTCGGTTCAAGCGGATGCAGGTGCCCCCCCGATGGGTCGGTAGGGATTGCTCTGCTTAAATCCTGCTGGTTTGCCTTTGTCTCCTGCTTGTGCCGTGCCTCGAGCCCTGAATTCAGGAGCAAAGTGTCCCAAACGTCCCCTTTTCCAGGGGGCAGCTTGTGACATGCAGAGTCACGCAGCCAAGCACAGGGAGGGTTAACCAGAGGCCAGGCTGTGTCTCAAAGTTGCTTCTGTGAGGAGGCTTTAAAACAAGGAGCTTTTTAGCATTTTTTCCCCAGGAGAAAATTCTCTGGAGAATTTGGTTACAGGTTGCTACAGAAAAGAGAAAAAAAAAAAAAAAGCAACAAACCAAACAGTAAACCATTTGCTGCTGCTCCAGCTGCTCCTTCGCTGGGTTCAGCCACCTCTCAGGTTTCAGTCAGAGATAAGAAACCAAACAACAACAAAAAAACCCCCCAACCTTGAAACAGGAACAAATTAGAAATAAATTGTTTGTTGTCTGGGGTTCCCCTCAAAACCACCTTCCTCAGAAGTGCATCCAGAGAGCATGTTCTCCCTTCAGGGCATGTTAATGAAATCCAAGCAGCCTCAGAGCTCTTCCCAAAACGTGCAGAGACCAAGCAGGAACAGGAACTGCTGGTCTCCCACGGCTCCTGACACCTTGGCAAGGAGGAGGCTCCACATGAGACAAAATTTTTTGGCAGAACCTTCCTTTTCCATCAGCCCCCATTTCCCTGTGTCCAGTGGGTATTTTCCATTCTTTTCCTTGAAGCACTGAGCTGCATTTTGGCCCTTCTATCCCTTTGCAGTAAATCCTGTGAATGAATTGCTTTCTCCCTCAGAAAGATGGGCCAGGTTTTGCTTTCAACTGCTTAAACACAGAGCTGCTGAAACAGGAGGAGTTTGATTCCTATCCCCAAGAATTTAACTCCAGTATCTCCACTAGCAACCAAAAAGCATCTGTTACTGCAGAATCCTTGAAAGGGAGGCTGAAACACAGGTTGGTGGTTGCAGGATTGCTGGTTCTCCTCCCACCTCCCCAGGCTACACTGCATCCCACACTCCATGAAGGCATGGCCTTAAAACGCTCTGAAATTGTTGAATCACCACTCTGAGCACCAACCCAGGATTGGCATCAGTTTTGCAGCTTCCCTGTGGTGAACAACCATTTACAGCCAGAAAACCCTCTCCCATTCAGGGGGAGAACCCTCTCTGGGTTTAGTTTGGATTTTAGGAGGAAATCCTTCCCTGTGAGGGTGCTGAGGCCCTGGCACAGGTTGTCCAGAGAAGCTGTGGCTGCCCCATCCCTGCAAGTGTCCAAGGCCAGGCTGGATGGGGTTTGGAGTAACCTGGTCTATGGAAGGTGTCCTTGCCCATGGCAGGGGAGTGGAATGGGATGATTTTTGAAGTCCCTTTCAACCCAAACCATTCCATGGGTCTCTGATTTTTTTAAACACAACATCTGAGTCTGGGCCAACCTGTTCTGGTGTCACCTCATGCACAGAACACAAAGGCAGGGACACTTTGCAGTGTCTGTCCCACAAGTGTTCAGGGATGTAAAAGAAAATCCTTGTGCTGACTGCTGTAAGCAGTCCCAATGCTCAAGTACAGCTCATATCTCAATTACACAAAGCTTTTTTTCTCACCAAAAGCAGCTGGAATAACTCCCATATCCCATAAAACACTTCGGCTTATTTGGTCAGTAGATCACAAAGTTGGGAGGTCAAGTGCCAATATTACACAGCATTTCCCAGGGATTATCTTTTCCCTTAAGCTTTTTAGCTCCTGCAGTACAGAACTGAGAACAATTCCAAAATTCAGGAACTCTCTTGTGTTTGGGACCTAATAGTACAGGAGCTTAAGCAGATAAACATAACAAAAATCCAATCCTTCCATCATTTGCAGGATCTCCAGGCAGTAAGCACCCAATCAGACCTCCAAAGACTTTTTTATTCCCAGCAGTTAAGAAGCATTAAAGAATGTTGATTCAGTATTATTTTATGTGTTACCCTCTCTCTTCCCCTTTTTTTTGTTTTCACCCAAAACTGCAGAGCCTTGCAGTAGACACAGGCTACTTCTCCCCTCATTCTGCTTTTCCTTCCTCTTTTACATCTTCTACAAATTGTTCCAGAGAGGGAAACAAGGAACCAAAGTCAACATTTCAGTGACCCATTTCTGGGTCCAAGTTTTGATTGATTTTGGAGGACTTTGGGCCCCAGGTTGTTGCCTGGCATTTTTGAACTCCAGATGGAGGGCAGCTCTCAGAAGGGTCAGCTGGACACAGGGAGCACTTTCCAGTCTGCCCTTTGCCTTTAGAGCCAGGAGGGAAATATTGGTCACTACAATTGTTAGGCAATGGGACAAAGGTGGAAAGGCTGGAGCACGGTTCACTTCACTCCTGTTTTTAATGATTTTTTTTTCCATACTCTCTTAGCACTTCATGGAACCAATCTTTCCTGTTCTCCCAGGTGAATTCCAAGAGCTGACTCCAGTTCTGTGCAGTGAGGAAAGGGCAAGAACAGAGTGAGGGTTTCTGATCTGGGTCAGTTTTCTGTCCCTGCTGCTGTCCTTGGGGTAAAAATTCCAACTGTGCCATGTGAAAGGATCTGGCCAAGATCTCACTAAGAGCATCAGGCACCTGTGGGATACAGGTGGACAGAAATATGTGGAAAGGGGAAGGATTAGAGAAAAAGAAGAGCCAGATAAACTTGTGAATGCCAGGATCAAAAGGACTCCACAAACAAGGCATTATTCTTCTGAAAAGTCACCACTTTTTCCTCAGCTGTTTTACAGCTGGGATCTCCAGGCCCGGCCAAAACACCCAGGAATATTTTTTGTGTTTGCAGTCACATCCAGCTTCAGTCATCAGTCAGCCCCTCTCCTGACTTCCCTCCAGGAGCAGACTTTCCAAGGGTATTTATATCCTAGGAGGGATTTGCACAAATTCCCCTCTGCCTACCTTCTAAGGGAATTAACAGGATTTAAGTACTTAGTTGCTTAGAAAGAATTTCTCGAGGTGCCTTTCACCATATGGCTGGATGCCATCCCAGGTCTCACCATCCCCAGCACAGCAAATTCATCAGTGGAATTAATGTCCCAAAAAGTGATCCCAGAGCTGGAGGTCACCTGGCCCCCTTTTCCACAGGTTCCACAGCTGCTGGAGGTGGGTGGGAATGATACAGTGAATAGGAAGCACATCTGACTCCTGGATCTCACACAGTTCCTCCTGTTTCCACTCCAGGATGCATTCAAAGCCTTCCACATCAATCCCACCTTGGTGCAGAAGTTTCTCAAGCCCCTGCTTATTGGAGAACTCGCTCCAGGGGAGCCCAGCCAGGACCGAGACAAAAATGTGAGTATTTATTCCTCAGCGGGGGTTCAGGCTGGCTATTCCCACCATTCTTTCCCTCTTGGGATGCTCTCCAGAGAGGAAGAGGAGTTCTCAGTGACTGAACATCTCCGTGTACAGTATTTTCATCGTATCATGGATTCAAATATGTGTGGAAAGGGGGGTGACACTTTTGGCTGCCCAAATATTTTCCTTCCCACAGAACCACCAACAGCCAATTTCTGGCAGCCCATTCCAGGCACCCAGACTGGACTGAGCCCATCCTGAGGGGAATGGGAAATGTGCACCAGGCCTGGTGACTGTGGTCCCTTCTTGCTGCTCCTTTGCTGGTGACCAAGCTCCAAAACGCAAGTCCCCAGATGTCCCATTTTGGTGGCCTTGCTAAGGAGCAGCAGCCACTGCCCATCCTCAGGGCAGCTCTGTATCCCTGCTCATCCATTATTCAGGCCCAGAGCGTGGCACAACTGGCTCTGCCCAGGAAACTCAATCCTGCCCCGTTGTTTGTGGCTGGCCTTGATTGTGATATATCTGTGTCACTCACAATAGAGGGGACAACACTGGCCCCCAGTGACCCAGGAATG
>NW_005054402.1:60876-81162 GCF_000277835.1 Geospiza fortis | reverse complement strand
TAGGAGCTGGCCCACGGACTGAATGGATGACGGGTGATAGTGGGTGCTCATTATGAGAGCTCTGGAATTAGGCACAATAGCACTGAATTCCCTCTTGCTCCAGCTTCTCCTTAGTGCTTAGGAAGCTCATTCAGACAAGAGTCATCAGGTGATGTGACACTCAACAGAGCTTGGATTACTCTCCTGGCTCCAAGCCCAAAAGGTTAGGATGTGGGCTCAGACCAGCCAGGATGTTTATTCATAGGAATACAGGGCAAAAAGCTGGAATATAAAGCCAGGATCCTTGGCCTGGAGCTCATCCTTCCTCCATCCATCCCACAACTCAGTCAAGCTCACTCCCAAGCCTCACCCTGCTCTTGCCTGTCCTGTTGCAGTCCCAGCTGGTGGAGGATTTCCGGACCCTGCGGAAGACAGCGGAGGACATGAACCTGTTCCGAGCCAGCCCCTTGTTCTTCTCCTGTTACCTGGGCCACATCATTGTCATGGAAGTTTTGGCTTGGCTCATGATTTCCTACTTTGGGACCGGCTGGATCACAACCCTCATCCTTGCCTGCCTCCTTACAACTTCCCAGGTGACAAAGAGAGATCTTCCTCTCACTGCCAATGCGCTCTCCATCTCCATTTCCTTCCTGCTTAGCTCTGATTCCCAATAGCTTCTTAACTATTTGATTTCTTCCTGTCCCAGGCCCAGGCAGGGTGGCTGCAACATGATTTTGGACACCTCTCTGTCTTCAAGAAGTCTTCCTGGAACCACATCGTGCACAAGTTTGTCATTGGGCACCTGAAGGTAAAGGGGATTATGGAGCCAGGGAATTCTGGGAATGCATCACTTTGGCTGTGGCAGAGTAGGAAAGGGAGGCTCTCAACCTTCCCACAGTGAGCAGAGGCACAAAATAAGTTGGTGACCATTGCCCATGGAGCAACCTGGGCTAGAGGAAGGTGTCCCTGCTCATGGCAAGGGGTTGGGACTAGATGAGCTTTAAAGTTCCTTCCAACTCAAATAATTTCAGGATTTTCTGGGAAGACACAGTGACCTCTAACTCGCTCAGAGTGTGTTTATTCTGTGTTCTTTCAATATGGATGATCCTTAGGGATCCCTCTGCAAGCAGCAATCTCATAGCAACCAACAACTCCACCACTCCCTGCTTGCTGCTCTTTCCAAAGCAAATCTCACTTCAGCCCCAATTTGACTCTCACCACTTTAGTTCCTATAAATGATTGGGTAACCCCACCTTGGGAGCAGCTCTCTGTGGATGAAAACTCCTCATTCTCCTTGCCCAGGGAGCCTCTGCAAACTGGTGGAACCACCGCCACTTCCAGCACCACGCCAAGCCAAACATCTTCCGGAAGGACCCAGATGTGAACATGCTGCACATTTTTGTCCTGGGAGACACACAGCCCGTTGAGGTAAGGAAAAGTGGGGAAAACATGGAAAACTACTGTCCGAGAGGGCCCCGAGAGTGGTTGCGCAAATCCAGGAGTTGGCTCCCACTGTTAGACATGACTTACACAGGCAGGACTTCCAGGAATGCTAGAAAGGAAATGCTTAATCCAGGGATTTCATCTGGCTACGTGGTCTGACAGCAGTTTGGAGCCAACCCTTGGGCTGAGGAGCAGCATTGACTACTAATTCCCAATCCATTTCCTGTGCTGACCACAGGAGAAAGTGTCTTGGGTTACCTCGGGAAAAATAATGCAGATGGGGCTGGAGAGAAAGCAAAAAACAACTAAAGGCCACTTCATATTGCTGGCTTGAAGTACAACATGAGGGGGGAATACAGTGTTCCTCAGTATTCCAGCAGGAGCATTTCAAAACTGGCCTTCCATTTCCATAGCAAGTATCTTCCAGCATCAAGTGATTTTAATTTTAGTTCTATCTACCCCTCCAGAGCCAAAATATTTACTGCCTGTTTATAAAAACCTACCCAAAGCACTTAAATCATAGTGTTTTTCACAGTGGAACAAGGATTTCTAGTTTTAAAAACAAAAGAAAATGGACAAGCAGCAAAAACAACACAGGGAAATACAACATTAAAAATAGTTTCTCAGACAGATTTTGTATTATTGAGAAAGCAGACCATGGTTCTATTACTTAAAGGAAAACCTAAGCATTTGTGATAACAGGGAAAAAATGGATTTCTGCCTCAAAATATCTGACATTAGGCTAGAAACAGTCTATCCCAATATTCTCACATTGGTATAAAAATCCTTTCCCAAATGATGCCAAGCACACAGCCTTGCAGAGCTCAGCCCAGAGGGAATAATGTGCCTGATTTTTTGGTGTTACAAGCCTTCCCTTCTAAAAAATCAGACTTTATGCCTATCACATTCATATTAGTAAAGATGGAGGTGCTGGCAGCTCTTCTCAGAGACACAGGCATGGCAGAAGGTGAAGTGCATCAAAATTCCATCAAGTAAATAGAAACTATCTTTAAAATTTGAGTTTACACCTAACACAATGACAAAGTTAGGACATTTAATCATTCTGAATCTCTTCTTACCTGCTCGTGGGAATTCAGTCAAAACTCCCTGGTCAATAAATTAAGAATTATTGCAGAGAATCTGCTTTTACCTGGGAATGTCCAAATCCCAGGCTGAGCTGTCTCTTTGTGTCCTGCAGTATGGCAAGAAGAAGCTGAAGTACCTGCCTTACAACCACCAGCACGAATACTTCTTCTTCAGTAAGTATCCACCCTCCTCTCTTCTCTTTTCCTGGAATGCCACTTGTCCTTTCCAGCCCTCACTGTGTGAGCAGAGCAACTCCTCAAATCCCAACTCATCCCACCCTTCCTCAGGACCCTGTGCAGGTCCCAAAATCAGCTCAGGGATATCCAAGCACCTGGAACATTGTCCCATACAGCAAGGGAATGTAAAACAGCTGAGGCTGGGAAAAACCTCCATGTGAGAGGCTCCATGGAAAAACTGCATGTTCCCAGTTCCATGGAGCGGTCCCTCATGTCACACACCTTCCCACCCCTCTGATGGCCAAACCATTTCCCTTTGCCTTGCAGTCTTCCCACCTCTGCTCATCCCTGTGTATTTCCAAATCCAAATCATCTCGACCATGATCAAGCACAGGTTCTGGGCGGTGAGTGAAACATTCCCTCCATCCTTACGGGGTCTGGCTGGAAACTGGAGCAGAGAGGGAGGCCAGGGGGCAGGCAGGAATTACCCAGTGTTCCAAACATCACCAGCAAGGACCCGTTATCCAAGATGGGCAAAGTGATGCCTGGTGTTTTCTCTGTCCGCCAGGACCTGGCCTGGGCCATCAGCTACTACCTGCGCTACTTCATCACCTACATCCCATTCTACGGCGTCCTGGGATCCCTGTGCCTCCTCACGTTTGTCAGGTAGGGCATCCAGGGCATCCCTGCTGCTCTCCCATCCCTCCAGTGCTGTTTGAGCCTGGCCTCAGCTCTGCTGTGTCCCACTGCTTCACTTCCCTGTCAGCACCTCTGAGTTCCAGCTCCTCTGGCACTCTCCCTGCACCTTTCCCTGCCCCGTGATGGTCCTGCCAGGTTTCCCCTGCCTTTCCTCATTCCCTCTTCTCACACACTGCTGATCCCACTTTGGTCATGGCTGGACCCTCCCAGAGTGCCTCATCCCACCCTCTTCCCAGCAGACTGTGGAGGTAATTCTGTACATGTTCCAAGTCTGAAATCAAGCTGGAAAACTTATCACAACCAGCCCATTATTCCCAAAATATTTGAGGAAACTCAAAGTACAAGAAAAAAAAAAGCGAAATTGCAAAATTGGACCATATGCTTTTGCAGAAAACAAGCCTGGAACAAAGATGATTCCAGGCAATTCCTTGTCAACATCCATCCAAGTCTCTGCTGCTCCCTGCAAACCCCGCTTTAATTACCTGATGTCCCCATGTCTGGTAGAAATTCTCATGATTTTTCCTGGTTTTGCAGGTTTCTGGAGAGTCACTGGTTCGTGTGGGTCACCCAGATGAATCACATTCCAATGGAAATTGATTCTGAGAAGCACAGAGACTGGCTGAGCTCCCAGGTAACTGGAAGGGGGGAAAACCACCTCTACCTCACCCCCAAATGGGATTTACTCAAAGAGTATGAGAGTTACCACCACCCCTTACTAGAATAGAGTTGTCCTGTCCATTACTTTTCCCATAAAGATGTTCCTCCCAGAGCCAGCAGTGCTGGGGAAAGACATGGAATTCCAAAGTTCTGCAATTACTTTGACAATCAAAAGGTTACCTGCTGCTGTGATGAGTGAAGCTGGATGTGACTGCAAATCCAAAAAACATTCCTGCATGTTTTGGCCAGGCCTGTAGTTCACAGCAATGAAACAGCTGACGAAATAATGTTGACTCTTCATTTTGCAGCCTGCCTTTGTCCTTTTGTTCTGGAAGATGAGTTCTCCCTTTCCTCTTCTTTATTCTAGAACCATATTCTTGATATTTTGGCAGTTCTATCTCCCTGCAAATCCAAGTAAAATGTGTGAGGGAGGAACCCTATCAAAAATTTGGTTGAATTTTAAGAATATTAAGAAAAAACATCTAACTTTATGATCATTAATGGCAAGAATACCTAAGAAATATTCTCAGAATATCACACTTAAGGCAAACTGAGCAATAACTACACAGGGATGGGGAAGCTTTGTGTCCATGTTCCTCCTGTTTTCTACCTTGGTACTGCTGTCAACCCTCTGATCTCCAATGGGAGAGGCTGAGATTTAGGAATCTGGGCTTGGGGTGCTACATCACTTCACCACCAGTGAGACTTTCATTACCTGAGACCCTGAGGAAGGATTAGAACTCCCCTTGCTGCACCTGGCCATGGCAGGCTCTGCACTTCCAGAGCTCAGGGAAGAAGAATTTCACCCTGATTTTGGGATGAGCCATCCCTAACCCTCACAGCTCTCTCTCTCCCTGGCAGATGGCAGCAACCTGCAACATTGAGCAGTCCTTTTTCAACGACTGGTTCACCGGGCACCTGAACTTCCAGATCGAGCATCAGTGAGTACAGAGCTGACATGGTGAGGGCACTGCCAGCTTGTCCCAGCCCAGGGGAGGGAATTATGGGCTGGAGAAGGATTGTATGCCCAGGAAATAGAGCCCCAGACTACACAGGCATGGAACTTGTGGCTGCCCCATCTCTGGAGGTGCTCAAGCCCAGGCTGGATGAGGCTTGGAGCAACCTGCATTAGTGGAAGGTGACCCTGCCATGGTGGGGCAGGAACTGAATGAGCTTTAAGATCCCTTCCCATCGAAACCATTCCATGATAGTGTGCTTCTCTTACAGCCATGACATTTTTCTCTCTTGCTTCAAAGCTTTCACTCTCACAGCCTTAATTTAGGGTTTAATTAGGAGTTGTTGTTATGCAGCTACCAGTTGCAAAGGCTGTGGGCTCAAATCCCAAGCATCCACCTCAGAAAACTCCCCTCCCCTAAAGCATTCCAGTGTTTTATAGAGTGTGGAACTGTGTAGGATGCTGGGTACCAGATTCCAGAAAAAATATGGAAAACAGGGCCATATGGACAGTCTGTTGCCAATAGCAACAGCAAATGAAAAAGAAATGGCTTTTAGGGTGACGCTGGCTGGTTTGGGAGCAAGCTTAGGAAATCTTCATGGAAGAGCATAGGGCAAGGTGCCCCCAAAATCCTTCTTTACCTGCTTCCACAAGTAGAAAAGCAGGTCACTGGGAATTCAGTTCAGCAAGAAACAATTATTCCTAGAGGAAATATCAGCCATCTCTGAGGCTCTTCCCTCACTCCCACTGCCCTCCCATTTAGTCATGTCCCTTCTTGCACAAACTGGCTTTCAGTGTGTCCTGTGCATGGCTTTGCTTTGAGGCAGGACAGGAAAATCAGTTTTCACCACCTCCTTGAGACAGAGGAGTGTAAAGCAGGGTTGTCTCTGTGCCTCCCTTCCTTTGTTTGTGCAGTTTGAGGAGGAGGCACCAATGATGAGCCCCTGAGGATGCAAATCCTAATGCCCAGCCCTTGTCACTTGTCTCAAGAGTCTTCTCAGCTTTGTTTTCTCTCTCACCTCTCCAGCCTGTTTCCAACAATGCCACGGCACAACTTCTGGAAGGTGAAGCCTTTGGTGAAGTCATTATGTGCCAAGTATGGAGTCCACTATGAGGAGAAGCCTCTCGGGAAAGCGTTCGTAGACATCGTTGGGTAAGGCCCTCCTGAGCCCACCTGCAGCTCATTTTTCCAGGGACACCTGATATTTTCTAGCACAGAGGATCCAGGACATGGCAGACCCTTCAGAAATTTGTGTTGTTGCTGTCAAAGTACCAAACACTTGACGTTTAGACAGGTACAAACCTGATTGTGGCATATGGGGACACGGTGGCTCAGCAGTGCTGGGGTTGATCTTAAAGGGCTTTTCCAACCCTAATGATTCTGTTTTTTATACCACCCTGCTCTGACAGCTGGTGGCTCCTGCTGTTGGGACCTGCCAGCCGATCTCCTGCTGCAAAGTGAGATGAATCAAAGGGAAACCGGTCAGGTTACAGCCCCTGCTGTGTCCCCTGAGAGCTCTGCCAGCAGCAACAGGCAATTCCCTGCAGGCAGAGCTGAAGAGCATCTAACAGTCCTTGTCAGCAGCCACGGTGTTGATGTTGCTGTCTCAGTTCCTCCGAGGGGAATAATTCATGGCAGGGAACATGAGAAGGCTCTGCAGTCCAGGCACCTCCTGCACAAAGCACTCTGAGCATGGGCAGATTGAAGTGGGGTGGCCACAGTGGGCAGGAGAGCTGGTTCCAAACCTGCTTTTGTCCCCAAATCCGGTTAGGACAGGGCCACACAGCACCAAGGCACAGTGGAGTGAAGCCTGGAGGCTCCCAGGAGAACTTACAGCCTCTTCCAGTGCCTAAAAGGGCTCCAAAGGAGCTGGAGAGGGACTTTGAACACAGGTCTGAGGTGACAGGAGCAGGGGGAATGGCTTCACACTGACAGAGGGTGCGTTCTGTGAGTGTGATCCTGTGATTGATATTAAATTCAGTAACAGCCTTCATTGCAGGAAAAACACAACAGAAGCAAGATTCCCAAACTTCTCCTTTTCTTCCCACAGGTCCCTCAAGAAATCTGGAGATCTCTGGCTGGATGCTTATCTCCATAAGTGATCATGAATCTTTCTGGGGAGGTGTGAGTGACCGGGAGGGATGGGGGGGACGTGGGGGGGATTCACACTTGTGTCTTTTGCTCTCAGATCTCAGTCTAAATCCAGGGTTGGAAGGGAGTTTCCTATCTTGCCAGCTGCTTCTGGTGCAGGCCCTGTTCAATCCAAACAGATTTAAAATGTGCTCCAGAGGGTGGAAAGCAAGGCCAGCAGTGCAAATGTTTAAAAAAGGGGCATTAACATCTGACCTTGACCTTCTTTTCACAAGATTTGTTCTCATTCTGCCTAAACCACACAAACCCCGATTCACACCTAAGGGGTTTTAGGCCTCAGTGAGTGTTTGCGATCCAAGGACACCCCAGTCAGCTCATGCCTCTTTCCCATGTTTGTGTGGAAGAGGAATCACATCCCACAGGACTGGCAGCTGCTCCCAGCCCTGTCCAGAGCCCAGCTCCCTCCCTTCCCTGCCTCCTCCCCTTCTCTAACCTTAGCAAGCTGTGACCTGGCCCTGCACAGCTAACCCCTAACCACAGCAGGGTTAACATAGCCGTGTTTTTAGGATCAGCCCCTCTTCCCAGGGGTCTGTAGAAGATGTCTGGGTTTAAACAGCAAAAGGTGTCCTTTAGGAGGGGGTCTGTTTTCTCTTTAATGAGCAGCAGGTCTGGCACAGCGAATCGTCAGTAAATCACACAAAAGACCGAAACAATCAAACAAGCAAAACGTGCTAATTGCTCCTCAGTGCTCCAGGGGAACCACAAACGGCCTTTTCACCATCCTGCCCTGCAGAAACCCAGAGTTCTGCCTGTCTGCACATGCCTGGCATGGCACCGAGCCTCTTCCTGCCTGCCCGAGGCCAGGAGCCATGGCACTGTTCACCCTTCCCTTGGGAACAATCGCGGGAGAAAAGGAGTTCTCCCTGCAAAAGGAGGAGCTGCTCAAATCCCAGCTGGAATCAGCCCTGCCCAGGCTGTGCTGCTGATCAGAGACCTTTGGAGAACCCTCTTACAAGCTTTTAAAACTCCATTTTCTGCCCACCACCTAATTACCAAAATTCACTCATGGCTTATCAGGAGATATGGTTGGACAGCTTCCAGGTGCTTCTGGAACAGGTGACCTGACCCCAAATAAATCCAGGGGTTCGAGTTCAGCTGCAACACAACAGAAGAGATATTTGGTTTAGGACAAAGGGCCATGGTTCCAAAAGCAGCCTCCAGCTCCAGCATCTGCCTCAGTGTTCCCTGGAAACACCAGGAGGGAGACTCTGGTTACTTTGCACGCCTGATTACTTCCCTCAGCTCTGACACTGGATCCTCTGTCAAATCCTTGAATCCTAGCAGCATCCCACAGAATCAGCAAGGTGCTTCATCATGAATAGAAACGACTCTGGGACTGTGGCCAGCATTGCAAAAAAAATAAATGTATTCCCTCCACACCCTCTTTGGAGAATAAAATGAGATTTTATCTTTGCTTACCGTGGGGAATTCAGCATCTTGCAACTTCAGCAAGCAATGTTTATGGTTTGTAAAGGGCTTGTTCTGAGGGTCTTGCTCACCCAAGTTCCAGCAGGCATGTTTAGGGTAAAGCTACATAAGTAACATCCTTCTGGATGCTGTGATTTCCCAGGCAGGTAGTAAGGAGCTCTCCTGGAATTTGGCTAACCTCATCAGGACTGCCTTAATTTGTGCACCCATTCCTTGAATGTACCTCACTGCGCTCCAGCAAGGATGACCACGAGCACAGTGGCATCAGCAGTGCAAGCTTTTAAATATCCACCTTCTTCTTCTGACAGCCCTTGGGGGTTTTTTGTCTTATTTCCAGAGCAAATATTTTCCTCCTTAGCTCTTCTCTTCCCTTCTCTTCTTGGGAAGCTGTTTGGGTTGACCTTGGGGAAATATCAGCTGTTAGGCAAATGAGCATTTTTTTCCCCAAAAAAACTTAGTATTTTTTCAGGCAAAGCCTCTCTGGCTTATATAGCTTTTTCCTCTCCTTCCAAAAAATTCCAGCTTTCTCTCTTGGAATTTGAGCTGTTTTTTACGTGCCTTGATTCCCTGTTGACACCCCATCCCTACAAGTGTTACAGGCCAGGCTGGATGAGGTTTGGAGCAACCTGGTCTAGGAAACGTGTCCCTGTCCATGGCAGGAGAGTGGAATTGGATGATCTTTATTGCCCCTTCCAACCCAAACCATTCCAGGATTCTACAAGCTCTCCCCTCTTTAACTGGAACAGGTCAAAGAGATCCCTGATAAAGAGCCCCAGAAGTCTGGAGTAATCTGCTTTGTTATCATTGTTCTCCAAGTAAAATTAGGTTTATCTGGAGATATTCCAGAAGTTTCAGTATGACTGGTAATGTCGATGGATATAAACTTCCCATGAGCTTTGTCTCCAACAAGGCAGAATGAGTGAGACATGAGCAGGTTAAAATCTGCCATCAAAATGACTGAAACAGAGAATTTTCAGCTCAGCTTTGCCCAGCTTTCTGAGGACTAACCAGTTTAACTAACCAGTTTCTCTGAAAATAATGAGGTGAAATCTTGTCCACTGTCTCTCTTGATAAAGGTCATTCATTTGCACTGTAATGAGACACAAACATGAAAAAAACCCAACCCCTAAGCCAGTAAGAGGTGCTGGGAGCCTGCCAGGGTTTATTGAACCCAGCTACACACATGGCAATGTGGAAACACAGAGCTGGTTTCAGGGCAGAGAATCAAACAACAGCCAGGGAAGGACTGGATTTGTTTTCCCCACTCACTGTGGGGGACTGGAGTAGGAGCTGGAGGACCAGGATGATTGAGGATGCCAGAGAAAAGCACAAACTGCAGCAAAGAGAAGCCTCTGGGTGTGTTTTAGGAAGAGAATGAGAGATGGGAGAAGTTGGGGAAGGTCAGGGGTTGGGGAGGGATACATGAGAGTTGGAGAAAAATTACTGAGAGATAAAGGAGGAGAAATTTGGGATCAGGTGTCCCATGATCTCCCAGCATGGCTGGAATCTGCCTGGAGGGCTGTGCTAAAGACACAGGGCAGGACAGGGCAGAGCTGGGGCTCAGAGGGGGTGGCAGGGACTGGTGACATCCACAGGCACTTCAGAGTGAGCTGGATCTCACACTGAGCCTCCCCTCCCACAGCTCTGGGAGCAGGGACTCACTGCCCCCAGATCCCAGGCAGAGGCACAGTGGGAATTAGGGGACTTTCCTTGGAGTTTTCCCTCCAAGCATGGATTTGAGGAGTCTAGCTCCCACCTGCTCACTGAAATAGGGCTTGGGAGGCTTGTCAGGACCCATGTCCAGGCACCATCATTCCCTGCTGCAGGGGCTGAGCTTCCTGGCTGGATTTGAGGTCTTCATTAGGGCAAAGACATCCTTTTCTTCAGTAGATGCTTTCCCAAGAAAGCCTTCCTAACAAAGCCCTAACATTTCCAGTGTTAAAACAGCAAACCCACATTCCTATAGGACAGCTCCTGGTTATTCTTAATTCTTTGAAAAAAAAATCCAGTAACTCAAAAAGAACAATTTTTTTTCCTTGTGTATTCTACCACTCAATAAAATCATAACTATTTGTTGACCATACAGATGCTTTATGTGGTTTTTTCCAGAGCCACTGGTGCTCAGGGAATTTGTTCCCTCTTGAAGTGCCTTCTGCTATACAAACCCACAAGCAGGTGGCATGGAGATGCCAACTAGGCAAGTCAGAACACTTCTAGGGTGGGAATGTCACCATCCAGGTTTTGCTCTGAGATCAAAAACATATTCAAATTCAGAATTCTAAAGAGTCGGGTAGGATTTGACATAAAGGGTGATGACACAAAGGGTGATTCAAGCTCCAGTTTCAGATTTAGCCTTGTAACTGTTTTTTTTTCTTTTAGCAGTTCAAAATCAGATCTCAAGCCAAGAACACTGTGGAAGCAAACTAAAAAAGGACCTGGGATCAGACTTGCTTGTTATGGCTTCCCTTGGTTTTCCTGGGGCTTTTTATGGAGGAGCTGTTAGCCAGAGAGTGTGGAAAGTCCTTTTTCCACTTCACAGGGTGAAATTAGTGTAATTACTTTGATACCATTGACATTAATAGCACAGATTGATTTCTTTATTAGCCTCCACAATCTCAGGATCAATACTGCTGCTTCCCCTTATCCTGGGAATAAACACCAAAGGAAAGGAGATTTTCCTGTCAAAGATTTGCCTGGCCACTCAAACTCGGCCTCCAGACTGTCTGAGGAAGCAGCTGAGAATAAAATTGTTGTGAAAACTTCATAGAAGCATATTACAATTTTCTTAAAGTCCATTTTGTGCCCATTCATGGCTCATCCTGGGGTGTAGTGAGCACGTTGCAGCAGCTTTTCCAACCCACAGCTCCATCCAATGCTCTGGTGGGTTTTGGGTCAACATCAGCAGAGGATTTTAGGTCAAAACTGTCTGGAGGTCAGCCCAGAGGCTTTGAGAGAGCTGGTTCTGCCAGATGGACCCACTGAAACCTGTCCCATCAGGTGAAGGGGCAGACAGAGGGAACTCACAGGCTTTCCAGAGTCAGAAGACAAAGTGATGGCCAGATTATCCTTATCTGCCCCCTAAAACCAACACTGGAGCTTGCCAGAGTCCAAAGGAATTGCTCCACAGGCAAACTCATCCTGCCCAAAAGCAGGTGCCATGAGGTGTCACAGAACTCCAAGCAGAAAATGACCCAATTTTTAGGGCTTTCATTTCATCCCAGAACAAACAGGTTCCCCTAATGCAAACACAGGTGGCTGTTACACAAAAATTAACTGTTACAAATCAATAGCTTCATCCATGAACAATATTGCTTTTTTAAAAAATCATGTTTTACTTACTCTGCAGTGGCCCAGTTCTGGAGGTTTTAGGAAATTTCCTCACAACATAATTTGTGTGTGGCATCAGCACGGGGAGAAACAGGTTTTAAAAACTCTGTTAAAAAAAAAAAAACAAAAACACAAAAACCCAACAGCAATCTCAGCCTTTGAAAAGCCCTCAATTTTTTTCAGTGTTTGTGCTGGGTTATATCATGTTATCACATATATTTTATTGAAAAATTAGCCTAATTTCCTCAAATATCACGTAGAAACATTTCCATACTGACTCCTCTCTACACCATCCCACTGTCCCAGGGTTTCTACAGAACAGTGCATTGTTTGAGCTGCTGTAAGGTGAATATTCTGTTCACATTTCCAGCCACACACTTATCCATTTGGAAACCACAATGTAAAGAGTATGAAGGGAATAATCCAGGATTCCAGAGTGAGCCAGGAGGTGAATAATTTCCCCAAAGCAGAACATAAAATATAATATAATAATTATAAATTATATAAATAAATAATTATATAAAATAAAAATAAAGATGTTATCTGCCCTCCACAGAGGTTGGAGAGTACAAATGTAAGTTTCACTGGGGTGAATGATGATGTGTTCTAAAATACCCTGTGTCAGAGCTTTTCCACCTTCTGCCAACCTCTGAGGTTTGAAGGTCAATCCCAGGCTGCTCAGGTCAAGGGAGGCTCAGCAGAAATTCGAGAAAGGAGTGGGAAAAGGCCAAGCAGAAGGATCCTCACCTGGAAGCACCACCTTTGCCTGCAGCATCCTCCCGAGTTAGGTAACTCCCCAACTTCTTGGCCAGGTGCTGGCTGTGGGGATGACAATGAGAGGATTAATCGCAGTAATTGCTTGTGATGGCACCCATCCTCCTCAGAATGGGTGTGGGTGGTTCACTTGGCTGATTCATTTAATTGGCCTCAATTAGCCTGGCCTTCATTAAGCAGCAGTTGTTTTTTCTATAAAATATAGAAGCCATATTGCACTTTCTCTGTGTGTTTTGCTCCCTTATTGCTGATAGATGCCTAATAAAACCTGGAAGTTTGGGTTCTGAGCTGAAGATGCTGCTGGCTTCTCCACTGGGGCCAGTTCCTGGTCCAGCATCTCCAGGTAAATCACTCAGAGCTGAAATTATCACCCTTTGTAAGTCCACAAACCTTTAGGGCATGCTTACAAGCCCAAATGGAGCAAAGCAGCACAGCCTGCGCTTCACCACCACTCTGGGGAGAGGGAAATAAAGTGTGACCAGAAATCAAAGTACTGCTGCCAATTCCAATTCCATGCCTTGCTCGTTCTTGTCTCCCCATCATGCTGGAGCTCACTGAGTCTAAAACTGAACACCTGATTTGGTGAAGGTATGCGAGTGAAACGGAATCCAACAGCACTAGAGCGCAAGGAATGGTGAAGGCACAGTGTTCCAGCAGCATTCCAGCACCATGACTCCTCCACATCCCTGCAGAAAATCAACAGCTCCACAGTAACAGGATGTCTGGGCTTGAATGGTGCAGCAGGAGCTTCTGGGCAAGTCAGGAGCTGGATGATCTTTAGAGATCCCTTCAAGCCCAAACCATTCCCTGGGAATGGTTTTGTCTGCATAAAATAAAGAATTAAAAGCAAAAAGACATTGAGCCGGCTCTGCCCTGTGATGCACAAATGAATCAAACAAAACAGCAGAGAGAGATTAAGAAGCAATTTCCTTTCTGCAATGTCTCTCTAAAGAGAAAGGAACAGTTTAAAGGTCTCTATTGAAATATTTAGTAAATTATTTCAGAGAAGCTCTCCTGGAAGTGGTGGTGTTGGCACAGGGATGAGTCTCACGTGCTGCAGCAGGAGATAGGGTTTAACTCATTTGTGTATTTTGAATGTGTAAAGCCAGGCTTTTAAAACCAGCACAGTGAGGAGAAAGTAGCAATGCCCAACTGCTGACAACAGAAAAATGGTTTTTTGGGTTTTCCCAATTCAGTTGGTTCAGGCACTACTCAAACACAGCCCACAAGGTCTTCTCCACAAACACATCATTCCAGTGTGACATTAATCAGATTTGGAACCCAATTTCCCTCTCCTATTAAGGACTAATGTCTGCCAGAGCTGCCAAGATTTTGGGGTGGTTGCAAAACTTCCCTTGTCTGAAAGCCCTGTGGGACCATCAAACACTGCTCCAGCTCTCCTGAGACATTATTTATCACTGCCCTCAGTTTGATGGAAAGTTGGATTGGTGCTTCCCTCCTTCCTCCTGGTTCTGCCAGATGGTACAGGTGGCCTGGTAAAGGGGAAGGTCACAAGGCAAAGGACAAATCACCTCTCCTCTGTCCAGGTGCTGATGCAGAAAGAGCAAAGGTGTCACTGAGCTGTGACCCACATAAGTGTCCTTTGGCATGAAGCGCCTGAATTGACTCTAAGGTGATTAACAGAGCAGAATTAGCACAGTGAGCCAGGGGAATTGAGGGCAGGGAGCTGTCCTTGAGCCAACCCCAGGCTACATCTGCCAGGGAAGCCTGCAGCCCCAGAACCAGAGAGGGAGCAGAAACCAGAAGCATTAGCAGAGTCAAAAGCTCAGGACGTTCTGTGTGCCCACACGGATATCCCTGGAAGCTCTGTGAGCAGCACAGGACTGAGAGCTGGGGTTTCCACTGCAAAGCTTCCTGGGGAACACATCTACCTTCACCTTCCTTCTCCCAGCTCCCCTCTCAGTCCCAAGGGGAGCTGTTTTGGGATTCTTCTCCTGCACAAATGGCTTTTCCATCACTGGAGTCACTTGTAAATAACCAGATTTGTATCAATGACTCTGCTTTTCCTGTGCAGCTGTTTTCTCCTACAAGGGGAATCAGCTCAAGATTAAGCCAAACAAAAGCTAAGGAGTGCCTCTTCTTTCCTAAACCTTCCCTGCTGTTTCTCTGATCCAGCCAGTGCTATCTCATCTCCTGAGCCAGGACACCACTGGCAGCTCAGATTTATAACAGAATCCCAGAATGGTTTGGGTTGGGAGGGATCTCAAAGCCCATCTCATTCCAAACCCCTGCCATGAGCAGGGACACCGTCCACTGTCCCAGGCTGCTCCAAGCCCCATCCAGCCTGGCCTTGGACACTTCCAGGGATCCAGGGCCAGCCACAGCTCTCTGGGCATCCTGTGCCAGGGCCTCACCACCCTCACAGGGATTTCTTCCTATATCTCATCCAAATCTACCCTCCTTCATCTTAAGGTCATTCCAAAGCCATTTTCCCTTCCTCCCTCCACATCCAGCCCACAACTAGGCTGAGTCTCATTTTCTCTACGTTCCCTTTCCATCCTAATCCACTCCCAAAGGAGGTAAAACATTCTCTGGAAGTTATATAAACCAGCACAAAGTCCAGCTGCCTTCTCAGCCTGGCTAAAGTCAACTTTCCAGCTCAGCCCAGTGAGCTTTGCACAAACATGGGACTATTGACATGACAAACAGCAAATCTGACCCCTTGGCTCCCAGCACTGGTGGCACCAGAGGGATTTGCTCCTATTAGGAACAGGTTGCCTTGGCAGAGCTGGCCAGCCCCAGCCGCGGGTGCCACGTGCACATTGAGAGCTGTGCCAGGACATCTGACTTTTTCCTGGCAGGGCCACCCTCCCTGAATGTCCAAAATGACTGGAATTTCCCCGTGGCTGGCCCAGTGCTGCCTGTTCTGCAGGGAATCCTCTCTGCTTTGATGGATTCATCCTACAGGAAGCCCAGGAAAGCATGGAAAGTCCTGACTTTTCTGAGGTCAGCTGCTTATCTTCTCTCTTGTCTTTGATTGCACGTGGAGCAAATAATTAAAAAAAATTAAAATCTTTCATTTTTTGGTTCCTGGGAACAGGAACCATCCATCTCTGTGTGGGCGTGTGGGGACAGCCTGACCAGCTGCACAAAGACAGCCTGATTTACAGCCCTGAGCAAAGCTGGAGTAATTCCACAGGCAGGGAAAGGAAACAGCCAGCAGACACAGGGACCTGCCAGGAGCAACCAAATCTCTCTGGTCTAAATCCCAGTTTCTCAAATAGTAAGATCTAAATGCTTAGAAACACCTCAATATGCACAACACAAACCTCCACCATCATTCAAATATCCCTTTTCTCTCCCAAACCTGGGGAAAACAGGGATGAAAACAAAATCAAGCAAGTCAAAGAGATTTTTGAACTCCCATCCCTTTGAAGCTGTTTATTTCAGCCCAGGACAGGCTGGCAGACCCTTTGTGGGGGCAAATAAGTGCAAGGAACATTGCAGGAGGTATCAGAGGACCCAGAGACTCTGCTCAAACCCTGGTTTATTTATGAGGGGAAAAAGAGCAGGAAAGTTTTGGTGGAAAAGGCTGGGAATAGGGGACATGACATCTTATACCTTAGAAGCTTAGGAGCCAATGTCACAGGGAAGTTCCTGACAGCAATCCCTGCTGACATTCCACTGAAAGACCCAGACACAGGAAAGCACTCCCAGTGTCTCACCTGTGACCATCCCTTACAGAAATCCAAATCTTGCCTTTCCACTCTCCAGGTGCTCAATTCCCTTTCCCAGCAGTGCAGGGAAGCTGCAGGAATGTTTTCCTGTCAGGAGGCTGCAGGGAGGATCAGGAGCGGGTGGGACCTGGAGATGCTCCATTCTCCCAGGAAGGGGATGAGGGAGGGAGGACAGTCCCTGCCTGGGCTGCCTGTGCCCTCTCGTGGCTGCCTGACTGTGCTGCACAACCAGATCCTTGCATGGCTTTTTAACGGAAAATGAAATTAAATCCCTTTCTGCACACAGCTCTCCCACTGTCACCTCCCAGAGGGGATGAGATCTTCCATGTTAATGTGCAGAGCCAAGCAAGAAGGAGAGCAAAAGGTTTTAGTGAAACTAGAGCGACTCAAAACCTCTGCCTGCTGAGAGGAGAAGGGGGAGACTGATCAGGAAAGAGGAAGGAAGAAGATCCTCCAATTACCCAGCACCAGTGCAGTGCTTCAAGCCAGCAAATTAAAGGAGACACAACCAAGTAGGAGAAGCCTCGGCTTCCCTCAGGAAGAACAGGTACCTGCCCCCCAAACTCCATCCTGTAGGATTTTCTCTTGCACCCCAACCCTCCAACTCCAACCAGGCTTGTAGAGGTTAATAGCAAATGTTTATTTTCCTTTATGAAAGAGCAGGGTGCAACCATCCCGCTGCTAACGGAGTGACTTCATTTTCCTTCACAAATTGTTCTCTGCTTTGTTTGAAATGCAAGACAACCTCAGACAAGGCATTGCTCCAGTTCCTTTGGTCTCAAAGTGCTTTTCAATGTGACACCAAGGGGGAAAAAATATCCCACGAACCAAAAACATCTCCTAGCCAGAGAGATCATCTCATTCCCAGTGCTGCAGTGTTTGTGCAGTGTAGCAGCTCACGGCACAGGAAGACATGGAGAGATAAAAAAGATGGGGGAAGAGATGCAGGGAGAAATTCCAGGGGTGGAATTCACCTGAGCTGAAATCCACAGCTGGGGAAACCAAAGCTGCGTTATTTCTCTCTCCCCTAGACAAAATCCAGCAGCTCAGTGGAAGAAAATAGAGTTCCTACTGTAATGTCCTTCAGGAGAGGATGGAATTATGGAGCCGAGGATGGGCACCAGCTTGCTGAGGGTGGCAGAGAGACAGGGTGACAACCCTGTCAGAAGTGGAAACCCCAGAGTGGGTGATGGCTGAGCTGATTCCAGAGTCACTGAAAAAAAGGCTAAATTAGCTACAAAATACTGTCATGGCTTTAATAAACCTGGGTCTGGGCTCAGGATGTGTCAGGCCTGTGCATTTCTACAGCTCCAGTCACATCCCTCCCTCCCAGCACATTTTGGGGCAGGCAGGAACCTCAGCCACATTCCTCATGGGCACACAAAGAGGTCTCAGATTCCCTCACCAGGGATGGCAGCCCAGAAAAAGTCATGATTCCCAGTGGACAGGCATCTCCAGCTCTGATGTAACACTGGGAAGGAATCTCTGGGCTTTGGGATTGCCCAGCCTGGGCACGCCCCTCCTGGAGGCACAAAGAACCCAACCTGGGACCAGGGTTCTGCCTGAAGAGTGGGAACAGGACTGCCTAAAGCTCCCCCAAGAGCAGGAACAGCTCCAAGACTTGTTTGTGGGTGAGGTTTGTGTTTAGGAGCATCACGGGGGACTTCACACCAGGGACTGTCACAGGGTCCTGCATCTGCCTCTGACAACTCCAGCAGATTCCCTAGGGAATTTCCAGGGGAAAAAATCCTGCAGCCTGCTGGGAGTTAGAGAATTTCTCTGCTCCCTTTCTTCTGCTGGAGGCCCCAGGTGCACAGCTCCAGCCATTCCCCAGCCTGCATAACCCAGTGCCAAACATCCAGCTGAAAACAGGAACAAATCCCTCTTTGTGACTCCACTGGCAACAAGCTTCTCTTGCAGGCTCCTTGAAAGGGAACAAGGAAGTACTTGGAAACAAACTGTTCAAGATTATTGTGCTCTGCTGGCATTTTCGGGGCTGCTGTGGTCAGCAGGACCTCAGGGACAGCACCCCCTCCATCCCAAAAAAATGAGTGGAACAGACAGCCAGCATCTGTCCTGACAGAGTGGCTCACAAGGAAGGTCCAGAATTCCCACCCTGCACAGGCCTGGCCTCGGGTTATGCCAAAGCAGGCTGCATATAAAAACAAAGGGTTTAAAAAAATGGATATAAACTGCATATAGGAGACTCCAGAGTCCATGGATGGCCATCCTGGAGCAGCCAGGGCCAGCCCAGCTCCAGGGGCAGCGTGGCAGCTGCATTCCAGTCACACTTGGAGGAGTGGGACAGCTGAAGGTGGAACTCGTGCCTCTTGCTCCTTGCTCCAGGCAGAGGGAAGGTGGGAAGGAGCAGGACAGGCACTGCACTCCAAGCCCTTCCTCCAGGAGCAGTTTCCTCCAGGCTCAGGGCTCTGCTCACATCTCGCTGGGATAAAATCCAAGTTTGGCCAGAGACATCTCCCTGCGGAGCCGCATGACCTCCCAGTACATCAGCTCCACTGCAAAGCACAACGGGGGCAGAGAAGGGGGGAAAACCACCAAAAAGTCAGTAAGGAGGGCACAGCTGCCACCAGCTCCTGCTCTGCTGTGCTCCCAGCATTCCCAGAGGGGACGGAAGCAGGACAAGCCCATCAGGTTACCCCTTACCAGCTCCACCCCTGAGCAAAGCTCGCAGGAAGCTGAAAAGGAAGGAAGGGATGCTCCCCTCATGCCTCTCTTTTGTCATTTATCTGCTTCTCAAAGACACCCCCAGCTGACCCCACTCCTGTCACTCCAAACAGCTCCTCCCAATTGCTCCCAGTTGCCTCCACAGAAAGCATCCCCCTGGAGCCAGCTCTTACCATCCTGCCTCACCAGGCCTTGCTGGATATAGCGAATGTAGGTGAAGAAGTTGCACACTGCTGTGATCTGAGTGACAGAGAGAAAGAGGGGGGAAAAAAAGGAACAAAGATTTGAGACATTACTTTGGTGTAAGCGATGAAAATGAGTCAAACCCATGCACAAAAAACAACTTTTTGTGGGATCAGCTCTTCAAAAAGGCAGCTCAGGACAGAATTAACTTCTAAAATCCTCCTCTGAACAAGAGCCCCAACAGCAACATTAACAAATGATCCACCTTCTCCCTCCCTCCTTCACAGAAAGGACAGTTTGTTCCCACAGCCAGGCACGGATCTGACTGGAACAGCAACAGCCTCCAAAGAGCAGAAAATCATTGTGTTTTACAAAGGGGAATTAAATAATAACAATAGAGCCAAACAATCAAAGCTCTGTACTGAATGAAATCATGGCAAGTGAACACACTGAAGGTTATCTGAAAGCAGAAGGAAGAGCTGGATCTGCCCCCAATCACCAACTAAGAGCCACCTCAAGCTCAGGAATGACCTCAAATCCCAGAGTTTTTCCTCAGTTCCAGGGCTGACCCTCAGGAACTCACCCACTGCAGGGCATGGAATGATGTTGGAAGGTCAAGGCACCCTAAGAAGGACTCACCCTGGCCCTGCAGGAAGGGGAAATGTAGTAGTAATTCCCAGAATCCCCCAGCATGATCCGGTGCTTGCAGGTCCTGGGGAGGCCGCTCAGAGCACATTTCCTGCAGGAAAAGGGAACAGCACTTCAACAATCCAGTGGCACAGCACAGATCCAGCAACTCAGCCACCTGGAGAGATGGAAGTGAGAGATCAGAAGCCACCCCTGGGTCAGGCAGCATGAAGGAAAAAAAACCCCTTGGCTGATATTCTTTTGCTCCTGGAAATATTCCATAAATGGCAAGTTTAGGAGACTTTAGATGAAAGCACCTTTTCCCTGACACACAGCCCCACAGAGGAAACCACAGGAAATATTAAAGAAGTGAGGCTGGAGGAGAGCCTCAATGTCCCCTGGTCTCTGCACAGGTCC
>NW_005054402.1:57320-60832 GCF_000277835.1 Geospiza fortis | reverse complement strand
GTAAACATGCTGGCTGGGCACCAAAGCTGCCCTCAGAACAGGTAAATCCAGCATTTGAGCAGGATTTCCACATAGCAAGAACTCAAAACAAGCCAACCCCTCCTTGGGCAGACAGGAAAGGAGCTTGGCTTCCCAATTTTGAGATTTCAGAGGGTGAAAAAAGCCTTTTCCATACAATCATCAGCAAGGGGTGCAGCATTCCTTTATTTTCTTCCCTTTTCTCCTGCTATTTGCAAGGCAGATGATTCCCATCACCACTTAAAGCAATAAAGCAGAATTTACTAGTGCACAGGTATCACCATGTTCCTCAGGGATTCAGTAAGAAGAGGAACATCACTCCAAAACTGCAAAAACCTTCTCTGGGGAGCCACAGGAGGTGACAGCAGAGGGGAGCAGATGTTTCAGACACCTCCTGAGCTTGTCCTTGCGCTTGTTTTCCACTGCTCTCAAGGCAAACATTAGCCAAGAGTGGAAGCACGGGTTCCAAGTGTTCAGATGCAAGGAGAAGTAATCATTTACCAAATATTAACACAACCTAAGGAGACTGAATTCCCAAGAGGTGCAGGATGACCAAAAACTTTGTAAACAAGATACCTGTAAGAAGCCACATATTTGAGCATTGCAACATTCTGGAAAAGAGTGACTCTTGCTTGATTGGTACTACTTGGTGTTGAACCACAGCTATCACAATCAAACAAACCAAAATAGCCATAAAAATCAGTGTTTTGCATCTGGGGGAAAAGGGAACAAATTCCTTTTGGATCTTTTATTGCTGATGGGCTCCTTCCCTTCCTGCCTGGGTGGAATTTAGACAGAGTTAAAGAGTTAGGTCAGCTCAGCAAAAACCTCCAAGCTGCTAAATGGTGCTGAGTTAGTGACTTGTTAATGCTCCAGAGACCTTTGATCACTGGCTGAACAATAAATATTTCACTTACGTTACGATTTGTGACCGGAAGCCACTGTGAAGACAAAAAATAAATTTAAAAAAATCAAAAGGAAACTGATAAACACAAGATGGGTTGTTTGGGGAATAATTTGCAGGAAAGTGGTAGGAAACCTGCACGTCCCTTCTGTCACAGGGACAACTCAGAAGGTAAGAAAGGACTTCAATTTAATATCTGAATAAAATCCCTCCTCTTTGTTTGGAATATCACATCACTCCCGCTAGTGGGAAGTGGCCCCAAGCTGCCTGTGACACCACTCCACGACAGGGGACAAACCAGCAACAAGCAGGGGACAAGGCAGGGAGACATGGTCCTTACTTGGGGCCACCACACTCTTCTGCTGCCACCTTGCCCACAGGGACAGCCTGGGAAGCCACTGGCTCGATGGTGAGGGTGTTCTGCTCCACTGCCACTCGCACCAGCTCCGAGAGCTGCAGCAGAACAAGGGAGAGCAGCAATGAATTCCAGGAAGGTAACACTCCAGAGCTGCCAGCTGCTCCTGCTTCTCCAGCACTCACCTCCTGCTTGGTGAAGTCCAGACAAGGTCCTACATCTTCTCGGTAAATTCTGTCCAGGAAGGAGCAGGATTTGTCCAAAGTTGGAGATTCCTTCCAGGCCTGGAACTCAGCAAATAAGATGGAGTCGACCTGCAGTGAGTGTCCAAGAGGAGCAGGAAGAGGGACGAATACCTTGTCAGAAAGTACCTGATACTATGCAGGAAACCCATTAAACATCTGCTCTGCAGCTAGAGAGGCTCAGACATCATGGAAGTATCTGAGGGAAGCTGCCTGGCTCCAACGATCTCTCGTGTCCCACCCAGCAGCAGTGCTGTGCCAGAGTGACACAGCCACCCTAGGCTGTGTGTGCCAGAAGCCTGCATGCACCTCTCTATCCCATCTTCCTCCAGGTGGCTTCTCCTCCTTCCTGTGGCTGCAGGAAAGCCACCACACAACCACTGAATAGACAAAGTGCACACTCAACCCATGGCAGGAATGATGAGGGGCAAGAGGAGACTCTCTGGGATCTGGCATTTAAATCCCAGACGGATCACTGGGCAAAGCACCAACCTGACTGACACAGCAGCTCCTACAAGCCCAACAAAAGCTTCTGAAAGGAAAAAATAAAACTAAGCTAAGCAACACAAAGAACATGAGTGAACGCAGCTGGAAAAGTCCAGATTCCAGCACATCCCCTCTGTGCCATGGACACTGCTCACCTGGGACCAGCAACAGCTTCAGAGCCACAAGATGGGAAAAAAATGGAGAAAAGCAAAATGAAAGGGAAAAAATGGAGATTAGCATAAAAGGAAGCTGGAACTGAAAGGCTGGAAGCGTGAAAGGCAGGTGGGTCCCACCCATTCCCAAAGGTTGGTTACCTGCCGTGAGGAAGAGGAGAAGGAGGAAGCATCTGCTCCCAAGGCCTGCCAGCCTGGCTCATAGGTGATGTGGATAGCCTTCCCAGGGAGGATGCAAAGGAGCAGGGAGAGGAGAGCAGGGAAACCAGACTTGGAGGGCAGAGGGAGAGACAGACAGTGAAGGAAGAGGTTTAGAGAGACAGGCAAAGAGGGAGGTAAAAAACATGAGATACAGAGAAAGGCTCAAGTCCTCCCCTGCAGGAACTGAGCATGGTCCTCAAGGCACCACAGGGCCACAAGCCACATCTTTAGACTTCAGCTTGAGGTGCAGAACAGGAACAGAAATTACCATTTTTAGGCCCAATTTAAGATCTTTCCCATAGAGCACCAACTCTCTGAATACCAGGTCCCCTTTTATCACTTCTCCCATAAGGATTCTGAGGGACAAAAAACCATCCCATCCTTGATACATAACATTGGGCACTCTGGAGGCTGAGCCCTGAGATTTGCAACCACAGGAGATCTGCACCCTGTAGAAGTTGCCTCCATGAAGAAATGACAGATCCAAATCTTTACCAAGCCTCTGTGTTCCCTTAACAATTCCTCATGACACAGGCTGCAGCTCCCAAGAAATCACGAGTGAGACATTCCAGCAGCACATTCTTCTTCAGTTTCATTTTTCCTGACCAAGTGCCTCCTATTTGCTTCCCAGGACAGCTGTGTCCACATCTGGCTAGTGGAACTGGTTTCTGCTCAGCAGCTCTCCACATCTGCTCACAGCACTGGCACCCCCTGGATCGGCCCCTCAGCGATCCCTTGACTGCTTCCTGTCCCGACTAAGAGGAAACCCCCACAAAAGGAAGCCCTCCAGTGCCTGCCTCAGCACAAATTTAGGGAACAGGGCACAAACAGCTGCTCAGTGAGACCACAGAGCTCTGTGGGAAGCCTGGAGCTCCCGGAGCAGCGTCTCCGAAGCTGACGCAGGCGATGTCCCTGACCCACCTTTGTGCACTCCGGGCTGACAGGCTCTGGAGTCACGTTCTGGCTGGCAGCTGACACCATGGCACTGCTGGTGCTCTTGTTCCACCAGTGGCCCTTCCTGAAGCCAGCTCTGGATGCTCAGGATGTCCCCGACCCACCTCTCTGCACTCCTGGCTGGATGTCCCCAGCCCACCTCTCTGCACTCCTGGCTGGATGTCCCCCACCCACCTCTC
>NW_005054402.1:51918-57310 GCF_000277835.1 Geospiza fortis | reverse complement strand
TGCGACCCTCGCTGCTGACAGGCTCTGGAGCCACGTTCTGGCTGGCAGCTGACACCATGGCACTGCTGGTGCTCTTGTTCCGCCCGTGGCCCTTCCTAAAGCCACCTTTGGAAGGGCTCTGCAGCTGGGGGTGCAGCTCCCGGTTCGGGGAGGACGGCGTGGATGTGATCACCAGCGTCTTCAGGGCTGTCACCTCCGCCTGCAGCATGTCAATCTGGGGACACAAGTAAGAGTCACCCTCGGCACCTGCTGGGCTCCAGTTTGCTGCATCCCATCAAACATTGAAACCACAGGGAAGCAGCTAAAAGCCCAGCCACGAAGCCTCTTCACATCCTCCCAGTGCCACCATCATCCAGAATTTTAAACAGCAGCTGTTTGGGAATCTACCCCTTCTGTCTCTTTTCAGAACTAATCACTCCAAAGAAATTTCTCTCTCCTCAAGACGGAGCCATTTGAGCAGCCCTGTGGTGCAGCCATGTCAGGAAATTCCAACTCCCCAGGTTCCTGATCTATCCTTCCATCCCAGAGCTGTATCAATTGAATTCATTCTTTCTCTGTGGATCCATTTCCCTAGTGAGAGCTGGATCAGCAGGACACTGCAATGCAAGGATGTCTGTGAGGCCTTTTTCCCTCTCACTCAAGTGTCTGCTAGAAAGGGACCTCAGCATCTCAGAGAGATGAAGCTGCACTTCACTCTGCTCAGCCAACAAACAGCCCCGTGGCCAGGCTGAGCAGAGATATCATCACACCAACCCCAAAAATTAAGTCACAGAGAGTCACTCACCTTGCCCCGGGCCTCTCTGAGCTGTTTCTCTGCTGCAGCCTGTTTGGTGTTGGCTTCTCTCACCATCTTGTGGGCTTCCTGCACCAGAGAGAGTTTTAATCCACCTGCTGCACCCCAGCTCACACAGCCAACAAGGCAGGTCCCAGGTCTGTCACATCACATGTTCCAGGCAAGGGGACAGACATCCCTGCCACATCCAGGGGGTTTGTTCCTTCAGCCGTACGGAGCCTTCCCTCAGAATTTCCCAGAGAAGGCTCCCAGTGCCAGAGCCTGGAGTGCATCCCCTTTCCAGGAGTGTAGCTGGCTAAGTTAAGGAGTTTAGCTGGCCAAGGTCATCTCTCACTGATAGGGGCTGCTGAGAAGAATGCCAGAAGCAAGGACCTGCCTTTCCTTGCCCTTGAGAATTGCTTTGACATTAGAACCCACCTGTTCCACACCACAGCTGTGCCTGCCCCTATTCCAAGAGCTGTGACTCCAGCCTCACCTCAGCCTGGTTCCTGCAGTCACTGCAGCCTTGCTGGGCGATTCCTGCACTGGCTCCTGACCCCGACTGCTGCCTGTGGCTCTGATCCTGATCCACACTCATTGCTCAGTCATGGTGAGGGCACTGCTCCTGCCTGCCTTGTTAGTGCACTTTGCTCCTGCTCCCCTTTTGGAGCAGCTGGTCCCACTGCCCAGGCATGGCTGTGACACAGCAGGAGCTGGAGCTCACGTGGGGGCCAAATGGTGGAAACTGGCTTAGAAGCTTCTCCCACAGGAAGAGGGGAGTGGGATGCAGCCCAGCTGGGGTCTCCTTGCAGTCTGGAAACAGCATCTGGCCAAGGCCACCAAAGGAAGGGGACAGCCCTCGGCTACACGATCTCCAAGATCGTGCCTGTGCTCAGGCAGCCAAAATTTTTGGAGGGAGTGCTTCCTTGGCTCTCACAGCCCTGCATTTCAAAGGTACAGATGGGCTCTGGCTTTCCTCATTATCCAGACATTAGAGCTGCTGGTGAATAGGATTTTGCCAGGATACAGCTTGGCAAGAATCCCATTACAAAAAAAAAACCACCAAAACAAAACCAACCACCAACAAGCCTTCTGGACACTCACTGGAGCAGAGTGGATGAGGACATCCAGCATGTTCCCACCCCCAACAAAGGCTGGGATGAGCCAGGGAATCATCTCTATTACAGAGCAGCTGCCCAGACTGCAGAGCAGGCATGGAGAGGGACAGGGAGCTATGCTTGGCTCCAGCTCCAGGCATTCCCACATTTTGGAACCATAACTACTGTGCTCTTTATGCCACCCCACAGCTCCTAGAAGGGGAAGGAAATCCAGGTAAAAGCTCCACCTGCACCACTGGCCAGCTCTGCTTCTCCAAGTGGGAAAGAACAACAAGGGAGACAAGGAAATTGTGGGAGGAGAGCTGGAAGTCCAAGAAAAGCCTGTCTTAAAGGAGCTGGATGTAAGCTTAGCTTAAGAAATGATGGGAAAGGAAGAGGGTGGTACCTCAAACAGGCTGGCTGTTAACTCCTCCAGTTCCTGCTCCAGCTGTTCCCTGACTTTTGACAATCTCTCACATTCTTTGTCCTTGAGCTTCAGCTCCTGTTGAGGAAATGGGGAGGGATAGGAATGCTGATCCCTGCCCCAGCCTGTCAATCACAGCCCTTCTCCCACCCCACCACCTGATCCATTACCCAAGATTCCTGTCACCACCTCCAGGAAAGCCCCCTCTGCTCCAACCTGTGCCACGCTCCCCAGGAGTTCCCCAAAACCCTGGGGCTCACCTTCTGTGCTTTGTGCAGCTCATCTCTCAGGAACTCCGAGCCCTTTTCGCGGATCTCCACCGAGGAGCTGCGCAGCCGGGACACGTTGAGCTGCTCCGTGGACTGGGGTTCATGCACACCTCCAGCATCCTGGCACCCACCCTCTGGCTCCTCCTTGTCACCTTTGGATGGCATCAGGGGCTTCCAGTGTCCCGCAGCGGGTGGGTTCTGGCTCTCTTCCTCCAAACTGACCTGGCTGGGGGTAACAGCACAGGGAAAATGAGCATGGGGGTGATCCAGAGCCTTCCTCCAACACTCACAACACATCCAGCCCCGGGCACAGGCAGTGGGAATGTGGCAGGGAGGGTGATGGGGAAGAATCTGTGCAGCAAGAGCTACACTTGTTCCTCTGCCCTGCAACCCTATGGAAGTGCTTCACCCTTTTGGCAAGGTGTCCTTATTAACTCAGGATAACCAGGAGAATGAAGGACAGCTCCTCCAGGGATCCCATTCTCACCTGCTGTCCAAGAGAAACATCCTGCAGATAGATTTTTAGGATTCCAGGATACACCCAGTAGACCTAAGGTCAGACTTCCCTACTGAGGTAGCAAAAACAAAAAAGGAATACAGCTTTCCCATTCTTAATATAAAGATCCCAATCCCCTCTGCTGCCAATCCAGCCTTCCCCTACCTCCTGCATCTGCTTCAGAAGGAAAATATCTATTTTTAACCATTTTTTAACCTATTTCCCCACCTATTTCCCACCAAAATCCCCCACAGAGCTGTCTAAACCAGTGTATTTTCCCCAAGCTGAGTCAAAGCCCTATTTTTTAGTTTCAGTGGCCAGCAAGCAGACACGTCCTAGAAAGAAGAAACCAGAAGAGTGACCCAGGACTGCACTGGACTGACACTGCACCCCAGTGCTCAGTAGGGCTCTGTCAACTCCCAGATTAACACAGAGGCTGGAGAAATTTTAGGAATGGAAAACATCATTTGAGTGCCTGCATGCAGGGCACTGCTGTCACTGTGGTGTTTGCATTTCTCCTCTTCCTCACTGAACTCTCCCCATGGAATCTCCCTCCATTTGAAGGCAGGGGCAGTGTGTCCAAGCCCTCCCCACACAGAAGTTTTCTGCCCTGCCCAGACACAGACACTGCCCTGCAGATTAACCTGCTGCTCCTTATCTCTGGCTCACAAGCTCCGGCTGAACTCTGGCACCCTTCCCTTCGTGCACGTCCTCCTACACTCCTGGACACTGCTCCTCACCCACCACCTCCTCCTGCAGAGCAGCCATCACCTCTTTTTGCTCAGGCTCGCTTTTTCCTCTTCCCTTGGCCCCATCTCTGTTTTTTCCTCTCCTTCATTCCAGCCAGGCCATGCTCCTTCCCCTTGCTCTGACTCCATACAGGCTGAGCTTATCTCCTCAGTCCCAGAGTGTTCTATCACCTTTTCCACTCTAATTTCTCCCTTTCTGTGCCCCCAAGCTGTCCAAGACCAACAGCTGTCCACAGCCACCTTCCAAAGAGGGTACAAAGCTGCAGCTCCCACTAAATCAGCTCAGGTATCACAGGAAAGCATGTGGAAAAGCACACATGGAGAAATCTCTGAACACTGGGAAGAATTCACACCAGAAAGGAGCAAGGAAACCAGAGCACAGAGGATAAAAATAATAAATAAAAAAGCAGCAAGGAAAAGGGACATTCCACCAGTCTACTGATATAAATACACTTAATCTAACCCACAGGAAGGAAAAATAATGTTGTTCCTTTATGACTCTCTAATTCTCAGCTGAAAGTTGCCTCAGGAGACAGATATTTCAGCGTATTTCCACACGCTATGGAAGAAAACTGGAGGATATGGAGGAATTAAACAGTCCCACCCACACTCTCTAATGCCAAAAACATATCCTGGAAAATCATCTACGACGGAATAGCTCATTCTTTCTCCACAACATGCAAATCATGCAAACAGAATCCCTATGGAAGCCTTAGCTATGCTGGATTCTGCTCAGTGTTCAGGTGGGGCTCTGAAATCCTATCCCAGAGACCAAAGAACCACCAGAAACACTCCCTCTCTTGCTGACTGGCAGCTATCTTTCCAGGAAAAATGGATCATATCCTAAGAGTCATGCACTGACACAAGAAATGAAAACCTACACCAAAAAAAAAAAAATCCCCAACACCCCATAACCTTCTAAAGTTGGTTCCTGTAGAAAAAGCAAAAAAATGTGCAGGATCTGCACTTTTTCCAGCGGGCCCTACATGTTTCCTGCAGCGCTGATCCGACAGGGTTGTTTCCTGTGCAAGCAGCCTCCAGCTCTCTCCAGGTTAAACTCTTACCCCCAGGTTTGGGAGCAGGGCCTGACTTTTCCATCCCCACTGGGATGGACATCTGACCTGCACTACATGGACCAGCATCAGTCCAAAGTGGCTCAGCATCATTCCTCAAATGTTTGGCAGAGCATCTGGCAGTGGTTTATTCTATTTTTATGTTATTATATTATAGCAGAACACACACTGATGTCTCTTGTCTTTGCCTCGGCAATGAAACGTCAAGTCCTGTATCTGGGGACGCTGCTGCCTCCGTATTCCATCTCCTTACTTGGCTTCCACACAACTTGTTCCCTGTGAGGGTGATGGAACGGATTTCCCAGAGAAGCCGCGGCTGCCCCATCCCTGGCAGCGTCCATGCCAGGTTGGACAAGGCTTGGAGCAACCGGGTCTAGTGGAAGGTGTCCCTGCCCGTGGCAGGGAAAGATTAACTTCAAGACCCCCTTCCAATGCAAACCATTCCCGGACTCTACGGAGGCACACGGACGCCACTCCTTCCCCGTGCAGACCCGCACCTACCCCCGCAACAT
>NW_005054402.1:41288-51451 GCF_000277835.1 Geospiza fortis | reverse complement strand
CCTCCTTCCCGACAGCGGGATGGGGAAGGGAGGCTGCTGTCTCTGCTGCTCCTTCTTCCTCAAGAGGAGGATGCCTCACACTCCGCCCCTGCTCCAGCGTGGGGTTCCTCCCACGGGAGAAGTCCTCCTTCTCCAAGAAGCTCTTCATGCACTGAAGAGCTCAGCCTGGGTCCCTTTCACAGGGTCAGGAATAGGCAGCTCCAGCGCGGGCTCCTCTCTCTGCACATGTCCTGCCAGGACCCTGCTCCAGCACAGGCTCCCTGTGGGGCCACAGCCCCCCTTCGGGCATGCCTCTGCTCCAGGGCGGGCTCCTCCATGGGCTGCAGGTGGACCTCTGCTTCCCTGTAGCCCCCCCCTACCAAAACAGTGCCACACAAAGCCAGTACAGAGCCAGTACAGGGATCTAAACGCAGGAAGGTGAAAGGATGGGGGAAATCGGCTGCTGGTTGTCCAGGGTTTTTATACTTCAAGGGGAGCACTGAGCTCGGAACCCAACAGGCAAACCACTCCTGCTGTCACCCCTGTCCCACACTGGATCCCATTGACACCACTGGAATTGACAGCACTGGAATTGTGAACCAAAACCTGCTGCTGCCCTCAGAGGACATTTTCCATGACATCCTACCTTTCCATTGCCCTGGGCTTCCCTCCAGGCAGCCGTACTCCTTTGGAGCATTCACACACAGTGACAGCTCCCTCCCTGCGCTCAGCTTGTCCATCCTGTGCCTCTGGGACAGACCCAACGCCAGAGGCAGGAGAGTCAGACATGGTGATCCTGGTGTCTACTGCAGGATGTTGCTGTGGATACCACACAGGGAGCAATTCTCTGTCCCAGCATCTCCTGGGTGTCTGTGTCACCTCCAGCCCTGCCCTGCCTCATGGCCGGGATCCATGGGGACAGCACAGGCCAAGCCCATGCTCTGAAGTCTGGGAATGGAGTGTCCGGGATGTTTGTGTCTCTGGCTGCAACCTTTGCTATCTTCAGAGAACTTTTGGGAGGAGGGGAAAGATCTTCAGCTCTGCAAAGCACACCAGATGTAATTAGTCTTTGTAATTATTAACTCCTAAGGCTTGGCCAGCAGCAACAGAGGGTCCTCGGATTAGAAAGGTAGAAGTGCTTCCAGGAACCAACAAAGGCAGGGAGGATGAGAACTGATAGTGCTGACAGGAAACTTTGAGAGGGATGTGCTGAATCACAGCCACTTGAAAAAGTAACTTGTCATAAGGGGGAGAGTAGAATGTGCTCCCTTCTTCCCAGAAGAGAAGCAGGAAAGGAAAAAGGGGAAAGTGGAAATAAAAGAAAGGGAAATGATGGGGAAGGAAAGGGGAGAAGAAAAAGAAGAAAGCCAGACAGCAGCTGGGAAGGGAAGGAAGAACAGGCATTATCTTTGAGTTTGGAAAGCAGAATCTGACTTGCTGACACCCCTTACCCAGCAAACTCAAACCAGATGGTATTGCCAGGGAAAGGAGAACAAATGGCCTGAAACTCCAGGCTCCATCCAGCCCCTCCTGGCTGGCTCCTTGGCTGTGCCACATGTCTGCTCAGCTGGCTGCAAGGGCTGCAGCAAGGCTCCTCTGGGGTCTCTGATTTCCAGCACCAGCATGTTTGATCCTCCCTTTGGCACCTAATCCCCACCTAAGGCAAGAGACAAGGGTCCTCACTGAAGACCCTTCCCTCATTTTCATGCTGCATGCACTGAACTGTGCACATCAGAGGCAAAGTGAGAGATTTGTCACCATCCAAGCCCCTAAAAGCAAAATGCAAAGGGTCAGATGGAGCTTGGCACAGGGACAGGTACCCCCAGCTCCCAGGGCAGCAAGAATTAGTGAGGAATTCTGCAGCATAAGGGGAACAAGCCTGGGGGTGCTCATAAAAGCACTGCAGGATCACTGCATCCAACATTTCTGGCCAGCTCAAACCTCTGAGTAAATCCTGTCCATGAAAAACAGCATCTCCCCAGACACTTCCCACTTCATTTTTTTTAAAAATTACATCAGATTTCAAGGAAGAATGTAGTTTGCAGAGACACCTCTGATGCCAGCTGCCTCTGTGTCTATCCCAGCACTGAAACTGGAGAAGGGAAAGGGATTTCACCAAGCTTTGGGACCCGCTGTCCCTAAATGCACTTACTGTTCTCTGGGAGAGAGCAAGGAGGGCACTGTGCCTTTCCCAGCCAGCTGCTGCTAACTCAGCGTTGAGAGCAGCCCTTTGGCATTCCCAAAGCAGGGATTAAACTCCCAGAACAGCAATTCAATCTCTACATCTTTAGCATGGAGAAAATGAGGATGATTCCAGGGCTCTGAAGCTGAGGATGGATGTCAGCACCTCTTTGCCTCCTGCTCTGCTGAGCCAGGCAGGCTTTCAGACCATCCTCCTCCTCAGGATCTGAGGCCACAGGAGATCTGGAAAAAGATCCAAGCAGCTCTGCCATGCTGGTAGCCCCTCAGTTATTTACTTTAATATTAAATTCCACACATATTTCCTACTGTCTCTGCAGCAGCTGTGGAGCACACGAGCTGCCAGCAGAGCTGCTCTCAGAGGAGGGCAGCAGAGGCCCCCAGATGCCAGCACATCCCTCCACAAACAGCAGGACACTCAGGGGGTTATTGTTCCATGCCTCCAGGAGCAGCCAAACTGCTCCCAACAGCTGCAGCAAATGTCTCACCTGAAGCATTTTGGTCTCCCCGCGGTGTGTGGGGATGAGGGTTCAGGCACTAAAACCCTCAAGATCTATCTCAGCCTGCCTGTTCAGCAGTTCCAGCCCGGGAAGTGGATGGACCACATTCCCTTCAGAGAGGGTCCCCCTGCTCTCATGTCCCTTCACAGAGCACTGATGCCATGTTTTAAACCATGCTCTCCCTGCCACTGGCAGCAATTCCCAGACTGTACCAGAAATCCCACATCAGGCAGATGCCAGGCAGCACCTGCTCCAGAGGAGCAGTGAAACAATCCACCCCCCTTGTCAAGGATCAGTCACAGGAAAGAGAAAACTACAGCTGGGACAAACTGATCCCAACTACTGATGTTAACTGTCAAAGACAAAGCACAAAGCACAGGAGAAAGTTGGTTATTACAGGAGCCTGGGTCTCCCGCTGCTCTTACCTGCAAGGATCAGACCTGCGCTCCCTCTCCAGTGTCCCACAGCTGCCTAAACGATGGAAGACCAGTTCATTAAAAGATTTTGATTAAGAGCCTCATGGAAGGGGACTGTCCTTAAGACCTGAGCAGAAGCACTGAGGAGGTGGTAGAAGGGAAGGACAGTCACAATTGGGAAGGAGCAGAAAAGGGAGTAAGAACCCTGGGAAGACAGAGGGAAGGAGTTCCCTGGCTTGGTGGAAGTTTGAGGGCAAGGCAAGGACCAATGTTTCCCAGGATGTCATGCAAGGAAGCACAGTGACAGCTCTCAAGCACTGCTGGAAAAGCAAGACCAAAAGAAAGCAAACACATGGAAAGTGTCTTAGAGAACAAGTGGCAGAGTGGAAACCCCCAGCATCCAAACCACAGCTAGAAGAGGTGGCAAACTCATCCAGGGACAGTGAGGGATGATGGGGAAACATCCTGTGAGAGCCAGGCAGAGCATGGATGTTTCACTGACCTAGGGAAGAGAGGGCAGCCCCCAAGCACACCATGTTTTACAGACTTGGTGGAAAATTCCAGCCCTGCATAATCTCCTGGGGTTCCTGTAAGATTGTGACACAAAGAGAGGGACCAAACAGGAAAGAATTAGAGGAAAAATGCCTCTCTTCTGGCAGCCACCATGCCTGTGCCAGGAGTTAGCAGCAGCAGAGCAGCCAGCCCTGCCTCCCCCTCCTCCGGCCGCCTCTATAAACACACAGGGCTTACTCAGAAGATTAGGAGGGAACAGGGCAAAAGACAACAGAGTCTCTTTTGTAATGAGGAGGGATTACGGCATCAAGTGACCGGCTGCAGCTCCCAAGTGGGTCTCAGGCTCCTTAGCACACCGTGTGGGGCAGGTCCAATCCCCCTATGAGCCAAGAGGGCACGAGGATGCGGGCGGTGGCCCGGGCCACAAAGGACCCAGCAGGGACACGTGCAGGACCAAACCTCCCCAGCCTCCAGCACGGCTCAGGAGCCCATGACTGTGAGTTCTGGGATCTGCTCTGGCTCCATCCCTCTGCTCTTTCTGCTCGTTGTCCGTCTGCAATACCTGCTAGGGTCTGTTTGTGGTGGGGGATGCACCTGATGTCCCAGATTCTTGCTTGCTCCCACAACTGAATTCCAGGTCAGTTGACTTCCAGGTGTGTTGGTTAGTCCAGAGGGATGAGCAGGAGATGCAGGCAGTGGCAGGCAGCAGCTCCCTGGGTGGGCTCTTCCAGCCCATCCCGACTCCGGTGTGCCAGTGAGCCACCTCCCACCACAGACCTCAGCCACTAATGGAACGTGCCAGCTGCCCAGTGACATCCCAGGGCAGCCCAGCACAGGCTGGCAGGTGGGCAGGGAGGCACCTTACCCATTCAGGGCTGGAGGGAAAAGCACTGGGAAAAGCCCCATACCCCACACAGGAGCAGAACAGAGTAGAGGTGGGCGACATCCATTATTTACATGGCCAAGAGCTGGAGTTTTCCTTCTTTGGTAAAAAAAGGGAATCTGAATTTGAATTACGCAACGAAGAATCTCCCTGAATGATTTCGAGCCCTAAAGCCCAGAGAAGAGACGCAGCTTTGTGTAAGGGGCCCCAAAAATATATGGGGTTTTGGGCAGGCTTTTCTCTTCTGGGCAGCTTGTGGGTTCAACCTGTGGGGCAGTTAAAACCTACTCTTCCAAGTCTTGTACCCAGAAATCCAAATGGAATGGACACAAGGATTTACTGAAAGGGGCATTTGTACAGCAGGGGACAGGGACAGCTCTGCCCCTCTGTATCACCCTTAAGAGGGGCCTCAGGGACCTAAGTTATGACAGGGAAACTCAAAGGAGGAGCAGCACCAAAAAGCCAAGCCCAGGACAAAGATGTTGCCCAAAAATTCAGACTTTGCTGGTTTTCTTCACAGCAGCAGCTCACTGGGACCTGAGTTGTCACCACCTAAATGTAAATCTTTCACTGGGATGCTTAAATGAGAAACAAATGAGGAACGTGGGCCCAAACTTACCTGCCTTCAGCTGCTTCAGGGTGTGACCTGTCCCTTGAAGTGCTTCTTCATCCCCATCATTCAGGGAAGAGCCCAAGGCCCCATAATCATTAACATTATTACCTCTGTTAAATAGCAATGCCTGGTGACATGTTAGGATTCAGAAATACCAATAGTTCACACTGGATAATTATTTCTAACCCAAGAAATCATTCACCAATCTGCCTGGCATGGATAACACTGGTGTCTTGTTGTTTGTTGGGGTGTTTTTAAAATAAATTCAGCTTTATGCAACTATGAGTCTGATTATTAATTGATTATAAAGAATTATTTATGCAAGTTAGACTAGAAGTGAAATGGGGATGCTGCATGTCTGGGGAGCACTTCAGGAGCCTGAATGCCTATTTTTCAGCCACTGTGATTTATTATGCAACATATGGTTCAAGGAGAGGGGAGGTGGAGCTGCTGGAATTTGGGCCCTATGAGCCTGGCTGAACTCCACCCCATAGATCTCCAACAGGGAAGGCTGCTCTGCCTACATGACTAGGACCAGCAGAGTGCAGATAGCTATCCTTGCTGGGATACCTTCATCTGGATCAGTCCCAAGAAATTTTTCTGGGGGTTTTCCTTTCCTTTGGGTTGGGTTTTTTTTTTTTTTCCAGCAGTATTTCAGGAAGATGCTTCCCAGCAAGCAAGTTTACAGAAACATATTTGGAACAAAAACTATATTAAGAAAATTACTGGGTTAAGCATAAACTTTGCAGTTTGTGACCCTGAGATTAATCTTACTACAAGTGTTCGGTGGAAGGGAAGCACATGAGCTTTGGCCTCTTCAGCCAACCAGCCCCACTTGAATGCTGACAAAAATTAAATGCTGAAAACAAAGGGATCCACCAGAAAATACATCCTTGGTCACTATAACCAGCTCAAGGACAGAGAAGGATGGGAAACTCATCAAATTAATTGCCTGCTGTCAATTTCCTCCTGGTTTTCTGTGCTGCTGCCTACATCTTACCCGGCTTTTGCTCTCAGCTCATTCTGTTTTTTTCCTTCCTTTCCATCTTGCTTGGTGGGAAACATGGGATGTCCCTGTGTCTCCTCCTGGCTCAAGCTCCAAGCCCTGCTTGTCGTGTGCTTGCACAGGAGTTGTGATGACAGTGACCTACACCAACCGCGTGGCTGATGCCCGCCTGGGCACCTTCTCCCAGCTCCTGCTCCAATGGAAGGGCAGCATCTACAAACTGCTCTACTCCGAGTTCCTGATCTTCATCTCGCTCTACTTCACCATCAGCCTTGTCTACAGGTGAGCAACTTCACACCCACAGCCTGGCCTGGGGCAGGACACGGGAGAAACACAGGATTGGGACAAGGATCCTGCTGGGCAGGCACTTGCCAGACTCTGTTCACAGGAGGCAAGGGGAGGGGGAAAGGAGAGGGAGAACTGCTTCTGTTTGTCCCTTTTAGGCTGATCCTGAGCGAGAGCCAAAGGCTGATGTTCGAGAAGCTGGCGCTGTACTGCAACAGCTACGCCGAGCTAATCCCCGTGTCCTTCGTGCTGGGTAAGGAGCTGTCTGGAATCCAGCAGGGAGGGGAATGGGACAGCATTTCTTCTCCTTGGGTTGGCAGAGCTCTGCTGGCAGAGCAGGTCCCTCCCTCTGCCTTTGTAAAACTCCTCAGGTGGGATATATGCTTTACTGTCACAGCTCTGAGTGTCCCCAGCACAGGAAAGCAAGCTCCAAGTGGCACCAGATATGCCCAGGGAACCTGTGGCTGCCTCACCCCTGGAAGTTTTCAAGGCCACACTGGGTGGAGCTCTCTAAGCAACCTAGCCTAGTGGAAGATGTCCCTGTACAGAGCAGGGGTTTGGAATGAGATCATCTTTAAGGTTGCTTCATAGAATCAGAACAGTTTAAGTTGGAAGGGAAGTATGAAATCCAGCCTCCTTTTAGCATGGAGGACTGAATTCCCCTCCAGACATTCCTGCACCCATCCCTGTGTGAGCAGAAGAGAAGGAGATCAGACAGAGTGGGAGGAAGAAGCTCTTTTCAGATGCCTGACTCTCAGCTCCCCTCTAGGTTTCTATGTGGCCCTGGTGGTGTCCCGCTGGTGGGCCCAGTATGAGAGCATCCCATGGCCAGACCGGATCATGAACCTGGTGTCCTGCAACGTGGATGGGGAGGATGAGTACGGGAGGCTCCTGCGCCGCACCCTGATGCGCTACAGCAACCTGGTCAGCGTGCTGATCCTGCGCTCCGTCAGCACCGCCGTCTACAAGCGCTTCCCCAGCATGGAGCACGTCGTGAGGGCAGGTCAGCACCGCTCCTTGCTGCTCCTCCAGGGGCAGGGGACCCTGGGAAAGCTTTGGAGTGGTGCTGATCCCTCAGGGAAGGTGGGAATTCAAGCCCCAAGTCTCCAAGCTTAACTGCTGGGCACGCTGCATCTTCCTGGGAGATGTTTTCCTCAAGGTGCAGAAGAGTTCCCAGTCTGCCCACATTGTCTGGGTTCCCTTGGCAATCCAGAGAGAGGCTATTGTTGGCCTCCTAAAAAGAAAAGGCACTTCAGGGACACAAATTATCCCATTCTCAACAAGTATCTATGGACACCAGGCAGCTGCACCCTCAGCAGTGCTTTATCTCCCTGATGGTTTTTATCTGATGTGCTGCAGACAACCAAAGTGAAATCCCATTATCTCACCTCCATGACTCAATGTTTTAACAAGGAGACTTGTCCTTCTGCATGTCTCCCCAAATTCCAAGTCTTTACTGAGATTTTTAGGGAGAGCAGAGGCATCCACCTGAGATTCAGAGGTCTTCATTCCAGACCAGATCAGTTCCTTCTGCCCTCTATGTCCATCCCTCTCCCAGCTGCTCTTTCCCATCCAGGTCTCATGACACCGGAAGAGCACAAGAAGTTCGAGAGTTTGAATTCCCCTCACAACAAGTTTTGGATCCCGTGCGTGTGGTTCTCCAACCTGGCTGTGAAGGCGAGGAATGATGGGAGGATCCGGGACAGCGTGCTGCTCCAAGGCATCCTGAATGTGAGTGACAGGGGACAGGCAGGGCTTTGAGATCCTGGGGAATGGGAGGCACTTGTGAAACAAGTCCTTGACACATTCCAGCACAGCCAGTGCAGGTTTCTAGGATCCAGATGGAAAGCCACAAGGAAGAATGTATCTGGAAGTCTAGGGGACGTCAAAAACATCCTCAACAACTGAGGTCCTGTAGAAAACATTGCTGTTAAAAACTCTTAGATAGTTTTGGGCAACAGGCCATGCTCCACAGGCAAGACCTGGCAACAATCCCTGCCCAGCTGCACAGAAAAAGGCTCTGGAGCAGCTCATCCTTCTTGGTATTCATGTGCAGAGAAAGTCACGTGGTTTCTGTTGCCTGGAGCAGGATTCATCTCCCCAGAGAGAGAGAAACCTCCCTGTGGGATATTTATCTATAGACAGGAGAGATATATGGATACTCCTGAGGGTATTCTTGGCCTCACCTGTTGGCTGCTCATTTTGGGAGGAGCAACTCTGCTGTGAAGTGAGCTAGGAAGGGATCTTGGGCTTAGGGGGAGACATCCAGGCAGCAGGGAACTCCTCCAAAGCTGAGACTGAGCCCCTCTTCCAGAGAAGGTATAAGCAGAAAGGAAAGGGCTGGAGCAATGGAGGACAGGGGTGCTGGAGAGGCTCTGCAAGGAGATGGGAAGTTATCCTGACATGCCATTCCCTTTTCCCTGCTGCAGGAGCTCAACACCTTGCGCAGCCAGTGTGGGAAACTGTATGGATACGACTGGATCAGCATCCCCCTGGTCTACACCCAGGTGAGAAGGGAATCCCCACACCCATTGCTCCACCACTGCCCGTGCACATCCCCACTTACACCCACACCTGGAATTATTTGGGTTGGAAGGGACCATAAAACTCACCCAGGTACACCTTCCACTATCCCAGGTTGCTCCAAGCCCTGCCCAGCCTGACCTTGGGCACTTCCAGGGCTGGGGCAGCCACAGCTTCTCTGGAAAACCTATGCCAGGGACTCACACCTTCTTAGTAAAGAATTCCTTCCTCATATCGAATCTAAACCCGCCCTCTATCAGTTTAAAACCATTGTTCCTTGTGCTGTCACTATCTGCCTGTGTAAAAAGTCCCTCTCCTTCCTTTCCATAAGCTCCTTTGAGGTACTGGAAGGCCACAGCCTCCCCAAAACCTTATCTCCAGGCTGAACAGCCCCAGCTCTCTCAGCCTATCTTTGTAGAAGTGCTTCATAACTGACCCACCAAGAAAAATGCAGGTTATTCTTGAATCCCTCACCCCTACCTGCTCTCTTCCATTGGTACCTCAGCCCACACCCAGCCCAGCCTCCTTTGCCTTACTCAGACACATCCACCTCTCCAGAAATAACCTCTATCCAGGGCTAACAAATCCCCAGAGACCCATGGAAAACACAGGAACACACAGACACACTCCCTGCACCACCTTGCAGGGATCACACCCTGGGCAAGATCCCAGAAGGTTGTGCCAGGCATGTACTCAGCTGTTTATCAGCCCAGGCAGACACTTTGGCACCACCTTGCTCCTTTGTCTCCTACAATCCAGCTGCTCAGATAACAGGGATGCCCTTCACCATGAAACAGGAGCTGTGGCTGCTGCTCTGGCAGTGCCAGAGGTTAATGGGGAACATGTAAAGTGTATTCCTGTTTTGAGCCCACTTTTTTATATCAAGGGACCACGTGAGAGTCTTGGTTACTTTTAACTTGAAAAGGGGAAGTTTCCAGTCCTGTGGTGACAGGGAAAAGCACAAAGCTCAGCATTGCCCGAAATCTAGGCAGGCAAATATTAATAAAAGCTCAGCATGAGGAGAAGGAAGGAAGGAGCAAATAGCAATGCCAGGGTTCCCTTCCTGGACTTGGAAGCAGCCTGCCAGCATAGACTGAGCCATGAGACAGCTTCCAGCCCACTCAGGATGTCATGTGCTTGCTGCTGCCACTGGCCTGTGACACCTTCACAGATACCGTTCCAGGGACAGCACACAGTGTAGGTAAAAGCTGCAGGGAAAAGGGAATGTCTGTAGCTTTCTGTAGGG
>NW_005054402.1:39825-41218 GCF_000277835.1 Geospiza fortis | reverse complement strand
CCTCCTGCAAAAAGCCTGTCAGAACTGAATCCAAGGCTTCCCAGAGGCTACAGAGCTTGGCCTTGGAGCTGTGTGGAGTGGAACTGAAGGGAGATGCTGGGAACTCATGCTGCCCTGGTGTGTCCCTTGGCATCCTTCCCAGGTGGTGACCGTGGCTGTTTACAGCTTCTTCCTGGCCTGTCTGATTGGGAGGCAATTCCTGGATCCAGAGAAAGCATATCCTGGCCATGAGCTGGATCTCTTTGTGCCTGTCTTTACATTTTTGCAATTCTTCTTCTATGCTGGTTGGTTAAAGGTAAGTCCCAGAAACCACAGCTGGAGCTGGAATCTGACCCAGCCAAGGGTTTTTCCCAGTGTGAGCTCACCAGGAACCCTGCTGTGTTCTTTGATCTATGGGCAATAACAGGAAGCCAAGAGGGGCTGAGAAAGTGTCAGGACTTTCTAATTTTCCACCTGTCTCATTCTGGACACCAGCTGCACTTTCCTAGGCTTTGGTCCTTATTAGAGGGAAAAGAGGAGCTCCTTAAGTTGCAGGAGGGTTGTGTGAGCAGGTGGGAGTTATTACAAATTCTAATGTCTCCCAGCCCCTGGGATGCTTCCACTTTTAACCCACCCCCTTTTGGGAAGAAATACATGGCTTGGAATTCAAGGGACATCACACCTGACTTCTCCCTGCAGGGAAAGGGGCAGGGATGACAATGGTGACCTCTGCTGTGTGCTCTCCACATGCAGGTGGCTGAGCAGCTCATCAACCCTTTTGGGGAGGACGACGATGACTTTGAAGCCAACTGGCTCATTGACAGGAACCTGCAGGTAAAGGGCAGGAAGATTTGCCAGTTGAGCCTCACCTGAAGAGGAACACCAAGGCAGGACAGTGAACAAGTTCTCCCGCAACACCTCTGCCTCCACCTCCCTGCCTGCAATAGGAGAGATCCTCCCAATCCACAGCAGGGAATCTGGGGCTTCTGGCATGTCTTTGTACACAGAGGCTGCCTGCAGCTTCAGTCCATGCTCTGGCACATGGGCTAGATCAAGGCTGCTTGTTTAAGGCCTGAGCCGCCTTTGAATGACACATCATTCCTGCCCCCCTTGCTTTCTCACCCTGTGTCCATCTAAAATTGCCTCCTCTGCTTTCTGCCATGCAATAACTCCACACCTCCCACCCACCCTTCTGTCCTAGTGAGTCTATTGCTTTCCTGTCTCCTTCAGCACCATTTTCCTTCCAATTAATCAAATCTCAGTGTGAGAAACAACCCAAATGACAGGAAACCACAGCAACCCCAGCCACTTGCCTGGTTTCCGTGCTGCACCGCTTCCTCCAGCTCCGTGTTCCTTCGTCCCTTGATAACAGGCACACCAAATGCTCCTCACTCACCCCATGTGACATTCCTGC
>NW_005054402.1:33991-39800 GCF_000277835.1 Geospiza fortis | reverse complement strand
CTGTCCCCTGCAGGTCTCCCTCCTGGCTGTGGATGAGATGCACCAGGATTTACCCATTCTGGAGAAGGACCTGTACTGGAACGAGCCCGATCCCCAGCCACCCTACACCGCAGCCACCGCTGAGTACAAGCGCCCGTCCTTCCTGGGCTCCACTTTTGACATCAGGTGAGTGCAGGGACAAAGTGTCACAACACCTGGATCAGGTCTCATGTAGGACATTACACCTGAGGAGCTGTTAGGCTCATCCACAACAGCTAACATTCTCCATGGAAAAGGATAAATCCAACCTCTTTTCCTCACTCACCTGTATGATGAGCATCCCTGTTTTGGGGGGGCTAATGGTAATACAAAGAGGCTTGCCACTGGCAGCAGCATTCCCAGTGCTGCCAGCCTTTCCAGGAAATCCCCCCTCCCTCTGTGGCTCCATAACAGTCCACTTTGCTTTCCCAGCATGCAGAAGGAAGAAATGGAGTTCCAGCCCCTGGAGCAGATTAAAGAGAATGAGGAGGCCAACCATTCCACTCCCTTGCTGGGACACCTGGGCCGCCTCCTGGGTGTCCAGTCCCCGAACTTCTCCAGGTCCTCTTCCCGGATGAACCTGCTGCGCCGGCGAGGAGATCCCGCGTCACCCTTCTCCCATTATACCTACCAGGACATGGGGAAGGCTGGAAGCCCTTGTGGCATCAATCAGCCAAGGGGAGACTCCCAGGAGCAGTGGGACAGCGAAGAGGGAAAACTAAGGGAGTTTGATGCTTTCATGTCCACCCCCTTTTACGAGAGGCCTGGGTTCTACAGCGCTCCACAGACGCCCATCAGCTCCATCCCCATGATTTTCCCTTCCCGGCGCCAAGGGCGCAAGAAGCCACCGGCGCTCTCCAGCATCGCCGCGTGCTCCACTTCCCTTCGGGATGTCATTGTCAACGCCTCCCCTTCCAGGGCCAGCGATGTGGACAAGAGTCAGAGCTCCCTGGGCTCTGCTGCAAAGGAAACCTTTGTTTGGCCAACAGAACGGAGTAAAGGTCCTGACTCCATGGCCGTGACAGTAGAAGAAGGAAAGAGCGGCTCCAGGGAAGCTGCCACCACAGGAAGTCCAGGAGCGCAGTCCACAGCATCCAGCAGCCCCAAATTCCCTTTCCTGCCAGAGCCCCCTGAGCATGAGAAGCACGGCAGCTTCAAAAGCCTAAAGAGTTCGAAAGCCTCACGCCCACCCTGGCTAAACCTGGAGAGCTCGGCCTCAGCCACTCCCAATTCGGAGCATTCCAGTGCCTTTCATACCCCCAGCAACAAAACCCCCGGAGGCAGTGCCTCCCTCTGCTTCTCCTTCACTCCCGTCACCTCTCCAGTGCTGGAAAGGTCCCACAAGGGCAACCTGGGCCCTGAGGCTCGCAGCCTGAGTTTGGAAGATGCAGCCAGCGCTCCAGAGCAGCACCCAGAGGTTTCCAGGAACATGAGAGACACTGGGAATGGAAACACCAACCCCCCAACTCCTAAAGAGGCCAGGAGAGCAGAGAGTCCATCCCCCAACGACTCTGGAATCTCCCTAGCCGAGGGTGACTACGTGGGCCTGATGGAGGTGATCCTGGAGGCCAGTGAAAGCCCAGGGGAGGAGCAGATGGACCAGTACAGCTAAAGGGGAACCCATGGATCCATGGGATACCTGCCTTATCCTGGCACTCACCCAAACAGAGGTGCTGGACATGCAGCTGGAGCTCAGCCTGGCTGAAACCAGCACTAAGGACACACTGCTCCTGGCCTCAGCTACAGCAGCAGGCACAACTTGTGTTGCAACAAGAACAAAAGCACCAAAAAACCCAACCTGTAGCGAAAGAACAAGACTTGGAGTGTTAAATAATGCAGGTACCAGCCTGACCAGCCAAGTGCACCCCAGAACAGGAGCACAGTTAATGTAGCTACTTCTCTCCTCACAGCAAGAATGAGAACTTGAGTCCTTTCTCAGGCAGGACTTGCACTCCTAACAAGATAGTCCAGGGAAAAGTAAGGGACTAAATAAAGTCCCATCACTTGTGATGCAGACACACAGTGCTTCTTCCAGTCCTATCTGGCTGGTATTTTCCAGTACTGGGATAAGGCGAGGTAAGGGCTTGCCAGCACAGGCAGCTGCAGCATCTGCCCAGCACATTGCTTCTTCCTTCTCAAGTTCCACATCTCCCACCAGGAATTTGACAGTGCTCAGAGAAAGCTGGATGGCAGCAGACATCACTCAGCTGATTTTTACTGCCCACTCTCAGAAAATAAAAAGCGAGGCTCAAGCCCAGGACCTTGGTTTCGTTTCCTCATTTTAGTTCCCTGCAAGGAATTTAAAGAAACCACAGAGATTTTCCTACTTCTGCCTTCAGCAGCAGCTGCAAATCCCCTATGTCACACAACAAATTTACCTCCCACTGCCTTCACTACAGCTGCCTACTCTCCCCCTCCAAACTAAACAGGAAAAGCCAGCTGGAACCAAGTCACTTTATTGGCCAGAGGGCAGTACATAAAACACAAACAGAACAGGGGATATTTGGTACAGAGTATGGAACTGTTTAGCTAAGTAGCTGAAGCTGCATGCATGGCTGGACAGTAAGTAGGAGTCCCACTGAAACCCAGAGCATGGCTCTCGGCAAGGCTTCAGCTGTGACACTCCCCGAGGGTGTGCTTGTCGAAGAGATACTCGGCCATGCCGTATTTGGGGGCCCCCATCTTCCGCAGGTTGGTCACGTGGTCACCCAGCTCCTTGATGGCTTTCACCTGCTCATCCAGGTAATGGGTCTCAATGAAGTCACACAACTGAAAGGGAGACCAGAGGTTTAAATTCAGGCCTGAAACCCTACTGAGGCTCTCTAAGGAGAGGATGCAGAATTTTCAAGCTGAGAGGAAGCAGCCCCTAGGTTTTGTTGCAGAACAAGATCAAAGTGAGCCAGGTTTAGGTAGGCTCATTTGCTCCAGAACCCTGCAGAGCCAGGCAGCTCAGGAAGCCTCTCCTCTTCCTCACGGCAGGAAGCATTAGCCAAGCTCCTAAAAAGATCTGAGACACCCCCACTGCACAGCAAACCCACAGTGGTGAGGATTTACTAATCCTCAGTCCCTCTAACTTAGGCAGGACACTGCCAAGAGTGCCTGGATTCTCACATGTATTAATATCTTCCTGCTATTAAGCAACCACAATCGAGCCTTGAAAAAAACTTCCATCTGACAAGAATTCCGTGTTTTCAGACACTGTTCTGAAACACCAGGGCTTTTAATATTCCAAAGCAGCTCTGGAATTTTGTGGCAAGAAAACCCTCATGACAAAAAGCCTTAAAAAGATGGAACTCAACCCCCTCAGAAATGGTCTCCATAGAGACTGTTCACAGACACTCCAGAGAGAATAAAGCAGGTCTCTGCCACTTTAAAAATGCTGCTGAAAGGACAGCAGCAACCCCACCAAAGGGCTCTGGAAGGGCTGCACCCCTGGTTCACACCTTTTTTTACCTTTAGCAATACCAGGGACACACAGCTCAGGCACAAAGCCACACAATTAACAGGCACATCCTTGGACAGCCACGCTGATCCTCAGCATGCACTTACGTGGGGGTCGTTCTTCTCGGTGGCCAGTTTGTGCAGCTCCAGCAGTGATTGGTTCACGTTTTTCTCCAGGTGCAGGGCACACTCCATGGCAGTCAGGCCATTCTCCCAGTCATCACGGTCTGGCTTCTGAAAGGGGAAAGCACAGGACATGTTTGCTGTAAGAACCCACAGACCAGCAGGGTGGAGAGCCTTTAGGTCACTCTCTGTTTAGACCAAGTTTAGGCATTTCTGCAAAGTCAAAAGTTTGAAGTGCACCCTCAGAAAAGAACTGAGCAAACCATTAAAGTCCCACTTCTCAAAACAATGCACAGAGCACATCTGCCCTGTGTTAAGTTTAATGATGGTGATGAACCACTTGCCTTCTGGCTCTGCCCTCACCCCACAGCAAACAACCTGGGGCTGAGCACCCTCTCCTTACACAAGAAGTACTTCTTTATTAGTCAATCAGCACAAATAATCAAATTGCTCCACATCTCAAATTATTGTGCCTCTCCAGTGTCAGCTTCTGCTCCTTCTGGGGAGGACCTAGAGGAAGATTGATCCCCTTGCAGTTGGGGGCAGCCCCCAGCTCACCTTGATGTCCTGCAGGAAGATGCGCCCGCCCCTCTGGTTCTGCAGCTTCATCAGCTTCTCAGCGTGCTCCCGCTCCTCGTGGGACTGATGCAGGAAGTACTTGGCAAAGTTTTTCAGGGCCACATCATCCCGGTCAAAATAGTAGGACTGAAAAATAAAAGAGTTCACAGGCTCTAAACCTCTGCTTCAGGATGGCTGCAGTCCAAGCCCAGACCAGAAAGGCAGTGTGGAACAATTCTCCCCTTAGTATCATTTGATTTTTTCCAACTAGGATTAAATTTTAACCTATACTCCTACCAAGGACACAAATAAATGGTGTTTGTGTCCTTGGCTCAGTTCCAAAAAGACAAAAACAAAACAACCTAAAACCCCACAGATATCTGTTCTGAGCACCATTAAACTGCAGCCTTGAAAGGTCTTTTTCACGGAGAAATCTTCCCTTTGTTTGCCTGAGCTTGTTTACAATGACGACATTGCAGGTCAGGGTCATAACTTGCAACACCAGGTAAGGGTGAGCCAAGAACTTTTAGGTACTCCTGCAATAAAGTTCTCTTGCTTCACTAGGCTTTCCAGGGATTAGACTAAGAATACACTTTCTACTTTTTTTGTGGGGGGAAAAAAGTGACATTTAAAATACAAGAGATAAATTGAACTACGGTATGAATTTAACAGCAACTAAAATATGAATTAAGCTACTTTTGTGAAAGCAAAACCAAAAACCTGTAACAGCAATTAGAAGCCGTGACACAGCTTGTTTATTCCTTGGTCAGAGCCATTACCAGGATTCAATGGAAAGTTCTGTATGAACTGCCAATTATTTACCAACCTACTACAGAACTCTCTGCTCTTAGACCAGCGGCCTGGAGGTTCAAGGCAAAGCACTGGTACTTGTGTACCACTATCACCCACCAACAGAAGCTCTAAACAGGGCTCAGAAGCAAATTAACACAGAAAAAAAAACCTACAAAATACGTGGCACAACACGGCACAGTGTCCCTAAGAAGTCTCAATGTCCCAGCACGCCCAAAGCACCAGGATTGCTGCACAGAGGTCAGGGAACAGCTATAATGGGCGCCTCGGGCCGAAGGAGACATGTAAACACAAGGGCCGAGGAAACCATGGATTCCTACCGATTCCTGGAGGAAAACCCGAGCCTGGGAGGCGAGCACGCCTGCGGGAAAGGTGCCAGGAGCCTCCTTAGGCACCTCCCGCTACCCAGCCCGGCCCCAAGGGCAGAGGTGCTGAGCGCGGCTGATAACAGAGCCGCCAAGGGCAACGGCGGCGGGGCCGCGGAGCAGGAGAGATAAAAGGGCCTCACCTACACCCAGGGGACGGCCCAGACGGGCCTGAACGCAGCGGGGGGGAGAAGGAGGTGGAGAAAGAGGAAGAGCTGGGAGCACAGGCACCGCCCGGCACCCAGGAACCCCCCGCCGAGCAGAGGCCTCGTGTCGCCCCTCTATCCCTCGCAGGACCCTTCCCCCCTCAGCCCGCCGCGCCCGCGCCCTCACCATGCTGAGGTACACGTAGGACGCGTAGAGCTCCAGGTTGATCTGGCGGTTGACGGCGGCCTCGCAGTCCTGATGGTAGTTCTGGCGCACCTGAGAGGGGGGCGCTGCCATGGCTGCTCCGGTGGGTGATGCGGTGACTGCGTAGACGGCGGTGTTAGGGG
>NW_005054402.1:33336-33888 GCF_000277835.1 Geospiza fortis | reverse complement strand
GCGCCGCCGTTTCCCGCCGCGCGCGCGCCGTCCATCCCGGAATGGCCCGTGTTGGGAAACCCCCCCAAAAATCAGCGGGCCCGGCCATTTCCCCTGGGGCACGCTGCCCAGCCTGCTGCCCAGCCATGTCCCACGTCCCACATCCCTCCGGGCACCAGGGCTCCGCCACTGCCCTGGGCTGTTGGTGCCAATGCCTGAGCGCCCTCTCTGTGAGAAGAAAAAGTTCCTAAAATCCAAGTTAAACCCAGAAACTGAAGGCCAGATGTCCAAAGCTGAACCTGTTGGTAATGAGATGGGTATTTCAGCTGCTTTTAGTGCTATTCCAGTCACTCGATGTGTGTGCCATCATTTATTTTCAATAAATTCTTCAGTCATTCAATTAAATCATTAATTTACAATAAGCACTCGAGTCTTTTAGTATCTGCTTTCTTAAATTTTAACCAGATTACAAGGAAATAGAAAATGCTTAAACTGAGATCATCCCACAGCACTGAACACCCCAATCTTGGCTTTTCCTAAGACACTGTTCAACCCTGGTTTTTCCCAAGCTAA
>NW_005054402.1:25557-33326 GCF_000277835.1 Geospiza fortis | reverse complement strand
CTGAAATCCACCAGAAATACAATTTACTGAGCCTGTAAACTCAGAATAAATAATTTTTTCTCCACGTACTGCGCCTGCAAACGCAGATTAAATATTTTTTTCCTGTATGTACTCAGACCATAAACTCAGATTAAATAATTGTTTTCCTCTCACCAGTTCTTTCTACACATTTTTATCTGGTCTTTGACGCTTCCCGGCACTGTGGGATGTCCCACGCGTGACTGCACCAGTGCCTGTGTGTGGGTAAAGGGCAACACCAGAGCTTTTTTCCAGACACTCCAAATGCCCTGGAGGGAACAGGGAGCCTCGGCCTCCCTTTGTTTCAGGGTTTTCTGCTGCTCCTGTCGGTTAACCATCACAAGTAATTAAGATCTATAAGATAACGTGGGTCATACCTATGCTTCGGCAGGCTGCCAGGTACATTTCAAATCTCCTGTTCTCCTCCCACATAAATGCTTATGTAAAAAAGAAAAAAAAAAAGTAGCTGCTGGGCAGACTTTTTTTTAAATTTTTTTTTTCTTTATTTCTGTGTTCACAGTGGAGTGTCTTCACAACAGGAACATCAAGCAAACTCCATAATTGCAAAGTTTGTAACAGAATATTTCCTCTGCAGCTCGGACAGTCTGTGCCACTCGTGATCACACGTCAGTAGCATTAGGGAAGTCCCGAATTCTGCTTTCTGGAGTTGCACAATGCACATTGTGTTTGATGACAGCAGATTTACATGGTCAGGAGAGGAAACACGGGGTTGCACAGCCATGGGGGTCATGTCTCGGTAACCAAGGTGAAGAATTCACCACTCTGCTCTCATACAGGATTCAGCCTTTCCCAGATCTTTCCTGTCCCAAATTACTGTTTTAATTTCGACTCACTTCATATTGTTTCCTCATGGTTTGGTTCTGGCCTCCTTTTATCTTGTGCTGCTCTTCGTGAAAATGCATTTATAATGAAATCCCTGAATGATTTGGGTTGGAAGGGACCTTAAACATCATCCTGTTCCACCCCTGCCATGGGCAGGGACACCTTCCACTGTCCCAGGCTGCTCCAAGCCCTGGCCACAGCCTGGCCTTGGACACTTCCAGGGATCCAAGGGCAGCCAGAACCTCTCTGGGAAAGCTGTGCCAGGGCCTCACCACCTTTACAGAGAATTCCCTCCTAAATGTGAAAGTCACTTGTGGGAACCCAGGGCACCAGGAATATTTCTCTCTCTGCTCTGGGGTGCCCTGACCCCCAGGGCAGCACTGACTTTGACCCTCATTCATGGAGAAAGTCTCCTAGGCTTCAAGATAGACTGGAATCCACAAAAGTGTGAAATAGATTACAGAGAGCAGTGTAGGTGTATCACTGGGTGAGAAATTGAGGTTTTGGGGTTTTTAGAATGTTGTGGATGGACACAAGGTGGAAGGCACAGAGTGTCTTTTGTCCTTGGTTTCTTCTTCATGCTTCTTCTTCCTTCTTCTTCACGGATTTGGGTGGCATTTTGTAATTGGTCAAAAAAGTCTGCACTGGGGGCTCTTTGGGATCAGTTATTGGGTTAAAGGGGAAAATAATCTAGGTGTCAGCTCTTAATTGGATAGTTTAGTCTTAAAAGACCTTGTAAAAAAAATTGTTAGCCATTTTGTGCCTTCTGATGAAAAGCTGCTGAACTCACAGTAATGAAACTGTTTTACTAATAAGAAATAATAAACACTCGAGTCCAAACACAAATTACTATCTCAAGTACCTTCAGTCCAGACCCAAAAAAACCTACGACTGGTACCCCCACAGTCACTTGATGGAAAGCTCAGCTGAGTAAGGTGATGCTTTTAGCAGGCTTCTTCCCAAGAATGCCTGTAAAGTTCTTCAGAAAAAAACCTCTTTACTGCTTAGGGAGAAACTCTTCCCTTATTTTAGTACTTTTTTTAACCCTCAGCATTCCCAGCTGCCCAGGGCCTGCCCCATCCTCTTGGTTTGAATTCATGTCCCTCTCAGCTGCTTTCTTGGGCTGAAGTAGAGGCATGTTCATGCTGCCCACAGGCAAAAACAATGTATTGTCTGCCTACACAAGCTTCAAATTGTTGAAGACAATCCCTGTTTTCCCTTGGATGATATCCCATCAGGAACAATGGAGCAAGCTCTCTTGTTGTTTACAGCTTAGCTACTGTACACAGGGCACAGACCCCAAAATCCACCCAGTTAGGGAGAGTAAACCTGGGTTTTAAGCATGCAAAAATAATCAGAGATTCTTTGGCGAGTGTCTGCACATGCTACAGAAGGTTATTAGGTCAGAGATCAAGATGTACCCAAAGGGAAAGTTTCCACGCCTCCTACCCCCACTTTAATATCATTTATCCTGACTCTACCCATGCCCTTCTTGTGCATGACCTTTCCAAAGGGGCAGAAAACAGGACTCCTAAACAAATACTGGACAGTATTTGCCCAAAGTAAGTTCTGAGACAGATTTTTGCTGATACAATCCCTGAGCAAAAACCTTGGCATGTGGCTTAGGCATCCAGTTAGACCTTCAGAGAGAGGGCTGCCTTGGTGTCAGCAGAAAGCCAGAATGCCCAGGAATGCATACATTTTATTTCTTACCTGTAGAAATGGTTCACCTCTAGCTTTAAAACACTTGATTTTGCTGTGCTGGTTTAATGGCCAGAATAATAACAAATCCCCGTTAAAAATCAACAACAGTTCCAATTCCAGTGAGCAAGAAAGTGCTGAATATGCCTCAAATGTAAAATAAACAAAAATACAGTAACCCCTTTTTTTTTTTTTCCACCCCCAAAGCTCAAAGTCCTGTAAATAAGAGAAATTGCATCCAGTCAAATATTTGTTATGGAGAACCTCCACTCCATCCAAAAACTTCAGTGTCATTCAGCTTCCAGGCTTTATGCAAACACAAAAGCAACTCTAAACTTGGCTCCAAGGTTGATCATGCGTCTGGAAATTTGACACTGGTCTCAACTGTGAGTTTTGAAAGCTGTTTACTAAAAACATCTGGGCTCCACTTGCTCTGGGAGTTTAACTGAAAACTCCTTCTTGTTGCTCCTTGGGCAAAACACTCAGTGAAAACTTTTCAGTTTGTTTCTTTTAGGTGCCCGAATTTTTCCAAGTGGGAAACCCGGGATTTAGGCAACGAGTTTTCACTGGGTACTCACAGCACAGAATGCAAATGGCTGGGGTTCACAGAGCTGCTGCCTCCTGGAAACACTCTCCAAAGGGAGACAGACAAAGGATGTTTCAAGTTCTGCCGGGAAATTTGCTTTGGAGACCGAAAACGAAGCTATTTTTATGTAGGAAAAAAGAAGTCCAAACACAGAATAATCTGTAGCTTTGTCCTACAAGATTTTATAGACAAGGATTATAAAACCCTCTTTAGACAGACAAACTTCTTCTAAATTGTGACACAGGATTTTTTTTTTTCCTCTGGAGTATTTTTACACACAGTCTAAACAAAATGCTGTAGGAGATTGCAATTCTCTAATTTGCCCAGAACACCCTTTCATTTATTTTTATTTCTTTTACAAGCCTTGTAAAAAATACACTTTGAACCAAGAGAGTGAGGAAGAACAATGTTAATAATACAGTAATTCTGTCAGCACAGCCAGAAGAAGGATCTGGTGAATTTACTTGGATGTGTCATCCCTTTTTAAACTAATTTTCAGACTGACTCCACTATCTGTGAGGGAAAAGCTCCATCCCTGATTCCAAAGGCAGCCTGTGCCCCAGGTGCACGTACAGGAGCTTTCACAACATGGATTTGCCCAGCTGCAAAAGCCACAAGAAGTTTGATTTTGACATTCCACCACAATATTTGCCACCATCCACAATATTTGCTCTACTGTCATGATCCTCCCATGGTGCCATCCACCTTTTTTTCCCCTCTCTCAGATTCACAGTGTTAAAAGCAAGGGGGTGGGGATCATTGCTGTCCCCTGTTTCTGTTGTATTGAACTTTTTCTTCAAATACTGTACAAAAACTGCAAATAGGCCACCCATCCAAAGTCAACAAAAATGGGGAAATTTCTCAATACACCACAGAAATCCCCTCCTTCTGAGCATGAATTTTCCTGGAAAACGCTGGTGAGTGTTGAAGTCCTCACGGATCACCAGGCAGCTTTGATTCTAGATACATGGGTGAAATGTTCTTTTTTTAAAAGAAGTTTTACTTGGGAATCAAAGAGACAAACAGGTTTGTCCCCCCTGAGGCCATCAGGTCATTTTGTGAGGATGCACAAAGGTGTTCCTTGGATTTAGTGCAGCACTGAGTTTGAGCAGACACTGAATCTCTCAGAGGAGGCTGCTTTTGTACTCAGCCACCCAAAAAGGGATGAGCAGCAAATGCTTTCAAGCATGAGGAGAAGAAACAGGCTTTTACAAGGAGCTGGCAGTTAAAGGACATGCAGCAGCCTGATAAAACACCACAAAAACAAGCAGTGGCCCATGGCTGATCTCCGTTGGGCAGGATGGGTGGGGGGCACCCCCAAAACTGCTGAGCAGGTCTCTCCAGGAACTCATTCCATGGCTCATTCAGAAGAAGTTAAGGGATTCAATCCATGTAGAGTGATGTTCTCAGCAGAGGGGAGGCACAGGGAGAGTTTTCTCTGGGAAAAACTGGTGTGCTGGGAGGGGACACTGAAAACACTCCCATGGCTCATGCAGAGGTGCAGCCACAACTCTACAGGTTCCACACCCACATCCACCTTTCCTGCTGGGTGCAGCTTCCTCCTAAGCCACGTTCAGGCCCTTGGCATCAAAGTAAAAACACTGAAAAGCAGCTCAAAGGGCTCAGGTTGGGCCTAAAAACACGGTGTAGCATGTGGAGCAGCGAGGCAGTGCTGAGGTGTGGAGTGCTGTCCTGGACACAGCTCCTTCCTCAAGGTGGGGAACAGACCCACACTGAACAAACTGGGGGGAAAAAAGCGAGGACACTGCACAGAGAGAGAGAGAAATAAACCAGGGGAAATCATCTCTGTTGGGGCAAGAAATGGCTGTGACACTTGAAATGGGGTTGGCCTTCAGGACTGTGTTGAAGCTGTCGTGCTCAGCTCAGCAGATGTTGGGCTGTGCCCACAGATATCAGCGTCCCAGCAGGCCATAAAGCAGGGACAGAGAGGCCACCCACTCGGTGGGACAGGGAGATAAGGGGTCAGGACAGCCCCAGGAGCCCCTGAGCAATCCCACAGGGCTGTTTCAGACACTGCTGGGCTGGGCAGAACCCTGAACCCGGGCAGAGCACCCTGGCCCTCGTGGTCAGAGTCCTGGGAAGATGCTGCCATAACAGCTGTGGAGGCAAAGGCCTCAGAGTCCCCTGAGCCTGCAGCCAGAGGAATGCTCTGCCTGGCCTGAGGAATCTTCCACCCACTTGCTTGCTCAGTCATGCATGGCCACAAACCTGTCGACATAGGCAGCGATGACCAAGACTGAAACTCAAATCAGGAACTTTCCAGTCTGACAAGTAAAAACAAACAAAAAAGATTTCCGCTCCACACGTACTTAGCACAGGCCAGGCCCTTCCTTGCCTGCTGTTTGGTGCTCCTGGCTCCTTCTAAAAGTGTATGAGAAGGGACACAACTCACGGCAGGCTCAGAGGAAAGAAGATGAAACACTCCCACAGCCAAAAAGGCTGCATTCCTCACACAAACACCCCCCCACCTCCTGTGTCTCTCTTGCCTGTCTCCAGCCACCCTGCTGACCCCTTAGAGTGTCCCTGCAGGCCCTGAACTGAGCAGAAAACAGCATTTGGGACCAGTTTCTTTTGGCCACTGGATGGGTCTGAAAGCTCCAGAGTTAGAGATACACGGAGGAGCTTAGTGACTCGAGGGCAAAGGGTGATCAAAGAGAATTTCCCCAAAATGCCAGGACCGTGAGGGGCAGGGAGGATGTTCACTCAAGCCCAGAAGGAAAAGTTCTCTGACAAAGCATTTCTCCAGTCAGGAGGTGCAGGTTGAGCAATGGGCTGACACCAGCTGAAACAACAGCCTGGGAGGGAGCAGAGGGATGCAAAACCACGAGGATATCTCTGAGGTCACTATGGAAAACATTCTCTGACTAAGAAGAAGAAGAAAGAAGTCAGAATTGCAGCATTGTTACTTCATCCAGGGAACTTTGTTCAATCAAAACCAGCGGGCTCAGCATGACCACACAAAAAAAAGTTACCAGACTTTTATTGGAATTCCTGCCTGTATCCCTGCCTCAGGCAGGTTTAACTAGCAGTGGACTCTGCCTGGAAAAGGCAATTCCCACTTTATTCCCTGCCTGTGTTTACTCTGATCTACTCTGGAGTCACCAGGCCCTCCTTCCCTCCACATAAATAGAAGCATTTCAAGAGGAACAGGGAGGTTGTCAGCCTTGGATAGGAGAAAACATCCACTTCCAGAGTTTTCTGCTGGAAACCCTTCTCCTTCAAATCACCAGCCTTGCTGTGGTGAAAAATGTTGTCACCACAAAATTCCTCAAATGGGAAGGGTTCAATCCCTTCTTGCTGGATTCCAGAGACCAGGAAAGCAGCTCAATCCATAGAAAGGAGCATTTCCTGAACTTATTTCAGGAAATATTTATTCACATTTATATTCTATATAATATTATATATTCATAATTTTAAATTCACAATAATTATTCAGTTATTTCAACCTAAACTGTCACACAGCCACTTCACAGGCCTACAGTGACAAGAGTGGGAACAGAGCTGGGAATTGCAGAGACTGGAAAAGAAGGAGGAAGGGGACTGAGAATCTGTGTTTTTACAAGAATCTGTGTTTTTACAGCCACATCAAGCGTGAGAAGCACCAGTGCAGAGAGGCTGAGGAGTAGGAAGAGAAAGTGACACCACCTTTACTTTACATCAGCTGGAAACTTTCTCTTCTTCTTCCTGGTCCTTCAGAAGTGGCTTTTTCCAGAAGTAATTGGGAGAAGACAGTTCTACCCCTTTCCCCATATAACCCTCCACAAAACCAGGCAGATCTCTCTGTTTCAGGCAGTTCCTGCTTTCCTGTCAGGTGGGAGGATGAGGATTGAGCAACAGCATCTCCAAAAGCAACCAAACCTCAAGAATGAGGAATTGGGAAGTGGGTGGGATCTTTTCCCAACCATCACATGACTTTTATTCATCCTCCTCCTTGGGAATGAGGTAACATTCCATTTTCAGTCAACAAGCTTTGCCTGGTATCTACAAAAACCAAACTAAGAACGTCATGATTAATTTAAAAAGCAGCTTTATTTTACCTGAAAAAACTTGTGTGATACCATAAACCAGGAAATGAATGAAAGGTTAATCAGCTGTAATTTCAGTTCAGTTGCTCTGTGAGGGATGCTGTCCTTTACAAAAAGTAATTTTGTTAACATTCCCATTGTGTTCCAGCACTAAGATTACAGCCAACAAACGGGGCACTGTTGGAAGTTGGTCACTGAAGAAGCTCCCAGCACCCTTCCAAGTGATATTTCCCACCTCGCTTGCCTGCCAGAGGCTGCCTGGGAAGGGAGGAATCTCCCTGCTGTGTCCCAGAGCTCGTCCCGCTCACTGTGATCTGGGAGGGGGAGGGAAAAGAACGGGAGAGGGGAGGGAAGCGACCGAGAAGAACGGGGATACGAGGGAAAATGCTGGGCCCAGGGTGTCAGGAGACAGAGAGAGAGAGAGCTGGAAAAGGGGTGGAGGGAGAAAGGAAAGGCATCTGGAGCCATCTGCCTTTTCTGGGAAGGGAAGGGAAGGGAAGGGAAGGGAAGGGAAGGGAAGGTTCCGGGAAGGGAAGGTTCCGGGAAGGGAAGGTTCCGGGAAGGGGAGGAGCCGG
>NW_005054402.1:0-25226 GCF_000277835.1 Geospiza fortis | reverse complement strand
TCATGGCTGTGGGGGAGCTGCTCCCTTACAAACCCGCCCAGGAGGGGGAGTGAGGGAGGGCAGTGCCCTGGGCTGTGTAAACAGGAGCGCGCGTTGAGATAATCCCAGTGGAACCTGTGCCGAACATAAAATGTTGCAACAGAAGAGTGAAATTGCAACCTGAGTTTTATAAGGAACATACTCAAAATATTTGGTTCCTCTGAGAAATCACCATTTCCAGTGTTTATAAAAGTCCTGATTATCACAGAGTCAGACTGCTTTGGGTTGGGAGGGACCTTATGAAAAACGCCAATCACTTGTTTTTAAAAAAGTATAATACTAATAAAATGGTTATAAAAATAGTAATATAATTAGAGTAATAAGAATTTGGACAATTGGGATTAGGACAATATGAGACAATAAAAACAAAGAGTTACAGACGGTCCGGGTACCTTTTTCTGGGCAAAATAAGCCTGAAAAAGGACACGCGTTAACAGAGGATTAACCCTTGAAAGCAATAACCTGTTGCATATTCATACACCTCATACATGATGCATAAATTCCATTCAAACACAGGATTCTGTCTGGTCAGTGTCAACTTCTTCCTCTTAATCCTGACAGTGTCTTGAGGGCTGAGCAAGGTGGGAAGAAGTTGGTTTCTCCTGATAATGGAGCAATAAATTCTCTTTCTCTGAAAGATTTCGGTGTCCTGTGGCTGCTATCTTGGTGCGAGTACCTCATTCCTCTCTTTAAAAAAATATCCCACATACATAGTTTCTATTTTAACTTTATGTTATAACCTAAAACTATATTTAGCACACTACCTAAGAAAATTAATACAGCATAACTTTCTAGCATAACACATATAATATTCATTTTAATATTTGTGAAAAGCCAATCATAAAATACACATTTTTCACAACCTTAAAAACCATCACATTCATGGGCAGAGACACTTTCCACTATCCCAGGCTGCTCCAAGCCCCATCCAGCCTGGCCTTGGACACTGCCAGCGATGGGGCAGCCACAACTTCCCTTGGAAATCCATTCCAGGGCCTCACCACCCACACAGGGAAGAGGTTTTTTCCCCAATATTCCATCTAAACCCACCCCCTGTCAGTTTGAAGCCATTCCCACTTGTCCTGCCACTCCTTGTCCAAAGTCCCTGTCCAGCTCTCCCTGAGCCCTTTTGTCACTGGAAAGCTCCAAGGTTTCCCTGGAGCCTTCCCTTCTTCAGGCTGGACATTCCCATAACCACCAACAAGCATTTTGTAACACAATTAAGCAGAAATAAAAATCTAATTATGTTGTGGGAAGGGAAACCAGGGCTTTTGGTCTACATGCAAAAAGAGAAAATGGAAAAATATGTGAAAGTGGTGAAATTGTCAAGAAAGCAGGATGAGAACAGGCATGAAAGATGTTTGGTGACAGCAGAACGGGCCATAAAAATATGATAAAATGTATAAAAATTTCATTCCTTTCTCTACAGAGGATATGGCAGAGCTGGCAAACAAAGGAAGTATTTTCCCTGTACAAAAGCTTTTAGTTTTCCAAGTTTAAAATTAAACGTCGCATCTGATTCTGGGATTTCTCACAAATATTTGGTGTGTTTACTTTCCTGAGGCTGATTAATTTTGTAGTATTTAATGGAAAGCAAGCCATGAGCGTTGTTTTTAAATATTCAAACCCAAATATCTTTAGATTTTCCAAGCAATTCCCCTCTCACTTCTTTTTTACCTGAAACTTGAATTTGAATTGGACTCAGTCTGCTAAGAAAGGAATTCTGGATATTATTTTAACCTTACAAGAAAAAGCACATCATTTAACCCTAACTTTGCAAAAGTTAATACACATTTCTGCTGATGCCAGGATAAATTCTAGGCAGGACAGAGAAAGGAAGCCTGGATGAGCAGTATAAATTCCACAGTTTTAGGTGGTTACCCTTGAATGAGATAACACAAAGCTGTCTAAAATGGGATTAATCAACAACCAGATTTTTACCACCCCCAAAGGGATAAATTTCTCCCCAATATCCAATCTAATCCTTCACTCCTTCATCTTAGAGCCATTTAAAGCCAAGAGTTTAAAGAATGGCCACAGAGAGGACAAAGTCTCTTCACAAGGAGCCTTGATTCTGTGAATCCATTTTTTGTATAAGAATTAAAAAACAGGGATGAAAGGGAGGTGAAGATAGCACTGAAACACCAAATGCAGCTTTTTTTTGATTCCCAAGGTCCTGGGAATTGTAAAGCCAGAACTGTAGCCCAATATGAACTTCACAAGTGGATGCTATTTTTAGAGGAGAAAAATAAATCATTCACATCCTCTTTTATGTTGCATATTTTCATATCTGGCAGCACTATAAAAAAAAAATAGAGGGGAAAATCTGCTCTGGTTTCATTGCAAGTAATAAAATCCACACATAAATAATAGAGTTGGACTACTTTGCTTAAGTCAAAAGAAAGGTTTGGTTTTGGTGGGGTTTTTTTTGTTTTGTTTTGGGTTTGTTTTGTTTTGTTTTGTTTTGGTTTGGTTTGGTTTGGTTTTTTTTGAAGGCACATCAAGAATTTCAGGAATTCTTTATCATGGTCTCTCACTAGCTAAGTGAGATTAGCAAATAATAGGTGAAATCTGAATTTCAGTGGCAAAAGCAAAGTGTAAATGCACAGAGGATCACTTCTATGGGAATTTCATAGACAGAGTATTTTTCCTCGATTTACTTGGTGCTGTCTGTGCTCCCACCCCCATTCCAGCAGGGCAGCTGCACTTCTAGGAATGTAAGAGGATCTCTGTGCTGATGAGTCAGTCCAGGGGTATTGATTTCCAAGAGCAGCCAAAAACAGACATTCAAGGAAAAGAGGAGCAGAAACTGGGTGAGTGCACTATGATCCTTCCCTGCTAAATTTTCCCAGTGGTGCCAAAGAAAATCACAGCTGTCTCCTTCCAGTGTCAGAGGTTACTGGGCCATGAGGAAAATGAAAGAGGATGTCTCAGTTTTGAGGAATATTTAGGGATTAGCACCTCGATTCGTGAAGGGGTGATACAGCTGATGATAAAGAGTGAACCTCTAATGGACACTTCCCACCAGACCAGGTTGCTCCAAGGCCCATCCAGCCTGGCCTGGAACACTTCCAGGGATGAGGCAGCCACAGCTCCTCTGGGGAAGAAGGAGAAAAGAAGGAACAAATTCCTTGCCAAGTTACCCAAAGACTTGATGCCAGCTTTTGCTGTGAGCCTTGTTTTGCCCACTGGCAGCAAGCAGCTCCTTACAGTGGATCTTTTTGGGAACACATGGCTGGGGTGGGTGGAGAGGGAGGGAACTGTAGCAGAATTAGACTTGATAATCCAATCTTTCCACCTTCACAAGCCAGGAGAGGCATCAAAATCTCCCATCTGGACACACATTGGAAATCGGGTTCTAGTTTGGTACCTTGGAATTCAGATGCCTCTTTTAAAAGGCAGCCAGGGTTTGGAATAGCACACAGGCTGGTGTCCATCCTTAGGCATCTCTCTACACATTTAGATTCCATCACCTCTGGAAAGAGGAGCATTCTCCAGTCCTGCAGGCAGCAGCCACCCAAGGCCCTTCATCTTAACAAGCCCTTTTGGTCATCCTGAAGGAGCCTCTAATGTTCTTAAAACCTTCTTAGGAAGCTCCTGGTGGACCTCCCTCATCCTTCTAACCAGTCCCCAGGGACAATTTCACAGGCATTGAGGAGAAGGAAACTTTCCTCCTTTTTCAAGAAAATGAAAATTTCCAAAGCAGTTCAGTTTGTCCCAACTTCTCCACACCTTGGTTGGAGAATTCATGGCTTGGTCAAAACCTCTCCAGTCCTCCACTTGGTTGGTGCAGAAGTTATGGGAGGAATTTGAAGGACAATTATTGATCCTTCATCATTATCCTTCACCAGCTGCACCAGCAGCTTCCCCTGGCCAACAACTTGTGGTTGGCAGAAGTCACTAAGAACCTTGTGGAAGTGCCTGGGACATCCCAAGGTGGCCATCAACAGCCTGGAACGAATTCCAGGTTCCAGGGGTTCTAGTCAGGAGTGAAGTTGTGCATAAAGACAAATCCAACTCCTGTGCCCTGGTTGTGCTACCATTCAGCCATTCAGCCAAAAAGATTTTTTTTTCCTTCATAAATATCCTGCTCACAGTTGTAATCTTGTTCACACTGATAAATTTTCTTGCATTTCAGACACCTTAAAGCTACAATTAATACAAAGTCTCATCGCAGAGTGAAAGTATTTAAAAATTCAGAGGCACCTGTAGCTAAATAAAAGAGATTTTATTAAACCTATTTCATCATAAACATTGGGAGTCACCCAAGTGAGAATAATCTCATCATTTTTAGGAATTATTTATTACTTCTCTACAAAGAAAAGAGGTGGTGAAAAGAGGGATGAGATACAGGAAGCAGCATCACCTCTCTTTCATTAGGACTTGATGCAGCAAGGAGAAAAAAAATGGGAAAAAGGAAAAATGTAGAGGCAAACATGGCTTCAGAGATGGAATTCTGGCAATTCCAGCAAACAGAGACACCCAACGAGGGGAGAGAGAGAGAGGAGAGTGATTTCAGGGCTGATCCATAAAACATAATTTAATATATTTGGAGTTGGATTTTGAAAGGGATATAAACTGCTTTCATACAGTGTATCTAAGTATGTCTGAGTACAAATTCCCAGAATTTCTGCCGTAAAATATGCATCCAACACCTGCCTGCTCTCACCTCAGCTTCCTCAGTGCTTAGTGGAGAACAGCATTCCCAGCTGGACTCTTCTCCTTCTGTGAAAATGACCTGAAGATGTGCCATGCAATTCTGGAAGTACACGGCTCTCCCTTCTAACTGCAGAGGGAGCCAAAAGAAGGAGTTTTCAGCCCAGCAGACTAATTTTCAGCCCAGAAAATGAATTTGGATTCCAGCATTTGATTTTTAGATGTCAGAGTTAGAGTGGATCAGTCACAAACTGTAGTTTCTACCCAGCTGATGGTGGAGGCTGAGCGAGGTTTTCTTGTCTTGTTAAAGCCCTTCTCACCTGGCTGATCACTCTTTTTAGGGCACATTTTACCTCTTTGTTCCTGAGGCTGTAGATGATGGGATTTAGGAGTGGGGTGAACATTCCATAGAGCATGGACACGACCCTATCCCAGTGTGGGGAATAGGTGGAGGAAGGGCGGACGTAGGTGCAGATGGTGGTCCCATAAAAGAGGCAAACTACAGCCAGGTGAGAACCACAGGTGGAGAAAGCCTTGTGCCACATCCCAGGGGACTTCCTGGCCAGGATTTCCAGGAGGATACAGATGTAAGAGACCACGGTGACCATGCAGGCGCCGCTCCCCAGCACCCCGGCTACCACCAGGATCACCAACTCCCTGCTGTGGGTGGACGAGCAGGAGAGGGCCAGCATGGGAGGAATGTCACAGTAATACTGCTGGATTCTGTTAGGACCACAGAAAGAGAGTGTGAAAACCAGAGAGGTGTGCAGCAGGGAGTTCAGAAGCCCTGTTGCCCAGGTGCCCAGGGCCAGCTGAGCACACAGCTTCGTGCTCACGATGCTTGGGTACCTCAGGGGGTGGCACACAGCCACGTAGCGGTCGTAGGCCATCACAGCCAGGAGGAAAATCTCTGTGCCCACCACAGCAATGAGGGAAAAGTGCTGGAACAGGCAGCCAGAGAAAGAAATCTCTTTGTGCTCCAGCAGCAAGGCCCCCAGCATCTTGGGCACGGTGATGGTGGGACATAAGAGATCCAGCAGGGATAAGTTGCCGAGGAAGAAGTACATGGGGCTGTGCAGGTGGGAGTCAGTGCTGATGGCAACGAGCAGAGTGATGTTGCCTGCCATGGTGGCCAAATAAATGAGCAGAAAGAGCACAAAGAGAAGCAAACGGATTTCTGGAGCATCAGAGAGGCCCACGAAAACAAACTCAGATACTGCTGAGAGGTTGACTCTCTCCATCTTATCTCTCATTGTGGGAATGAGGCAGCGGTTTCCCTGGAATAAAGATGTAATCACAATTTCATCCCCATTTTAAAGATTGCGAGGGTGGTTTTTTTTTTTTTTTTTGGTCTGTTTTGAGGTTCAAAACCATTTCCAAGCATTGCCACACTCAAAATTTAAATTTTACCCACATATTCCTAATGCAAAAGGCAAAATGTAGGTATTAAACTTCATAGCGATTAAAGCAAAATGTTAGGTTTTGCAAGTTGCCACCTCAGAATGAAGAGCTGGAAGTTGAAGTTACCTTCCCTGTGGCATCCAGCTTGGACACAGCTCCAGGCAACACGAGGAGGCTTTCAGGGTTCTCTGAGCAAGGGGAGTGTGGTATAGATCCTAAAATTCCTTTCAACATAAAATACTTAGTATTAATAATACCACTAAAAGGGTCTAGATTAGTAACAGAAGCTAAAACTTTTTAAGGGAGTAATGCTGTCAGAAAAGAATTAAATCTCTTGTAATCAGCAGGTAGATGCATGTTGGGGTTTTTTTTCAGCTTTTGGATGGGGCTTGGAGCAACCTGTTCTAGTGGAAGGTGTCCCTGCCCATGGCAAGGGTTTGGAATCAGCTTTAAGGAGATTTCCAACCCAAACCATTCTATGATTCTATCATAAAAATAAGTTATAATTTGGCATCCTATTAAAGACTCCCAGTTTTCTATAAATTTTACCCTACAGACTTCCATAATACCATTAGTACTTCTGGCATCTATCTGGACTTTCCCCTCATCCCATTTTCCCAGTTCAAAGAAGTCTAAACGTGGCAGTAAAGGATCTTCCCATTTACCCCACACTGCTCCATGGAATGTAGCTCAGTATTTGCAGTAAGGATTTACATACCAGCCCTAGAGGGAGGGAAAGCAAAGTTCAGTCCAAATGGCTCCTTTTTGGGAGAATTTGGGATTTATTTTGAGATGGTGGGAATATTGTACCACATTCCCATTTGTAAGATATGCAGAGATAAATAGATTGATGAAATATTTCATCTGGCCAGGCTCCACTGTGGTCTCATGTTCTCCCAGAAGCTTGAGAGGGAGCAAAGTCAGGGCTTAAACTAAATAAGAAATAGTTAACTCAGCAGAAATAAAAGGGACATCACTTGTTCATGAAATGGGGAGTTCATTCAGGTGAAATAGCACAGAAACAACACAGAAATACTCACTGCTGCACAGAATTAATTACAGGTGATTTATAGTTGTCCGTAGCTCCAGGAGACAAAACAATCCTTTTCCTTCTTTCTACATGTGTCAGAAAAATGATTTCACTCATAAGGAAGAGATGAATCCCAGCAAAGCAGCATTGGAATATTCACACAGACACCTGCCAGCACTGGCACAAGGGATGGCTTGGCTGCAGGAGTAAGCATCTCTCTTCTCTAATGAGGTTTTATAAATATGAGAGAGTGTCTGGGGACAAGTGTGTCTGACAGTTTTTTTGGATGTTGCCTTAATTGCATGTGTGAGGGGTTTTTCAGAACATTGCCAAAGGGGCTGGAAATTGAAGGAACCAAAATTACCAGCACGACTTTGAAGAGCTAACAAAAATTCCCCTCTGGTCCCATTAAGCATCCATGTGTGATTTATGGGAGTGCCACTCCCCATGTGATGTCCAGGACTGGGTGCAGGCCTGTTCCTATTCCAGCAATACCTGACCATAAATTCTGCACTGTTCACGTGAAGGACTCTTGCTGTCCATCATCCTTCCAGCCTGTTTGCTGTGTTTGCAAACTCCTGGAAAATTAAAGATTCTGCATCTTACACAGCAAACAGTGATAGGACAAGAGGGAATGGTTTTAAACTAAAAGATGAGGGATTTAGATTGGATATTAGGAAGAAATTCTTCTGTGTGAGGGTGGTGGGGCCCTGGCCCAGGCCCTGGCCCAGGGAAGCTGTGGCTGTCCCTGGATCCCTGGAAGTGTCCAAGGCCAGCTTGGATGGGGCTTGGAGCAGCCTGGGAGAGTGGAAGGTGTCCGTGCCCCTGGCAGGGGCTGGAACAACATGGACTTTAAGGTCTATTTCAACCCAGACCATTTCAGGACTGTATAAACTGGAATTCCCAGGGGTCACACAGCACAGGCTTATCCTGCCATGGGAGTGCAGAGCTGTGGCTGGAATAAATCCCCATGGCCCAGCCCTTTCCCTGTGGCTGCAGTTACCCCAAGGATCATCAGGCATCACACTTCCCATGGAGTTTTGCAAGAAAGAATTTCATAATAAACCCAGATGCCAGAAAGAGATACAGCAAAGAGATCCATCCCTCAACTCTCCCTTCCAAGCCATACAATTCTGTGATTCTGTTCCCCTCATGAACGTGCCAGTCACTCAGGCTCTCAACTCCAGATCTAAGTTGCTTATTTGCAGGGATAATCTTAGCTGGGTTATTTAGAAGTAGAAGCACAGGATGGTTTTGGAGATAAGTGTTCTGCCTCAGGGTAAATACATAAAAATTATATTCCATTCTATTTTATGATAAAAATTCATTAAAAACACCCTCAAAACAAACAACAACAAAAATATCTCTATTTGCAGAATCCAGATGTGGACTAATTGATGACATGCTGGATTAGACCCCTCTTGCCCACTCCTCCCTGCCATCCCCACTGTTACACAACCAAAGTGATTTGATTTTTGTCCATTCTGGGGCTACCCAGCTTTATCATTGTTTGATTTCCATCTAGGAATGCTTATGATGAGCCCAGACTGATTAGAGTCTGTTGAAAATGCTCCCTTTTCTCTGATGTCCATTTGTGTTTCAGTCTCATAGTCTTTAAATAAATTTGATTAGCCTGGGATCTCTTCAGGCTTCTTGGGATTTAACAAAAGCATTGTAGAGGTCCTGCCAGTTCTCAAAGGATTTTTTTTTTACCTTTGAGGCCATTTTTCACTGTCCTCTAGGTGAAAGCAATAAATCTGAGGATGAGCTCATAGAGCTGATAATTTCCAGGAGAGAAAGAACTCAGGATTTTAATGGTGCGCAGTGGAGCCAATTTACACATAGGGACAAACTCAGCTGCCAAAGCTGCACCTTTGCAATTTGTCAGGCACCAACTTTTTAACAACATCTTCTGAGGCCTTGTTAAAGTCGTGCTAAAATGTTTCAAGGGGAAAAAAATCAATTATATTAAATTGTTTGTCTTCATAGAATAGTTTGGGTTGGAAGGGACTTTCAAGCTCATTCCATTCCAACCCCCTGCAATGAGCAGGGACATATTCCACTGGATGAGGTTGCTCCAAGCCCCTTGTATTGAAATCCCAGCTCACAAAAATATGGAATTTTTATTTATTTTATCAAAATTGGAGCAGTTCCTTCAAATCAGTTCAATGTTGATGCCCCCAGTTTATACCTGGTGAACAAATTGACACCAGCAAAATAACTGGACCACAGCTCCAATTTGCCTTGCACTGATTTATACATAAAATATTTATAGAAGCTTTATTGGAATGTTAAAAAAATATCACAGTAATACATTTTTTTTCTCAATTGAAATTTACCCTAACTGGCCTAAAGAACATTTTAATTTTTCAACATTTTTCTCTAATACTAAAAAAGAAAAGCTCCCTTCCAGCCCAAACCATTCTGTGATGATCCTGAGTAGAAATTCACTATTAAAAAGAAATCTTCTTTGCACAAGGATGGGAGATGGTTGGAAATCTCTTTTAACCAGGAAGATCAATGACTCACTGATGCTTCTGATCCTCCTCTTCCTACAGGTGTGGGAGTGAAGGCTAATTTAAGACAGTGAGGAGAGACTGGGAAAGTGGAAATCCTTTCACTTCCTATGGAGCAATTTAGATTGGATATTAGGAAAAATTCCTTCATGGGAAGGGTTTTCCAGCTCTGGGACAGGCTGCCCAGGGCAGTGGTAGAATGGCTAATGCTGAAGGGATTTAAAAGCTATGTGGATGTAGCACTTGGGGACATGGGTTATTGGTGGCCTGAGTAGCCCTGCATAATGGTTGGACTTGAAGATCTTAGAAGCCTTTTCCCACCTCAGTGATTCCATGATTTTATTTAGGTGGGATGAATCCAATCCTAAGTCATTCTAGGACAAAGAAATTGATGGTGTTCCTCCCATGACAACCACTAAACTTCTATCCCTAATGGACTTGGTGCTGTAACTGCTGCCCTCACAGAGGCAGTTCGGGTGGGAAGAGACCTTATAGACAATCCCATTCCATCCCCTTGCCATGGGCAGGGACACCTTCCACTCTCCCTGATATCCCACATTGCTCCAAGCCCCATCCAAACTGGCCTGGAACACTTCGACGGACAGGACTGCCATGGCAAACCCATGCCAGACCACCACAGGGAAGAATTTCTTCCCAATATCCCATCTAAACCCACACCCTGTGCTAGTGTCAAGCCATCCATTCCCTCTTGTCCTGCCTCCATGCAGGACACTCTTTGTCTGTGGAGTCCATCTCCACTCCTTCTCCTTCCTCTATACATTGTGCCATGTATGATTTTAATAATTCGCTTCTGTGAGAGAATTATGACTAAAAATTTTCTTATATGTCAAAAGGAAACCCTACAAGCAGAATCTGTGCCGTCTCTTGTCTTCCAGTGTCGCTGGGTGAATTTGGGGACACTTAGTGCATGTGCCTCTGCCATCTGCTGTCACAGCACAGGAAAAGCATGTCACAGAGGGAGACAAGCCTCCCCCAGGATTCATTCCTTTATTTGAAAATTATGATCCCACATGAGTGAAAGTGTTTAGGAAGTTTGGGGTTTTCAGCATGGATATTTAATATTAACAGTAATATGTGTATAGAAATGTGTTTGTACATAATTTGAAATCTGTGGGCTTTAGCCCCTAAGTCTTTATTGTGTAGGAATAGAGTAGGAACGTGACTCCAGGTGTAACTCTGAACTCCAGGGTTCTGCCAACCCAGCCTGTCTCAGAAGGTTCTGCAGCGCTTCCAGAGTCTCCACATGGATTCCTTCACCTCGCTGCTCCTCAGGGTGTAGATGAGGGGGTTCATCATGGGTGACAAGATGGTGTAGATGACACAGATGTACTTGCTGGTGGGCAAGGTCCCAGCAGGCCGCAGATAGGTGAAGATGCAGGGCATGAAGAACAGGGTGATGACCATCACATGTGAGGCACATGTGGACAGCGCCTTCCAGTTCCCCTGGGAGACGCGGGCCCAGACCTTGGCCATGATGAGGGCGTAGGAGGCCACCAGCACCAGGAAGCAGCCCAGGGATATGAGGCCGCTGTTGGAGGCCATGAGCCACTCGGTGAGGGTGGTGTCGGCGCAGGCCAGGCGGATGATGGGTGGCACGTCGCAGAAGTAGCTGTGGATGGTGTTGGGGCCGCAGAAGGGCAGCTGGAGCATGAGCACAGTCTGGACAATGGAGTGGATAAAGCCCCCGGCCCAGCAGGCAGCCACCAGTGCCCAGCAGGCCCGGCGGGCCATGATGGCCGTGTAGTGCAGGGGCCTGCAGATGGCCGTGTAGCGGTCAAACGCCATCACCGTCAGGAGGAACATCTCTGAGGAGCCCATAAAGTGCAGGAAAAACAGCTGGGCCATGCAGCCCTCAAAGGCAATGGCCTTGTGCCCTGAGAGCAGGGCCACCAGCACCCTGGGGGCAGTAACAGAAGTGTAGCAGATATCAATGAAGGACAGATTGCAGAGAAGGAAGTACATGGGCGAGGAGAGCTTGGGGTCAGTCGTGACTGTCACGATGATGAGGAGGTTGCCCAGCAGGACCATGGTGTAGGCCAGGAGGAAGAGGGTGAAGAAGAGGAGTTGCAGCTCCCCCCTGTCGGAGAGCCCCAGGAGGATGAATTCAGTCACCCGGGAGGAGTTGTCCTGTGCCATCACTGCAGCTCAGGCTGCCATGGCATAGTTTGGGGGGTGGCCAGGAAGGGAAGGGAATGTGCTACAGCTCCAAGGCTCATGGATGGCGTGAGCAGGATGCATTTGCTGCTGCAAAAAGCACAGTGTCATGTCACAAATGACAGAAAGCAGAGTTTGCCCTTACCCCCTATTCTGCCCCTACTCAGGTCTCTGGCTCGCCCTTCCACGCTGACCTTCTCCCCTGAACTCAGTCTGACCACTGTTTTCCTGTATCATGGTTGGTGCGCTCATATTGTGTCAGGGAGAAATCACAGAATTATGGAATTGTTAAAGTTGGAAAAGCCCCCATTGAGTCCAGTTCTCCCCCCAGCACTGCCAAGCCCTCCACTAAACCATGTCCCCAAGTGCTAGATCCATACTGATTTTAAATCCCTTCAGGAATGGTGATTCCATCACATCCTGCTCTCAGATAACAAGAGCCATGAATGCTGCAAAAATGCTGTGCTGTCCTTTTACCTGCTGGAAATTTAAAGTGACTGCAAGCAAATGCTTCCATTCTCAAGCATGAGCTGTTCCGTGTTCTGATCCTAATGCCACTCCTCTAAACTGAGCAAAGGACTCTCCAGTTAGTTTATCCACTCTGAAACTGGGCATACATGCACAGAAACCAGGTCTGGGAAGTTACTCCCTAGTGAAATTGGATTTTCTAACACAGCAGAAGCTTCAAAACCCTGCATGGTTTCTCTATATTTTTAAGGGAATTTTAAAGTTTTTCATTAGAAAAATACACTCACTGTTCTGTGGAGGTTAAAGTGGGACCAGCAGAGGAATGCACTTGTCCATAAAGCTGCCTTAAAAGATTCAAAAGGGGATAATCAATAGACCGGAGACATTAACATGACACACACATTGTCCTCTGGTATGTTGAATATCCACTGTATTTCTTCGGCTGTCACTCATTCAGTTTAAAGCCAATGCTTCACAATGCTTTCAGTGAGTGAAATCCAAGCCAGAATATGTCCCTGCCATGTGTAATAACAAGCTCTGATCATTCAGCTGAGGAGGGTGGTAGAAAAAATACCCAGCTCCTGGCTATGGTGTGAAACACCCCTGTAGTGAGCCTGGGCTAGTGAACGAGATGTTGTGACCCTGCTTTACTGACAAACACCCATAAATCCAGCCTTAGAGCATTCCCATGCAGAACACCAGGATCTCTAGTGTGTGCTATTCCTGAAAGTGCTCAAGACCAAGGTGGACAGGGCTTGGAGCAACCTGAGCAATCCCCTCATTGCAGGGGATCAGAACAAGATGAGCTTTAAGGTGCCTTCCAGCCCAAACCATTCTGGGATTCTAAATCTTCAACTGGTTTTTAAATTTTTTTTCTAAGCCATAAAATAGACCTCCCAAAAGTCACTCACCAGCAATGCTGCTTTGCAAAGGCAGGATTTCAGTGGGGCCTGAGCAAAACAAAGGAACAATCCCAGAACTTCCACAGAGCTCACTTGCTGTCACTCCTCTGACGGCCTCCCCAAACCACTTCAGGGGCTTCCATCAGAACCTCTCAGTTCCATCAGAAACTCTCTGCAAGGTGCTGCTGAGAAGTTATGAAAGCAGCTCTGTATCTCTGCCAACTCTAAGCCCTGAAAAGAACAGCCCAACCTTCTGTATTTCCCATTATGCAAAAAAAACCCCACATAAAACCAAACAAAAAAGCAACCTCCAGGCGCATCTTCAAGTGCAATTATTTCTGTAGCAGAAATAGTTCAAGTAAATCACACCACAAAGCACAAGGCTATCAGGAGTAATGAGATCCCAGAGGCAAAGGGAGTTTTGTAAAAAATCATCAGTGGCAAGGAACTAAAATTGATCCTTAGGTAATTATTACTTTAATCCCTGGAGAGAGACCTCAGAGTAAAGATGTCTCTTATGTAGGACATTTATATAAATTCATATAAATGGATACAAATTTTGCTTTCTGTCCTAAGCCTGCCTTTCTCATCTACAAGCTCATTTCTCACTAACTTACATGTTGACAGCACAAAGCAAAAATATCACTGATGTTATCCCTTAGACACCTGACTTAGAACTTTAAAACAAGAAGTAACTCAGGAAATCATTTCAAAAAATGCACAAAGATTTGTGGTGAGCCTTCCTTGCTCACCAGGTATTTTTACTGACACAGTAAAGCAAAGAAGCAACTTTTGAGCTCAAGTATGAAATTCTTGTAAGAATTCATTGCAAAGTGTAGAGGAGTCTGACACTGTTTCCAATGACACCTATGGATGAATGTTTGCTCAGCACTCAGAAATGAGACCTCTAAAAACCCCCACTGTTGCTCACCTCCAAAGCATTTAAAAATAGATATATTTTATTTACTGCTGTCCTGAGCAGAGATGGGTGAAGTAGGTAGAATAATAGGAGAATTATGGAATTGCAGAATAGCTGTCTGGATTGGAAGGTACCTTATAGACATTTCATTCCAACCCCCTGCCATGGGCAAGGACACCTTTCACCAGACCAGGTTGCTCCAGGCCTCATCCAGCCTGACCTGGAACAGGGCAGAACGGATTTGCTGAAGTGGGAGAGGAAGGGGAGAAGTTTTCCCTCCTGTTCCTTCATCTGCAAACCACCCTGCTAGCTCCTAATATCAGGGTTTTTTTTGTTTTTTTGTTTCCTATGGGGTGCTCCACCTGGACAATATTTTCAGTATTTTTAACTGTATTTAAGCACTGATGTTGCAGCTGCTCAGGAGGCCTTGGTGTGGGCCTGTGCTCACTGACAAGGAATAGGAGGGGAATGCCAGAGTTCCCAATGTCTTTTCCACCATAAAAAGAACTTCTAGTGCCTTCCTAATTACTGCAGGATTAGGCCAACAGGCAGCTGTTCTTTGAAAGGTCCATTCTGGAGCATTGTCACAGAAGAAATTACAGCAAAACCTGCTTGATTTTCTCCAATCCTTGGGAACATGACCACAGCCCTCCCCCTTCCCATTTCCACTTCCCACTTTCCTCCTGCACAATTTCCTCATGGCTCCCTTCACCTCCCCATCCTGGAGGGTGTAGATGAGGGGGTTGAACATGGGTGTGATGAGCATGTAGAACACGGCCATGCTTCTGTCCTCGGACAGGCCACCAGACGGGCAGATGTAAACAAATGTGCTGGGCCCAAGGCACAGGATCACTGCAGTGATGTGGGACCTGCGCATGGACAGGGCCTTGTGCCACCTCGCCAGCGTCTGGCCCCTCAGGGAAACCAGGATGCCCATGCAGGACATGACCAGGATGGGAAGCAGCTCAGAGATATGACCCCACTGTTGGCCATTGCAGCCAGGCCCTTGGTGTGTGTGTCAGCGCAGGCCAGGGGGAGCAGGGGTGGACATCACAGAAGAAGTGGGCGACTTTGTGGGGGCCACAGAAAGGGAACAGGGTGGTGGGAAGGGTCTGGAGGGTAGAATGCAGGAAGCCCCCTGCCCAGGAGACCCCCACCATGAGGCCACCGAGGCGACGGGGTAGCACAGGGACTGGCAGACAGCCACTCAGCGGTCATAGGCCATGGCTGTCAGGATGAAAACCTCTGTGCAGCCAAAAAAAAATGAAGCTCAAAGAGCTGCCCCATGCAACCTGCAAAGGAGATGGTGTTATTTTCCACCAGGAAGCCAGAAATCATTTGGGGAGCTGTGACAGAGTAGCAAACACCTACAAAGGAAAGGTGGCAGAGGAAGAAGTACATGGGGGAGTTCAGGCGCCGGCTGCTCGTCACAGTGGGAACTGTCAGATTTCCTGCCACTGTGAGCGTGTAGAAAAGCAGGAACACCACAAAATACATTTTCTGCACCCCTTGGTTCTCTGAGAGGCCCAGAAGGATTAATTCCTTCATGGTGCTGGAGTTTTCTCTGCCAATCTAGTGGGCAATGTGCAGTGCAGAGCCTGGAAATGTGGAAAGATAAAGACTAAATGATTCATCAGGTTTTTCTTTCTTAAAAATTAATTCTTTATCAGAAGTGCCTTCTCTCTAAGAAATGCATAGGATTAGAATTAGGTTTATCAAGTGCTTTTAAAATTTGTTTTGGTTTTTGTTTGTTTTTTCATTGTTCTGCCCCCTCTACATATTTAATTTGCCTTATATGAGACACAGCCATAGAATCATAGACTCCTGGAATCGTTTGGGTTGGAAGGGACCTTAGAGACAATCTAGTTCCAACCCCACTCCCATGGGCAGGGGATGCTACCCACTGGATCCCTTTGGGATTGGATCCCTCTGATCCAGGCTCCTATTTTATGATTTTAAAATACAGCAAGATCAGAAAATCCTGTAGAGGCAAAAAGCTGATCAAGCACCCACAGGAAATGCTGAAATGTAGAAAAACCAAAATTGCTCTCGAACTCAAAAAAGTGAAGCCTAAGAGGAAGTTGGGAAAGTTTGTGACTTCTCCTGTGCTTGCAGTTTTACTGACAGGAGGTAAAACATACTCAAGAAAGGGGATAAAAGGGAGATCTTACCTCTAAAATTAACTTTTCAGTCACTGACCAGAGGTACATGATATAGTGCAATCAGTTGGAATATGAAATAAATACAATGTGGACTGTTATAATTAAAAAAAAAAAAAGAATAAGGAATTGCGCCATCCTCTTATTGCAAGGGTTTTCTCCTAAAATCTCAGGTGGTTAATTGAAGAAGAACTCAATAACCTGATTTGGGACTGCAAAACCAGTTCTGCACATGGTTACAGCCAAAAAGAGCCAGAGATGGTTGACAATTTCAGGGGAAATTTCTTTTTGTATTTTCACCTTTGTCAAGAGGAAGGGCAGGGGGGAAAAAGAGGAAAGGAAATCAGGAAAAGGAAAGAAAAGAGGAAAGGGAAAAGATCCTGGAAAATTTACCTTCTCTGTGCTTGGAGATCTAATTTTTCTGTAAGTGCTTTAAGATTTTATGTCCCCAACATCTCCCTTTCCTGGTAGAGGCTTTAGAGAACATAGAACAGCTTCTGAAAAGCTTCCAACACTTGTTTAGGAGGTGCCATTTTGATCTCACCTCATTTAATTCCTTGCTTTCCTTTATCACCAAGTGTATCCTGGCTTTTCCTGCCCATGTTAGAGCTGCTTGGAGGGAGCATGGGCACTGAAGGGTGTACACAGAGCTCAGCAAGAGAGAAAAAACCTGTTTAAGTAACTTTCCTTAAACCTCTCCAAGGAAATCTCCCTCCTCCAGGGGTTAATTCCCTGTTTACACAGACCTACTCCACTCTCTCCAAGGAAATCTCCCAGCTCAAGGGCTCTTGGGGCTGGAGGAGGGAGATGTGAATGCTCAGGGGTGGGAAGGAGAAGAAATTAATCCCGTCCTTCCAGGGGAAGTTTAGATTGGATTTTAGGAAAAATTTCTTCACTCACATGGTGGTGCAGCCCTGGCACAATTTACCAAGAGCAGCGGTGCAGTCATCATCTGTCTGGAGGGATTTAAAACCTGTGGATGTGGCACTTGGGGACATACATTAGTGGTGGCGCTGCTGGAGAATGGTTGGACTCGATGACCCTGGAGGGCTTCTCCAACCTTAACAATTCCATGATTCTTGGAAATAGCAACCAATAGATTAGCTGAATATTAAACTGGGCAAGCATGTGGTGTGCCTGGTCAAGTTAACATTCCCAGACTCTGACATGAATCCATGCTTTGTGTGTTTCCCAAACCTTAGATCCACGGCTTAGGCTTTATGGCACTGTGAGTAACAATAAAATTGCAAGGATTTTGAAATCATTGTGTATCCCAAAAAATTCCACAAGCCCTCATGAAAAAAAAAATCTTTCTACTAGTAAGTAGAAGAGAGACAGAGGGTGGCTTGGGTCACTTCTTGATGACCCTCCAAGTCCCTATTTTCCATTAAATTTCATCACTGGTAGCCCAGGGAATGAGGCTTTTTGCAAGAACTTGCAATGTTTCAGCAAAGGTTAGTGAAGTAGAGTAAGTTTAAAAAAAATCCTTATTTTACAAATTGGGAAACTAAGGGAGGGGAGGAAGTCAGCTCTTGTACATCTGTGCAAGTCAGCTGAGTTGAGCCACTCCAGGCTTTCCTCTGGAAAGAAATGGATCTAGTCACCTAATCAGTAAGAGGAAATGGCTTTAAATGACAGAAGGTGGGTTTAGATGGGATATTGGGAATAAATTCTTCCTTGTGAGAGTGCTGAGGCCCTGGCACAGGTTGCCCAGAGAAGCTGTGGCTGCCCCATCCCTGGAAGTGTTCCAGGACAGTTTGGAGCAGTCTGGGATAGTGGAAGGTGTCCCTTGCCCATGGCTGGGGGTGCAACAGGATGAGCTTTAAAGTCCCTGCCAACCCAAACCATACCAGAATTTGATGAATTTGTGTATTACTGGAACTCCAATTCATCACTGCTCTGAAGTGTACTGTGTATTTTCAGCTTGAGATTTAGGTGCATCAATAAATAGTTTCATCCACTGCCCCTCCCTCTGTTTTGCTGGCATTTACTGAAATTCAGAATGGTCCAATAACAACAAAGGCATTTTGAATGTCTCCCAACATGGAATGCCAGCAATCCATACAGAGAAAATGGAAAACCTCAAATTAATGAGGAGATTAAATAGTGCTCTGGATAAAAATAGTCTTTTAATTTAGGTATCATTTTGTGCCATAGCCTGGAGTCCTGGCCAGGTTAATGAGGGGTGCCAAAACCACCATAGGAAATAGGATTGGGTAAGAAAGTAAAAACTGTCTTACAATCTTTGGGAAAGGAAGAGGAAGAACAGATGACAACACAAGCTGAAGATGTACAAATGCATTTCTGACCTGCTAAGCAAATTTGGGCTGGATCTGCCCATTCCTGTGCCAACTGACACACATGGCAGCAATTTGGGTGGTGTCACACTCCTGTCCCTTTACTTCCCTGGCCCAAGCAACTAAGGGACAAAATGGTTCCCTGTAAGGATGTCAGGAAAGGAGAAAGGTGTTTTCTCTGTTCCCACACCTTTGGATCGGGGTGGCTCAGGGACATGGAGTGTGCATGGACAGGACTGGGATGTTGTGGGTGGATGGTGGTGGGTTCTGTCTGCTTAGGAGACACAAGGTGAGGAAGAATCTGAAGCTCTTGTCAGGGGGAAGTTGTGAAACTGGAAGTGAAAGGCATGGGGCTGGAGGGATTTTGTGAGATCTGAAGTGGCTGAGGTGTTGAAGGGCTGTGCTGAAAGCCTCTGGGGTGTGAAGATGCACTGAAAGAGCTCCTGACCCCAGAGCTCCATGCTTAGGGCAGCACAAGCAGGGTTTGGGCATCTGGAACTGCTGAGGTGGAAAGCTTGGGTGCAAGGTTGGATGAAGCAGTACAGATCCCATAAGGTGCTGAACTGTGCTGGGAGAGGCTGTGGGTCAGAGGAGGACCCACTGTGGTGGTGGGTGTGTGACAACTGGGCAGGGACAGGAGGGAATGAGAAGTGCTGAGGGAGGTTGTGAAACCTCCAGCAAAGATGTTATGGGAGAGAACTTAAAATTTCTCTACCTGAATGGCACTAAAATCTCATCTTCAGGGGCTGTGAAACCAGAGCATCTCAGGGCCTTGAGTAGGACACAACACCGGTGCAAAGTCTGTATGGACAGTTCTTGCAAGAATGGCTGAAGAAGGGAGAAGTAGTAAAAAATAATGTTTCCGTGACACTGCAAAGAGGGGAGGGGGAAGTGGTTCAAATCTGAGTGATCATACCCGCACAGGGGAGGTATTTCCCCCATGAGTGATTGGCTGCCTGGAGGGTCATGCTGAAAACACCATGGCTTTTTAAACAGTGACTGCCCAGCCCAGCACTGCAGGATGACACAAGGACTCGAGCTGCACCCTATGTCACACCATCCAGGGGACAACATTGCCGGGCACAGGCACTGAAATTCCCAGGAACGCAAAAAAGGTGAGAAAATCTGAGGTGGGTCTTTGACGTTGCACTCTGATGGGTTGTCAGGCTTTGGGGAAAGGAGGAGAAACAAAAACAGTGGAGGAAAAAAAGATCAAAAATTTACTTCCTTTTCTGGACAGAAATTTGCTGTAGGTCAGGAATTGATGATAATAATTTTCAATATAAGGAAAGCTTCATTCCAGGGAGTCTTGTCCCTGTACAAGTGCTCTTGAACTGCTCTAAATGCACCTCTGTAATATAAAAAGTCATTACTCAGAGACCTGGCATTACAACAGCAGAACTTTCTGTCCATAGTCTGAGACACCTTTGTGGGGTCAGAGTTGCTCTGCCTCAGGAACTACAGGCAGGATTTGCAGGCAAATCACATGGAGGATGTTTAATCTCAAGGGAGAAAAAGATCACCTGGACTCAGGCTGCTGCTGTTTGAGGAGAGTTTTCACTTATTAGTTACATAAGGAAGTGGGATCACATCTTGAATGTATCTTGGAAACAGGAATTCAGTCCTTCCAAGGGACTATGATAAATAAATGAGAATTATGAGTGACTTTTGCAGTGTTCTTCTCCACGGTCTACAGAAGTAAGAGAAGGATTTCATCACTTCTATTACAGCAGAAGGCAAAGCTATTGATGTTTTGTCATTTACCCATTGCAGCCACTTCTGTTCCTGGCAGTCTTTATGCACATACAGCAGCTTCCAATGCCTAAAGGTGCTCCAAGACAGCTGGAGAGGGACTTTGGAGAAGGGCCTGGAGTGACAGGACAAGGGGGAATTGTTTTAAACTGGAAGATGGTGGATTTGAATTAGATCTTGGGAGGAAATTCTTCTCTGTGAGGGTGGTGAGGCACAGGTTGCCCAGAGGAGCTGTGGCTGCCTTATTCCTGCAAGTGTCCAAGGCCAGGTTGGCAGGGATTTGGAGCAACCTGTTCTGTGGAAGGTGTCCTTGGCTCTGGCAGGAGGTTGGAACAAGGTGAGGTTTAAGATCCCTCCCAGCCCAAACCATTCTATGATTCCATGACATGATCAATGGCACAGAGCCATTTAATTATCACCTGCCATCCCTTGAATCCCCAGTGGAGAGAGATGCACCTGTGGAAGCTGCAGTGGGCTGAGACAGAACTTGGATGACACTCAAATGTTCACACTCCCTTCAGATCGAGTGGAAGTTTGGTTGCACAGAAGCCAGGAAGCTACTTAACCACCGTGCCTTCCTCTGTTCTCGCAGCAGAAAAGCTGCACAGAACTTGAGGCTGTTTCTGTTAATTTCTGCAAAAAAGTGATCATTTGTGGCCACCCCTGGAGCAGGCTGTGAGGGAGGAACAGCCACAGGGTTGCTTTCCACAGTGTTCATGCTAGAAGTGCTCAAGGTGCTGTAAGAGCTGAGGATGGGATCATCCAGCTCTGCAGTGCCAGAAGTTCCCTGGTTTCAATCAAGGAAATCATAGAATCCTCAAATAATTTGGGCTGCAAGGGACCTTAAAGCCCATCCAGTCCCACCCCTTGCCATGGGCAGGGACACCTTCCACTAGCGCAGGTGGCTCCAAGCCCGATCCAACTTGGCCTTGAAATTTCCTGCACCACACCCTTCTTTTCCCCCTGTCCATGAGGTCAGTGTGCCTGGGGTGCTGGGATGGAACAGCAGTGATTCAGTCTGTCACGTTCTGGGTGCTTTTGGAAGTCTGTCTCTATGTGTGCTGCTGCACCACAAAGAGAGAACAGAGGATTCATGCTGGCTACATGGTTCAGTGATTCACATCTTCCCAGAAAACCCCATTTTTTGTTCCCATCCTCTTTTTAACTTCTCTGCCTTCCATGTCCAAATTAACAGCTGGTTGGGAGACAGAAGAAGAGCCACTGCATTTGTTCTCATCAGACCATAAAAAGGTGTTAAACCCATTTTTTTCACCCCCAAGATTCTCAATCAGATCTCAGTACCATGGGGAAGGAAATAATGACTTAACTCATGGAGTGGCATGGAAAAGTTATCAGAGCCACAGCTCCCATGTCCTGTGAGGACGAGATAATCTGTGGTTTCCTACATGTGGTTCTTGTAGTTTCTGAGGGAGAAGTTGAGGGCTCTGCCAAACCAAAATGTTTATTTGTTACTGTACATGGGACCAAGGAGAACCACATCAAATGGCACTTTATTAAAACAGAAATCACTCATTAATATAAAAAACTACCAATTGTTCTCATGGAATCACAGAATTCCAGAGTGGTTTGGGCTGGAAGGGACCTTAAAGATCATCCAGTTCCAACCCCCTGCAATGGGCAGAGACACCTTCCACTATCCCAGTTTGCTCCAGCCTGGCTTTGGACACCTCCACAGATGGGGCAGCCATAGTTTCTCTGGGCAACCTGTGCCAGAGCTGCACCATCCTCCCAGGGAAGAATTTATTCCCAGTATCCCATCTAAACCCACCTTCTGTCAGTGTGAAGCCTTTACCCTTTGTCCTGTTACTCCAGGCTCTTGGTCCCTTCCAAATCAAATTATTTTGAGAATCCATGAAGTCAAATTCTAGCTACAAAGCCTTGGAACAAACCAAGGAATCCCGCTAGAAAAGTCACCCTGGAGTTACCACCTCTCCCCTCTCTGCTCCCAGGCCCAAATCACCCATTATGAGACCCTCAACGACACCAATGATTCTTCCAACCACAGCCATCCATGCTCCTGGGACCAACCAGAGCGGGGCTGTGGGACAACCCGAGCCATCCTACGCTGTCCTCAAGTTCATGGAGAGCTTCTGCCTGCTGAGTGCTGCCTGTGGGATGGTGGGGAACGGCCTGGTCCTGTGGTACCTGGGTTTCCGCATCCGCAGGAACCACTTCACCGTCTACATCCTGAACCTGGCGGCCGCCGACTTTGGGTACCTGCTGTGCATCGCCGTGGAGACCGTGCAGTACCTGATGCAGTTCAACGTGGGGGTGCAGTTTGGGATATTCCTCTTCCTGGATCTCTTCATGTACGGCACAGGCCTGTACCTGCTGACGGCCATCAGCATTGAGCGCTGCCTGTCCGTGCTGTCCCCCATCTGGTGCCGGACACACCGCCCGAAGCACCTGTCTGCCGTGGTGTCCGGCCTGCTCTGGGTGCTGTCCCTGCTCCTGAACACTCTGGGATATGTCCTGTGCACCGTTCGTCCCTCTCCCAGGGCCTGCCAGCGCCTGCTCATCGCCATCGGAGCCTTGGATTTCGTTGTCTGCGCGCCCCTCATGCTGTTCTTCAGCCTCACCCTCTTCCTGCGGGTCAAGTGCAGCTCCCAGCCCTTCCAAACGGGCCGGCTCTTCACCGTCATCATGCTCACCATCCTCTTCTTCCTCATTTTCGCTGTGCCCCTCAGTGTCCTCATCCTCCTGGACTTCCTGGGCCTCAAGTTCCTGTATTCCCCAGAGATTGGCTTTGTGCTGTCCTGCGTCAACAGCACCCTCAACCCTATCATTTACTTCCTGGTGGGAAGCTACAGGGATCGGAAATTCCGGCTCACCCTCAGGCTGGCATTCCAGAGGGCCTTCCAAGACTCAGCGGACGACAGAGACGAGCGGGAAACACGGGACACGATAACCATGTCCTCCTAATTTCCTGATTGGAATGTCTTGGCAGAACTGAAGAACTGTGAGGTACTGGGGAAGGTTCAGCTCACCTGACCCTCAGTACCCTCTTTGTAGATATTTTAGGTCATAATTTTAAGTCGTCGTTATTTTAAGACCCCCTTTGGGTCATTATTTTAAGTGCCCCATATGGCACATAAGCACCTGGACCACAGAATTTACCTGACCTGTATTTAGGACATATTAAAAGTTCCTGTTTCTTTCCAGTGATTACTAAATAATATTAATTTGATAAGGCTGAAATGTCTTGATGTCTGAATTTCAACCCTGCTCAGGATAAATCCTTGTCATTCATAAACTCATAAATTCTGTGTTGCTTTTCACTCACATCTCTGAAAATGAGATCAGTACCAACAATCCTCCTGTTGGAAGCAGACATAAAATTCCTGAAGGAGAATCCATCTATCCCTCTTAACTTAGAATTCCCATCCCCTGTCAGAGCACACACACAACCTTTTGTGGCTCACAGAGCCATTCTGGGCTTCCTAATGTGAGCATTTCAAGAACTGAAAAGATTCACATCCACCAAGTCCATTTCTTCTCTGAACCAGGGATGCTTCCACACCACAGAGCAGAAGAGGGATCCAACTCCTTCCAACTTGTTTAAAAATTTTCTTCACTGAGTTTCATCTTCACTTGTCCTGTATTTCAAAGAAATATGTGACTGGGGATTAGTATTTTATATTATTATATTGTTGCATGTTATTTTAATTTCCTCCAGCCCTTGGCAGAGTCTCTGTATTTATCTACAGCATGCATTGGGTTGTAATTTCTTCCTTTAAAAGGACATATCAGAATCCATGGCTTATAAATCTCCTTTACCGTTAGAAATAAATCTAAGGATAGTGGGAAAAATACAGGAAACAGAGCAAGGTAAATAAATACCATGATTTTCAACAAATTATTCTCTAAACCAAATCCTTTGAGGGGCAAAATGGGATTATTTGTGCTATCAGACTACCTAACATTTATTCTTTCAACCAAAATTATTAGAAAAAGTAAATGTGGGTAATTTTCTTTGAAAAACCTCACAAATTCATGTTCAAAATGTTATCTTTTTGATATCTCAAATTTTTTTATCATTGGGACAAACAAAACATTTTTGTATTGTTAAAAAGACCAGAATTCTCTTTTTTGTTGGTTTTTTCCCCCTAAAGGGATAAAAAATGTGTTTAAAGTTGTTGTTGTTGCTATCTGATTTATCAGCTGATAAAAACACACAGAATGTAAACTCAGATAAATGATTTTTTAAATTTAAGGCACAGGAAGAACCTTCCAGTCAGTGTCTACTGAAAGAGGACAGAAAAGCCAAGTTTGTTTTATAACAGCTAATTCCAGATGGTTTTTGGTATAACACTGCTGCTTAGGTGAATAACTTTTCCTCCAATGATTCCAGAGGGAGCAGGACCAGCCCCTGTGTGACTGACCCAAATATTTATGAGGATTTAGCACACCAGAGATATCCTTCTTCATCTGTCCTGTCCAAGCAAATCCTTTGTCATTCTCAATCTTTATTTTTTACTTTTTCCCATACTTTCTTATTTTTTCTGTTTCTTTCCCATTCATTCATTCTCTTGCTTAGTTTCCTTTTTTACTTTGTTGTATTTTTTTCCTTTTTTTTTCTCTCTCTCTCTCCCCCTTTCTCCCTTTCCCCTTTCTCTCCTTTTCCTCTCCCTTTTCCCCAAACTGTAATTTTCACCCATCTCTTACCCCCTTACACCCCAATCCCACATCACCAAGCCAACACCCCTTGCTCTGCCCATTTTTGCAGACTATGCTTCATCAACAGAGTTTATTCCCTATGGATGGGGCAGTGAGGGTCATTCCATGAGGAATAAATATTCCATGGGGAATAAATTCCATGGGGAACTGGACTGAGCTGGCTACGCTGCTTGTAGTGCCCTTGTCTCCATACTTCTGGCTGTCTCTGAGGTGC
>NW_005054401.1:2860088-2862311 GCF_000277835.1 Geospiza fortis | reverse complement strand
TTTCCCAGCAGTGGCCATTAACAAGGCTGTCCTGCACCACAATAAGGACACACTGGTGAGGAGTTACATGCAAAAACTTCTCTAGCAGCTCATTTGGGATGCTGCCCTGAATGAGGAGGTCTGAGCAGAGAGGGAAGGATGTTCTGGGAAGGATGGCTGTCCAGTGCTGTGTTGTGGTGTGATGTAATAGCCTGTCTCAACTATCCTGGTTTTTTCCCTGGGTGTGCCAATCACCTCTCCTTTCCCCTCCCTTGCCCCCTGCTGAGTGCTATCCGTCAATCTAGGCATTCCAGAAAGGGCATCGTGTGATTGGTGAAGTTCAAAAGATGCCTTTCAACCCTGGGGGACATTGGGCCATCCAGGTGTCATTTGTCCGCTTAGACTCCCCCCTCCTTACCTGGTTGATGGGATCCCTACCCCTTCCCTCCCCCTCTCCCTGGGGTTAAAAGACACAGCAACCATGCGGTTCATGCATTCTGTTGGAGCTGTTGCTGCATTCAGTAGCCTGTGTGCCAGGAATAAAGCTCTGGATCAAAATCCTCCAGCAGAGCCCGACTCCTTTTCCTTCACCTCGCCTTGAAGCATCTCCACCAGAGGTAAACCTGAGCTTCTGCATGCCTGGACTTGTCCCAAGTGCCCAGCTGCAGCATCCAGCTTGCCAAAGGTGTCTCTGAGGTGAAACCACCATAGCTGCCACCTTTGGTCAAGCAGCAAGGGCCAGACGAGCTCAGGCACGTTCCATCTGGCTATATTGGTATTCAATTCCAATAGGGCTGAGCACATCAAGGACACCTGAGATGGTGACTTAGATCATGGGGGATATGGCAGTCCCTCCCCCAAAGAGCTCAAAGAGGATCAAGGAGCAGAAAGCTGGAGCTGGGCTGTGTGAGATACAGAGGAGAAGGAATGTGATATTAGTCACAGGAACATTGCTAAAAATTAATTTGATAACAGAGACAACAATTATACTAAAAATGACAGTTTTTTCCCACTCACTATGGGAAAAAAGCCAAAGGTGGAAAAAACCACAGGAAGCGTGCTGTGGTGTTTTGCTTGAGCAAGTGAGCAGTTGCAGGTGGTGTGTGGCTCCTTAACTGCTGTTTTGGGACTTAGCTTTTGGTTCAGGGAGATTAAGACTGGAATGTAGGATTGTGAAGAAGGAGGCTTTCCAGGAGGAAAGAAGTGACAAGAGTGCCCGTCTCAGGTGGAGAAAGCGAGGAACTGCAAGAAACCAGCACACCAGGGAACTGCTGTCCTGGGCTCACGACTCAGATTCACTGTGGGCCTGCAGGCCTTTCCCCATGCCCGCTCCAGCTCGGCCATCTACAGCCAAAGCTGGAGGTGTGAGCGGAGCAAAGCTGTTGTCCAAGAAACACAGCACAGCTCTCCAAGGCTGACTGTTGCCTGCAGTGTGTGGGGAGAACATTGCCAGCAGCAATTGCCAGAGAGATGCTTGAAGGCATCTCTGCACCCTGTGGGGTTTTGGAGGGTTTCTTATACTTCTGCCTCAGGCAGTAAAGACTGTCCCAAGACAATTCCCTTTGAACTGGTGAACAGGAACCACAGAACTCCTCACCCTTGTCCCTCTCTTCTCCACAGCAGCTCCAGCTCCACCTCTGGGCTGTCTCTCATGGGCCTCTCAGCAGCCTCTGAGATACCCACCTCCTAAAAGGGCAGCCCAAGGCTCTTTTCAGAAGAGAGCTGTGCCTCAACCCTTGAATCAAGCCTCACAAATTCTTGCCATATGGACATGCACATTTGCAGTCCTGCAGATGCAGATGTGAACTGAGGGCTGTGGGACATATGCATGGTCATGCCCTGCAGTGCTGTTTCTGAAATGCCTCGCCTTCTTCCAGGGAGCTGACATGCCATTGCAGCAGGAAAACACCTCTGGATTCAACGGGCTGCAGCAAAATCTGTCCCTGCGTTTCTCCTTGCGTGTTGCTCTTTCTAGTTGCCATTCCTTTGGTTTCTTGCTATATCCCTGTTCTCTCCTACTCCCTCTCTATCTTGCTGTCCCTCCAAAGCTTCAACAGTCTCCAACCTGCCCCAGCCCAGACTTTGCTCTCTCCTACTCCCTCCCGCACGTTCTGCGTCTCTTTGTCTTTCCGCACTGCCCCTTCCCGCAGCTCTGCTCCCGTTCCCTGCCCCTCCTTTGCTCTCGTTGTCTCTCCGTTCGGCTTCCTGTCCCTGTCTGTTCTGTCTCTATTTCTCGGCTCCGCT
>NW_005054401.1:2852675-2856559 GCF_000277835.1 Geospiza fortis | reverse complement strand
ATCCAGGCCTTGAGGTGTGACCATGAGAGGAGTAAATGTGATGGTAACTTCTTGTGTGTGCTTGGTTGTAGTTGTGGACACAGAGAGTGCTCTTTCCACCCCTGAGCTGGAGGCAGATACCATGCTGATTCCGAGCTGGTACCTGAAGCGTGAGTAGTCAGTCTCTACTGCCTTCACAAGAATGAGCACTCCTTTTCCCCATGTTATTCATGAGATATACACATTCATAGGTGTAACATCCTTTTGTAAATCTAACACAGGGAAGAATTATGTCAAGGTCCCTGAAGAATTCCTTGAAGGATTCTCTGAAGCATTGCTTGATGTTGCAGAGGAGCTCCTGACAGCCTTGGATGAAGCCCCATCTACGGGTTAGTATATTCCATTCTTTTAACCCTGGGACACTGAGCTTTTGGTTCCTGTAGGGATGTGCTGTGACATGAACAGCCAGAAGTGCTCAGTCAGAGTCTTTCTGCAGGGACACTCCATTCCACACCTCCTGGAGTGAGCCATAGAGATGCTCCAGCTCAGCATCTGCTCGCAGCTGTGCTTCCAGATGATTGCCAGGGGCATGTCCAGCTGCTGCTGCAGATGTACCATTACTGGCCAGAGCTGCTGTGTGCAGACATTGGCAACCAGATGTTGGGATAAGGCCTCTGCTGAATTTGTGTTCTCCACACACTCAGCACAGCATGGAGGCAGAAATGATATCCCACGAAGTCTTGGCTACCCCTGCCAAACCTCAGGCTCAGGGATGGGTTGAAGCTGGACCCCTATATGAGTATGAACCAGAAGGCATTCTTTCTGTGCGTCATTTGGTTGATTAAACCTTGGGTGGTTTGGGTCTGCATTTCTTGTTGGATTGTAGGAAATCCAGCTGTCAATTCATTTTCTCTTTGGGGACAGTGGGCTCCTCACTGCCACTTGCCAGAATGCCCAGGCCATGGTACCATGCTTGTGGTAAGGGCCAATGGCTTCTGGGTAAAGTGTCCAATGTTTTTTGTGTAGAGACAGATTCTGAGACTTTGCCAGAGACCCTCCCTATGGAAGAAAATGACAGTGTTCCAGGCTCAGATGGAGAAAGCCAACCAATACAGGACACCAGCAAACTTGCTGAGCCTGAGGACTATTCAGGTGAGTCTTTGGGTGATGCTGTCTTGGGAAAAGATCAGCATTTCTGCTGTATCCCTCAGTGCTCCCCATGGATGAATTGCAGCTGCCCAGCACACAGCCCTGGCCTGTAGCTTGGAGGAAAAGACATGAGACAGTGCTGTTCCCTGGCACACACTGGGCTCTTCCCCATGAGAACTTCATGGGATCCCTCTTGGTCCCTGCTGCTGAGACACCAGAGCCAGAGGAACCCATCTCTGAAGACCATAATCCTTGGGCATCTGAAGCACGCTGTGGGATTATCCCTAGTGCAGGTACAAACATTGTCTCTCACATTGTCTTTTCTTCTGCCAGGGTCATCTGTCAGGCAACAAGCTGAAACTGCTGGAACCTGTGAGCTGAGCAAGAACTATATTCTAGCAACTGCTGCAGCCTTGGTTGCACTGCTGCTTGGCATGCAGATTGGTGCCACAGTCATGTCACATTGCCTGAGCAGACACAAGTGAGCTGGCTTTCCCTTGAGTTACTTATTTCTGCTGTGGACAATAAGCTGTTGACACAGTACTGGAGTGCCAAGTCAGCCCCTAGCAGTGCTCCATGGAAACTGCTACAGTGCAATTCTTTCTTTAACTGTGCTCTTAATCACTATCTGTGAGGACTCTTCTCTAACCTTTGCAGCAGAGTTCACCCAGCTGTACAAGTACCTAGGGGAAGACCCCTCACGTCAGCCCATCGGTCTCATGGCTGAGAGTGCCTCTTCACAGGACAACTGGATTTCTTTGGAATCACCTCAGCCCACACCATCCTGATGTAAATGTTACCAGTACCAGCTGGAATATTTTTTGTTACTAGAAAATGGTACCTATTTCAGTGGTAATATATAAATAAATAGATTTATAAAGCAGTAAGTTCTTGCCTGTTGCCGCTGTTTCTGTTGGGGTATGTAGTATGTCATGTGGATGAAGGAGGGACAAAAATACCCTGGGATGATCCAACACTTTAAGTTAGAGCGACAACTCCAAGTCTTTTCCCACAGTTCCTTATTCTCTACGCTAACTGCTGTTGTGACATCGCTTGCAGTCCCTTCCCCAGTTCCAAAATGTTCACAGTTCCCTACTTCCTTATTGGTTCATGTAGGCCTCCTCTACTTCCCCACTGGTTGTTATCCTCTCACTCCACCTCTGTACCTCCCATTATCGCTTTACTCATGGGTTCCCCCGTTGCTTTACCCTGCCTACACCTAGTCAGTTATATACCCTGGACCCTCCCCTGCTCTGGGCTTTTTCTCTGTCCCTGGGACCCTTCCGCCTCTCTGTTAATGAACAGCAGTTGGAGCCCCAAACAGAAGGCTTGTTCTGTTTTCTTTGACTGTACTGATATTTGTCATCTGCCTGTGTGAGTGTCTGGTGCTTGTTTGGGCTATCCGCCTTCATTCAGGGAGACACTCTTGGGAAGGCGGCTGCCTTGGCGACATCTGCCACATGGTCGCAGTTGGCACCCAAACAGTGACTGCCCCTTCTGGACAGTCCCCGAGAGCATCTCCAGTGTGCAGTGGCTCCATGAGTCATTGCACCCAGAAGAAATACACCTCAGAGTTCTAGCTCCACGAGGAGGGATCTTAATTTTCTGAGGCATTTTTCAACCGGCCAGCCGACAACCCTGCTGGACTGCTGTGTGTAGAGTTTGCTGCCATGTCCCAAGGATTGGCTGGAGCACACCGACCCCCACGAGATTTCCTTCTTTTTGCTCATGCCTGATTTGGAGAGTCTGCAGGGTACCAGGGGAGGGTACCCACACAAGCTGTTCTTGTTCAGTTCTTCCTTTGTCTCGTGGGTGGCAAAAGTTCTATACGATGGGAATCCAACTATCCCTGGTACAACGGGAGATATACGTCTAAGTTAAGGGGACCCTTGTGTTGGGGGACATTTCATTTTTGAGAAGAGAATTGAAGTCCTTTGTTCACTTTTTGTTCAAACATTTCATGAGTATCACCCGGGAAGATGTTCACTTTGATAAGTTTTGGGAAAAGGTTAGGAAGTGTTTTTACAGGGAGCAAGTAAATGAGAACTGTAGGGTGGGGAGATTCTATCCTTTGTTTAATTCTATCATTAAGTTAGTGGAAGATAGGGGGAAGTTTGGCACCCCATTCTCCCAGATTGCCTCATTCCCTCCCCCCCCAAATCCTAACCCCTCTTCCCCTATGGGTGGGCCAGGATGCAGAACCTGCCCTCAGGCACAGGAGTGCCACCTGCCTTCTGCTGTCTCCTGTTCCCCCCTGTCCCTCTCTCAGGCTGTCACTGGCTGTGCCAGTCCAGGCTCTGGCTTTTCCCCCGATCCTACACCCTTTTACCCTTGCCCGGCTCCCTGTTCATTAAATACAAAAGGACAAGATGGTGTCGGCCACGCGGCCAAGACCCCCGTCTTGAGCCCTCAGCCATTTTGAATACAAAGTGGTGGCTCTCCTTCAGCCCCACTCATTCTTACCTTTCCATCAGCCCCTCCTCAAGCGTCGTGCACTGCCCCTGCGTTGGGTCCTTCCCATTCCGTTGCATCAACTGTGTGTGCATCGGGACCGGCCCCCTCCTCCTCTTTGGTCACTCCCCTTAACAAGCCCCTCAGCCGTGGTTCCACCCTCCAAACAGGCCACACCCCTCCGCCTCCTGCCTCCTTCCAGTTCCCACACCACAGGAACCAGAAGTGGGCATGACCAGAAGAAGGCCATGTTGGCCTTCTTTGATGGCTCGAACCCCTCCAGCAAATAAGAGGCTTCCTGCCAT
>NW_005054401.1:2848993-2852577 GCF_000277835.1 Geospiza fortis | reverse complement strand
GGCTTGTCCTTCCTCATCCTCAGAAGAGGATGAAGACAGCAACACCCCAGGCCACAACATCTGGCCAGGAAGAAGCTGGGCACAGATCAGGAAGGAGGCAGTGAAGGATGAGAATCTAGAACTCTCTCAAAATTTTGATCGGTTCGAAGCACCGGTGATTTTATGAGAAGGAGGGACTCGCAGATGGCAGCAAATTCCCTATGCAGAGATGAAGGAATTACGGAAAGCAGCCGAAGATTACGGGAGAAATTCGCCATATTTTAAAAGCATACTTGGACTAGCTTTTTCAGGACATACATTAGTGCCTCATGATACCAAATATATAATTACAGCCCTGCTGTAAGCAACTGAATTCATGCTGTAGGAGGCACAATGGAAAAAACTACTTAAGCCATTGATAGCCAAACATGAAGTAGGTGACAGGGACACCAAAGATGCATTAGATGCTTTGTTGGAGGAGGGTGAATTCGACCAACCAGACAACCAAGCTTAATTACGAGTTGGTGTTTTAAATAATATCAGAGACGCTGCCTGCATTGCTTTACTAAAAGTACCAGATGGTAACACCCCCCTCCAAAATTTCTCTACAATCCAGCAAGGGGTTGATGAATCATTTATTACGTTCATTGATAGATTGTGTGAGGCCATTGAAAAGCAAGTAGACAACCCAGTTGCCTGAGAAGATCTGTTGAGAAAGATGGCTGCAACAAATGCAAAATGGAAATGTAAAAAAGTCATCAGAGCGCTTCCACAGGATCCCGAACCAACAGTCCAGCAAATGGTAGAGAACTGCACAAAGGTTACATCTTTAGAACACACAATAGCTTTATCAGTCAGCAAGGTGAGGGAAATTATGACAACTTACACCAACATCAGATGCTTTAGCTGCGGGCAGATGTGACATATACAAGCCCATTGCCCTCACTCTGTTTTTAAGGCTCCTCGAAACTTTCATCTGCCACACCAGCCGGGAAATGGATAACAGATCGTGATATGACCCTGCGTGATGACAAGAAGTGGCAAGTCATATCACCCCAGTCTCTCCACCATCCAGGAGACCCAGTTCCTGGATGGCACATTTCCGAGGAGAGGAGCCATTCACAGGGACTCTGCTTCTTCTGCTGAACAAGGAAATTAGACCAACGAAAAAAGCAAGTCCTCCACAGCTCACTGCACCTCATGCTGAACGACAAGAGTTCGGTAAGAATGCCTGCAGGGTTCACTGGTCCCCCTCAAAGGGACAGACCCATCCAAGTACTACTAATCAGGGACAATGTACATATACCGGACAATATCACAGTCATTTCACATTACTACATTCCCAAAGTAGTGTCCGTTGACCCCAGCCATGAAGTAACTGTTTCCATCATTTGTACAGACCCTCCATTCACTTTAACTAAAGGCACTCCATTTGCACAGATGTATATACTGAGCGGACAAGACTATTTAGATTCTAATGATTATGACGAGTATCTTTCCCATGTCCTCAGCAGGGAAAAACCAAAGGTTGATATCATAATGTCACCAGGGAAAAACTGCTTCATTCTCTGACATGGGTGACATAGGAGCTGATGTCACCCTTGTTTTACACTTAAAGTGGCCACGCGACTGGAAGTTGGTGTCACCTTGTGGCACTGTCTCTGGAATCGGAGAAGCTGTGACCTCCCTGAGAAGAAAACACCTTGTGGCAGCAGAAAGTACAGAGGGGCATGTAGCAACAGTGAGACCTATTGTTATAAATAGTAACAACACCTTATTGGGCAGGGATGTCCTGTCACAGTGGGGGGCAAGGCTAAAGATCACCAGACCATCTTGGGATTTCTACTGGGGGCTACAGTGAGAGCACCACCCCACCACTGATCTGGATGTTCCTGTGTGGGTGGATCAGTGGCCCCTTCCAAAAGACAAGTTAGAAGTGCTCCACAACCTAGTACAAGAACAATTATCAGAAGGACACATTGTACTGTCACAGACACTTCTTTTATGAAAAATCCTCTCAGGATTTTTCGTGCTGAAGCTGAGAAGTTCAGAACCAGACATAAACAAGAAGTTATCTGCTGCTGTGGAATGCAACAGGTCAGTCTGGATTGGCCCATCTTGAATGTTTAGAAATAATGGCCAATCCAGAACTAAGAGCTCTCTCGGACTGGGTCCGAGAGAGCAGGGTTTGTTATCATTCTTTACTTTTCTATTCTTAGGTTAGGTAGCAGGTTCTGGAAAGTCTCCTTTTCTTTTCTTTTTAGTATGGTTTAAATAGATGTATATATCATAAAATAATAAATCAAGCTGTCTAGTCATGGAGTCAAGGATCTCGTCTCTTCCTTCATCCCAAAAACCCTTGTGACAGCCATCACATTGTACCATCAACGAGCCCCTGGAACACCCCTGGTTTTGTTATAAAAATACCCAGCAAAGACAAGTCGAGGTTGTTATGAGACCTTTGGAAAGTTAATGATGTTTTAAAAGACATGGGTCCCCTGCAACCAGGTATCCTCTCACCTCCTATGCTTCCCAGGTACTGGCAGCTCACAATCCTTGATATCAAGGATTGTTTCTTCAATATTCCCCTCCATCCCACAGACACTTCAAGATTTCCATTTTCCGTACCAACTGTCAACCACCCAGAACTCTTCAAAAGATATCATTGGGTCACATTACCGCAGGGGATGAAAAATTTCCCTCTTTTATGTCAAATGTTTGCAGCTAAAATTCTATCTCCAATCAGGAAACCCTTCCCTGAAGCTATTATTTTGTATTATATGGATGACATTTTAATTTGCTCCCAAAACAAGACTTACCTTAAAACAGTGATCAGAAAGACTGTTACAGCATTTAAAGATGCAGGTTTTGATATCGCTCCTGAAAAAATTCAGTACTCCTCCCCATGGAAATATCTCAGATTCTTAATCAGTGGGTGAATCATCATTCCCCAAAGTATCTCCATCAAAAATAACCCACAAGCACTGAGAGACTTGCAACAGCTGTGTGGCTCCATCATCTGGATCTGACCAGTGCTCGGACTCACTATGGAAGTACTCTCACCTTGTTCAACCTACTGATGGGAAGAGATGACCTAACGTCTCAGCGTATCTTAACTCCAGGAGCCCACAACGCGCTGCAGAAGGTAGCACAATGTGGTGGTTTGAGGAAGTAGGTTTTCTGGGAATGGAGTAGTCAGACCAGTGGGTGCTCAGATTTTGAATATTGGCACCTGCTTTGGCCATTGGGGCATTGGATATGCCTCTGAGAACACAGGGGTTAAAAGCAGAGCTTTCCCTTGGGAGTCTCTCTTTGGGTTCTGGCTGGGAAACAGGTCAGACCTCCCCTGTCCAGCTCTGCTGGCTGGGTGGGGGAGGGGAAGGCCATGCAGCCTTGAGGTGAGCCGGGTTTTGGACAGAGAGGGGGTTGAAGGCCCCCCAGGATGGAAGGGTGGAGGAGCAAAGAGAGACATCGGGCAAAACCCGCCCCCTCCACACCCCTGGAGAGAGATAGAGGGAGAGAGAGAGAGAGAGACAGCCTGTGCCTGTGCCGCCTTGAAATTTGATAGCACGGCCAGGCAGAGAAGGGGTGTGTGGGGGGGGGGG
>NW_005054401.1:2839926-2845270 GCF_000277835.1 Geospiza fortis | reverse complement strand
GACACAGAGACGGCATTTAGGGGGAAGGCAGTGGCTTGGAGCCAAGAGAGTTCAGTGTTGTTTTCTTGAGACCCCTCAGCCCCAGGGGATGACCAAATTTGGGGGGAACAGTTGTCCCGGAAGTGAGAGACTGTGCTTTTTTGGAACTGGGCAAAGCATCCTTAAAAAGGGGAACCCTAGAAGCAGCTCTGGTCTATGCGCAATGGAGAGAACACTGGGCATGGAAGGAAGAGGTCACGGCAGCAGATGTACTCTGTGCAGTGCCACGAGTGACACGGAAACACACAAGGTTTCAACGGTGTTTGCAGGGGAAGCCTATGGCACAAGGAAGACTTCTCTCCTCTTGATGAACTGGGGTTGATTATCTGAAGGGTGATGATGGATTGAGAGTTGGGAATTTGGGGGAGAGATGTATTGTATTGGGAGAATTTGGTGGGGGAGGAGGAAATGTGTTTTGCAATGTTTTCATTTTCCCTCTGTGTGTTTCTTTTTTTATGTAGTTGTAGTGTAGTTAATAAAGTTTTCTTTCCTTTATTCCTAAGTAGAAGCCTGTTTTGCTTATTCCTCGTCACATCTCACAGCAGACACAAGGGAAAGTATATTTTCAGGGGGGCACTGGTATTGTGCCCGTGTCAAACCATGACACACATGCTATCTCATCTCGAAAGGCACACCACGTTGACCATTCTCTAGCTTCCCAGCTTGCGATTCTTGGTAAATCCCACATTTCCATGGTTTACATTTTCAGTGGGAGTCGTCTTCTACGTATCAATTGTTAGTTAAGAATGGATATTCTTGCCACACCAACCTAAAAAAACCATCACAACCCCACAAGAACTTATAGCTCAATTAATCATTAAAGTCAGGAACTGCCTCCAAACCCTCACAGCGTGTGACCCAACATGCATTTACCTACCATTCAAACTACACAAATTAGAATCTGTATTACAGACAAATATGGGTGGCTGGGTAGCTTCCCCAGGCAGGTGCTGTCGGGCTGCCTGCAGCACGGAAAGTGTCTCCACTTTAGGCTGTGTTAGCAACTCCCCCAGCCCACCAGATGCCCAAGCCCAGATGAAGTAATTGAAGCCTCACCAGAAAAACAAGAGGGCTCTTCACATAGTAAATCCAGCAGGGTTTATTGAGGGCAGAGTTGAGGATCTGGGTAGGGTGGAGGTGAAAGGAATCCAAGAGAGATAGGGTAGGGGCAGGAGCAAACAGGAACACAACTTCTGCCAAAGAGAACCAGTGGCAAAGAGCCAAGAACAGGGGAGAGTCCAGGGTATATAACTGGGGGAAGGTAGGAGGGATCAGGATGCAAACTATCCAATGGGCAAGGGAGTCAGGGGAAGAGATGAAGTGGGGTGACATAGGCTGCACCAATAAGGGAGTGAAGTGGGAATGGTCCTTCAGAGGGAACCAATGGGGGAACAGGGCGTACAGTACTTTGTAGAACTGGGGGATGAACAGCAGTTGACTGACAACAGTACATTTATATTGGAAAGCAAAGAATCATGGGGAGTTGTGTCAGTTTCTCACTCTAAGTTAGACAGTGGTGTTTTCCCAAGGCATTCTGACTCTGTCTTCCCCATGGTTGTCTTCCACATCTCCCTCTTTTTTATTTACTAAATAAACGTTCCTTAATGTCTTGTCAATGGTCTTTTTAAAACACATTAATGCTGCTGAAACTATGAAAATGATGAGGAGGATCCGCAATTGACTTTTGAGAATGGGGGCCACCGACCCAGGAACTCAGACATTGTACGAGTACTTTGTCCATCACATCTACAATCTTATTTTCAGTGAGAATGGTCCTCATTTGCTCTTGCATCTGTTTGATGTTAGCTTGGATCGACATACTTCTAACATTAAAACAACACAGTCCTTCAAAATCTTCACAACAATAGCCATGGGCGAGCAGCAGGAAGTCGATTGCTGTTTGGTTTTGGAGCGTGGCATGTCTCGTGGTTTCTTCGTCCGCCACAAGGTCTGATAGGGCAGTGGACGTAGCATTGGTCTGCTTAGTAAGCCAACACTCCAGGTGAGTAAGCTCACCGAGGGCCTTTGCAGCTGCAACCCATGGCAAAAAGATGGACACAGCGACCCTCTTTGCCTTGCCCCAGCTGTAAATTTGGTCATCGCAATTTTGGTCAAATTGGGAGTATGATCTTTTTTGGCGTGCCAATTGAGTTTCTCTTCGCCAATTTTAAATTTGGGTAGTGTTGGGGTGAGGGTAGTAAGCTGACCAAGGCTGCAGGGGGTCCCTTTGATCTTTGAGGGGATCCCTTCCCACACATAGGGAGCACTCTGGCAAATGGAGAGGACTTAGACAATGTTTCACTAGTATAATTGCACCAGTCAACTCCATTATATCTTTTGTCATGTGGTGATACATCTTTTCTCACGATTGTCTGTGGTTCAGTTTTTTCAGGCCAATTTTGTTTAGGTGGCTCATAGAAAAAGTTTACTCAGTAAGTTGCCCTGGAGGAGCCCAGTAGGTCTAATTCCTGGGGCTCCGCTGGTGCATGAGGTAGAATCTTTGTCCACTCGTCCCAGGTGTCTACAGGGGTGGGTTTCTTACCTGCCTAAGGATATTTGTTTGGTGACAGGGTAATTCCCACCAGACACGTAGACAGCAGGTCTTCCTCACTTTCCATGGCCATGCAGAAATTATTTTGCTTAAGAGATTTTGCAAGTGTGATCCATACATTTTCTTTTGATTGTGGCACAACCCATCCGGTTGCTGTTTGGATTATAAAGAAGAGTAATCATGGCGGCAGCAGTCATTACGATATTCTAGGGTTGTTACTGGAGTGGCCAGTACAGGGGAGTTGTTACCGGAGTGGCCTTCAGGTTCTCAAGTAGGTCAGGTGTACACTGTTTGAGCACTGATAAAGACATAAATTGAAAAGTCAGTTGTCATGGTTGTTTTCTTGGTTTTGTCCCCACTATATATTAGATTTTAGGTTTCTTTTCTGTCTCCTCCCCATATTTAAATTAATAGGTTAAGGAAATAGCTAACTGTGTTTGTGGGGGTAATGGGCAGGGATTACGGGGCGGGGATTGAGGGAAGAAGTATGAGGGAAATGGTAATGGGATTTTAGGAGAGGGCATAGAGGAATATGTAGGGTGGGTGTTGTGGTCTGTTAGATGTTCTGTTTCCTGTTGGTTTATTCTGCTCCCCCCGTTTGAGTTAAATGCGTCTGCCCAAGTTCTCCTTCCCGCCACTCCACTGCTTGTCACCCAGACCCCTCCTGGGTTACCATGGTCTCTTAATGTATCCTTTGTTATGCTCCTCCCCAGTTCCCTGCCAGTCACCCTCTCGCCACACACTTTCTTCTAGAATCCTCTCTCAGAGGCATTGGATGATTGGTCCAGGGGCCAGGGCCCCTCCCCAACAGTTTCTTCATTGGTATGTTCCTCCTGTCTCTTTATCTGCTCTGTAATTTTGGTTCGCCCGAGGTGGAGTTCCTCCCCTATAGCCCTTCTTTGATTGTTGTCACAAGGGTTTTTGGGTGAAGGAAGAGACGAGATCCTTGGCTCCATGATCAGAAGGCTTGATTTATTATTTTATTATATATATACTACATTATAACTATACTACAAAGAAAAAGCAGGAGAGCTTTTCAGAAGCTTGCTAAGCTAATGCTGGAGTGCTTCTCCAAGCCCGGGCTAGTGGCAGCACTCACTAGCAAGCTGGTGGGGCGATAGCCCGTGAGCTGGAGTGCTGGCTCTGGTATGGAGACTGGCTTGCTGGAGATGTCGCCTACGGTGACTACCCACGTCTGAGGGTGGAGTAGCTTCACCCTGTGGAAGAGCAAGGAGGCCACCAACAACACTGGCAAGATTGAGGAAGCAGACAGCAGATCCTTAGCCAAAGGTCAGGTTTTATTCCAACTCTGCAGCTGGGAGCTACTGCGGAGAACTGAACTGGGAATGGGGTTATAAAGGAGAGGGGGATGAACTCTAGGGAACAAATCAAATCAAAGGGAAGGGTGATAGACACATTGTGGCAACTAATGGGAACCTAAGTGGGGAGGGGCCCCAGCTCCTGAACCAATCACTCTCCGTCCTGGGAAGAAGCTTCTAGGGAGGTGGCAAGGACAGATGATGGACAGGAAACTGGGAGGGGTGAACATAATGATTAACATAACGATTTTGAAGGGGATTGGGTGGCTGTATGAGGACATGGAGGGGATAAAAGACTGACACAGAAATTGATACATAGGAAGGGGTGGGGAGCTGCAGCTGCGCGGGTGTCTGGTCCCGGCTAGCGACCACAAGGAAGAGTCCTGCAGCCAACAGCCTGGTTGGGCCAGCTACTTGCTCGCGGCAGCGTAGGCTCCGAAGAGCGGCTGGGGAAGCAGCTGGCTTCCAGGGACCTTCCCTGCGGCAGGGCAGGGAAAGGCGTCCCTGAGGGAGGCTGAGTAGGATAGGCGCACGGCAGCAGTAGGCAGGAAGCACGAGGCAGGACAGTAACTCGCAGCAGGAACGGGGTTTATTGGAGGGAGAAGGACAACGGGTCGGGAAGGAAGGTGCAAGCAACTGCCCCCAGCCCGCCCCTTGGAGGGGGCAGATAAAGGATCTCCGAGGGGAGGGAGGAGGCACAAAGAACCAATGATAACAAAGGTACAAATGATGAACAGAGCACAGCAGCAAATAAGAAAACAATCAAGGAGTGGCTTCCCACCCTGCACCAATCACCCCCAGCCCCTGATAGAAGCTTCTAGGGACAGGGAGTGGGGAGAGGGTGATGGACAGGGGGGTCGCCGGGGCAACATAGGAGGGGGCAACTGATTGATTGAGGAAAGGATACAAAAGGGCGAGAGTTGCTATGGGGATTGGGTGACAGGCAGTTAACTTACTGGAAGAAGAAGGGGGGTAGGAGGGGGAGCCCTGAATTAAAATCGCCATCTTGAACAATAAAAGATAACCTACAAAACCGTACAAACTCTCAGAAAAATGAACCGCATAACTGTCCAAACTACTCAAAACAAACCGCGCACCGCAACAGTGGGGATAACTGATTGACACAACACCAGATCAGGAGAGGTGGGAAAGGAACCCGAGGCAGAACCAACTGGGGTTAAGAATAGGGGAGGCAGAACAAACCAACTGAGGTTGACATAGAACTCGAACTTATACAATGAACTATTAGAAATAAAACAAAGTGCCACACTACAACAAGCTAAGAATAGAAAAGTAAAGAATGATAACAAACGCCACTCTCTCAGACTGTCTGAGAGAGCTCTGTTCTGGATTGGCCATAATTTCTAAACATCCAAGCTGGGCCAATCCAGATGGACCTGTTGCATTCCACAGCAGCAGATAACCTATTGTTTAC
>NW_005054401.1:2834259-2839647 GCF_000277835.1 Geospiza fortis | reverse complement strand
TCTGGGAGCTCACCGCCTAGGGCTGTGACTTCCCACGGCTGAGGTGGGAAGCTTCACACCCTGACCCTCGGGCAGAGGGAAATCAAGGCCGACCAGCGATGCCGACGGACATGAAAAGAAGGCGAGCAGACACTCTCAGTAGAAGAAGTCAGAGGTTTAATCCAATGAGGAAGGGGTGACAACTGGGACGACAGAGTCTGCCCAGAGAGAGTTGGGCGCAGCCAGCTTAAATAGGGAACGGGAGGAGACAAGGGTACAGCTACTATTGGAGGGACGGGATAATGGGCAGAGCATGGGACAAATAACAAACCACGGGAGGAGGGAAGAAGGCGGGGTTGCAGCCCTGACACCAATCACTGCCCAGCCAGAGAAAAACCCTCTGGAACATGAGCAGGTCTGGGAGGTGACAGGCAGGCTACAAGGGGAGGAGAATAACGTGACTGGCAACATAACGTGAACTGGGATTGGCTGAACTTGGGAGAGAGAGGGAAACTGACAGTGGCAACTCGGGTGCCCGGGGAGGCAGCAACAGGGGGCAGAACCATTCGAAAATAAAGGAGGGGTGGAACATACCAACTCAACATACAGAAAACTGAACCCGTACAATAGAAAGATATAAAAACGCAGCACACCGCAACACCCTCCCTCAGGGCTCTCATCTTGGCTGTTTCCCTGGAGTTTATTTGGACCTCTACCTTCTCCAATAAACCCTGGATTGTACCCCGACTTGAGAGTTGCTCTTCCTTCACCTGCTGGCGCAGTTTGCCTTCAGCTTCGGACGCATCTGGAGTCGTCCCCCTGCTATAATGCCGGGCAATCTCCTGAGGCACTGTCCCCTGCTGCAGGCCTGAGAGTGGGACAGTGCCCCCACCAGCTGCTAGCGGTTGCTGGTCGCTAGCTGGGACACTTCTGAAGCACCGCTGCAATTGGGTATAGGGAAGTGTCTCTCCGGGAGATTAAAACTCTGACAACGATATTTCAGTAAGTAGGTGTTTTCCTCCGATGTCGCCAGACAACAGCATCCTCTGAAGTGTTCCGTGCGGGTGTACTGAGGTGGTCTGTTGTTGAATTTTCTATCTGTTGTGGTGTCTAGGTATGATTTGACAAATTTCCCTAGGATCCACTGGGGGCCATGCTCTGTAGAAACACATCTGTACCCTCTTCCCCAGGTTATCAGGGGGTACGAACCTTTGATACACTTTGAATCGGGATCGCTTATTAACACAGGGAGTCTTTTCTTTCAAATAAGCATAAGTATTGTTATGAAAGTGATGGAGAATAGGTGGATTTGGCTCTCTCAAGGAGCAGTTCATAAAGTTCATAACATAAAGTACTTTACAAAGTCTCTTTATCGGGGACATAGTTAATTCAGCATTGTGTTGCTGCTCAAGCATTTTTTTTTAATTTCTTTATGAGTTCTCTCAATCACTGACTGGCCGGTAGCGTTGTGAGGGATGCTAGTGCAGTGGTTGATGTCCCACAATTGTATGAATTCTTTAAACCATTTTGAAATTAACCCAGGGCATTATCTGTTTTTATAGCTTTTGGGATGCCTAAGGTAGCAAATGCCATGTAAAAATGCTTTATGATGTCTTTTGATTTTTCCCCTGTATGGGTAGATGCAAACACTACTCCAGGGAACATGTTTACTGACACATGTATATATTTTAATTTTCCAAAAGGGGCATAATGAGTCATGTCTGTTTGCCAAAGTTCCAGAGCTCCTGAGCCTCTCAGGTTGACTCCTGATGCTACAGATGGGAGGGCAAGGGATTGGCAATTGGGACAGGTGGAAACAATTGCTCTGGCTTGGTCTTTGGAAATTTTGAACTAGTGTACTAAGGCTGGAGCATTCTGATGAGAGAACACGTGGCTCAAATGAGCTTGTTAGAAGACATCAGGTACAGCTGGTGAGATGTGGGTGGTACTTGCTGTCGTTGCTAATATATCTGCTTTCCGGTTGCCCTCAGTGATGTAACCTGCTAGCTCTGTGTGCAGCTGGATGTGCAGGATGTGATAAGATTGCTCCCTGTGGGAGATGAGCCCAATTAATTCAGAGAGCAAGCTGTGTACTTTTTTATTTTGAACTTCTTTGAGCAGGGCATGCTCTGCTTGCTCTGCTATCCTGATGACACATGCTGAATCCATTACCAAATTAATGGGTTGTTGGAACTTTCTGAATGCTCTCACAACTGCAGCACTTCCGCAGTCTGGGGGGAACCCTCAACAACTTGGACATCAGACTCCCACTTCTGAGTGTCCAGGTCCCTCCAGGTGAACACTGACTTGTGAGATTTGCCAGAACTGTCAGTGAACACTGTGATAGCGTTTTTGATCGGGGTTTTACTTTTATATGATTTTGGGGCCAGATGTAGTGTGTCTTTAAAGAGCTTGTGTTTGGGATAATTAATTGAAATTTGTCCGGGATAGCTGTCTAGAGAGATTTGTGAATGTTCATTTGTTGTAGTAGAGAATCCAATTGTTCTAAAGAATAGGGAAGGTGAATGCACACCAGGTCACAAGCTGCGAGGGTCCAGAGGCATTGCTGGCCTTTAATGATAAGTTTAGCCATGAGTTCTGGTGGAGTGCTGACAGTTTTGTGCAGTTGGTGTGCCAGGAAAAGCCACTCAATGATGATGAGTGGGTCTTTAGACGTGTCATCCCACTGAAAAAACAGGGCGTGGAAGTTCGGGCACTTACCAAGGATGCAGAGGTTCAGGGGAAGGGACCGGTGCACTTGATGTGCTTGGCAAAATTTGATGGCATTGGCAACTCTAAAGGCTCATGGGCATCCGGTGTCAATGGACGTGGGGAAGCTAGGTTGCCATCTCCTTGCAGATCGAAGAGTGGTGCTAGTTCTTCTGTGGTGCAGCCCAGGAGAGGTCGAATCCAAGTGATGATGCCACACAGTTGCTACATGTCCCTCAAAGTCTGAGGATGTTTTTTGATGGACAGGCCCTGAGGCACAATGGTCCTTCTGGTGATTAAAAACATGAGATACTTCCATGGGCTCGATAGTTGGATTTTTTTCCTGGGCTATTTGAAATCCTACATTTTTTACAGCTGCCACAGTCTTAGTGAGTGCTGCATCTAAATATGACTTGGTGGAGGCACAGATTAGTATGTTGTCCATATAATGGAGAATTATGGCTTCTGGAAACATTTTTCGCACTGGGGATAGCAGTTGTTCTACAAAAGTTTGACAGAGCCCCAGGGAATTTTTCATTCCCTATGGCAAAGTGACCCAATGGTATCTCTTGAAAGGTTCCTTACGGTTGACAGACTGGATGGAGAACATGAACTTGGGAGTATCCCTGGGGTACAACGGGATGTTAAAAAAACAGTCCTTGATATCAAGGATCGTGAGCTGCCAATCCTGGGGAAGCATGGAGGAAGAGGGGAGGCCAGGTTGTAGGGAGCCCATGTCCTCGATAACCTCATTGACCCTACATAGGTCTCGGAACAAGCACCACCTGTTCTTTGCCGGGCTTCTTAATAACAAAGACAGGGGTGTTTCAGGGACTAGTAGATGGTACAAGATGTTCCAGGCATACTTGCTCTTCAAGTAATTCATTGAGCATGGTCAACTTTATTTCTAGGAGGGGCGACTGGTCCACCCATACCGGTATGTTAGTTTTCCAATTCAAAGGTAGGGTGGTGCGCTCTGAAGTGGCCCATACTAAAAATCCCCTTAGGGTCAGGGATATCGAGGCAGGCTCCCCACTGGGATAAGACATCCCTGCCAAGTAGTGTGATGTTAAAAGAAACAACAAAATGCTGAGGGGTGGCGATCTGCCCTTCAGGCCCCTCCACGCTTACCAGATGTTTACTTCTCAAGAAATTGACAGCTCCCCCGATGCCAGAGATTATGCCACAAGGGGGCACCAACTCCCAGTCACGGGGCCACTTCGCCTTGTGAAGGATGGTAATACCTGCGCCGATGTCTGCCATCATATCTAGTTCAATGGACTTTCCTTTCTGGGAGGTGACAGAAGAAATGATTGGTCTTTCTCTACTTAAGTTCCAAGAGAAATAGACATGAAAATCATTGTCACTGTCTAAATAGTCTTGTCTTGACACTATATACATTTGGGCAAAGGGGGTCCCTTTGCACAGGGTGTAGGGTGGGTTGTAGTATACCATAGAAACAGTTATTTCATTCCCAGGATCGATGGATAGTACCTTGGGGATGATGGTGAGCTCGTCTGGTGTATGACAGCCGTCCCCAAGGAGGAGCATGGTGGTAGTGCAGTCGTGGTGAGGGGGGCCCAAGAACCCCGCAGAAACTCCTACCAATCCTCATTGGCAAACGGTAGATGGACAGAGCTATATAAAACCCGATGAGTCTCCTGGTTTAGATTGCGGGTTCTCCTGAAGAACCCGAGTCCCTCCTCGTAGTTCTGATCCTGGGAAATGTGCTGTCCAGGAATTGGGGCTCCAAGATGGTTGGGAGACCTTGGCGACGCAGCCTGTGGGCTGCCCCAAGCCGGTCCTGACAGGGTGTCCGCTAATCCAAACGGGTTTCCCCGGATGCTGCGGCCAATTCCCTCAGCTAACCTTCCACCCATGCTCAGATGTAGTAATATTGTGTTCTCACAAATGAGAGACAGGAGCGCTCACTGTATGACAGTTCACCAGAGTTTATTCCAGGAAAATCTGAGGGTACAGACGTTGTGGAGAAGGGCAGGAAGGTCCAGGTAATTGTTGCGGCGTGTGCGTTTTTATGTTCATGATGGTTGTACGGGTTCAGTTATATGTATGTTTGTTTGGTATGTTCCACCCCCCTATTTCATTTTTGACGGTTCTGTCCCCAGTTGTCCCTCCCCTGGGCGCCCAAGACCAGGCTGTCAATCTCCCTCTCTCTCCTCCATAGGGGCCAACCACAGTTCACTTTGCCCTGTCAGCCCTCCCTCCCTCCTCCCCTCCATACCTGTCTCTCATCCCCCAGCCCGGCCCAGTTTCCAGAGGGTTCTTCTCTGGCTGGGCTGTGACTGGTTCCCAGACCCTAACCACACCCATTTCCCTCCCATCTCGGGAGCTCGATGGTCTTATGCTCTGCCTGTCTATCTGCCTGCCCAATCGGCAATGTACCCCCTGGTTCCTCCCCTCTACTATTTAAGCGGGCTGCGCCCAGCAATTGTTGGCAGACGCTCCCTGCTTCCTTTCCATCAGTTGTTCCCTCGCACCTTGGAATAAACCCTGCCCTTCCCCACAGAGAGTGCCTGCTGCTTCTTTCTCGTCCGTCGACATCTCTGGTGGCCAGGTTTTCCCTCTTTCTGAGGGTCAAGGCACGAAGCCTCCCACCAGTGCCGTGGGGGGTCGCTGCCTTAGGCTGCGGTCCAGCCGAGCCTGTCTCTCTGTCTGAGCCGCTGCACGCTGCCCCCGCAC
>NW_005054401.1:2817249-2825976 GCF_000277835.1 Geospiza fortis | reverse complement strand
TGTCTGTGGCCGGGGCCCCCCGCGGAGCCTGTCTCTCCCTCTGAGCCGTTGCTCGCTGCCGCTGACCGCTGCCCCCGAGGACTGCTGGCCGTGTGCTGTCCCCGCCAGCCGGGAAATTTGGGGACTAACACCAGCAGGTAATAGCAGGAGGAGGTGGGAAGAAAGCTGGGTAACAACTGCTGGTGAGGGAGTCAGGGACAGCGAACTAGAAGCTGCTCACAGAGCAGCTGACAGGCAAGCCTGAGAGCTGTGGCAAGAGCCCCCTCCAGTGGGGGCGGATACAACGTATGTAAACTGGAGAGGGGTAGGAGGGGTCAGGGTACAATTCAGCCAATAGGAAGGTAGGATAGGGGAGGAGTTGGGATGATATGATGTATAACAGACCAATGAGACACAGGAGGGGAGTGACAAGAACTGGGGAGGCCAATAACTAAGCTAAGGATACAGTACTTTCTAGAAAGTGGGGATGACTGACACATGCTCATTTGCTTTTGGGAGTGTGGGATCATGGAGAAGTGAACCACCTTCTCACCCTGAGTTACATAAGAATCTTCCAATGGCATCTCAGGAGTGCTGTTCCCAGCACTGACTCCCACAGCGGCCTGCCGTTTGATGTCTCCGCGCAGGGCTGCCTTGAGCTCTGCCACCTGTTTCCTGGATGGTGTGAAGGCTGATGGTTTCTGGGTACTCTTGGAGAAGGCACATACAGTGAATTAAAATGCACAGCAAGCAAATGAGGACAATTAGCTTGAAAATACCCTAATTGACCACAGTTAAAAACCCTCATGTTATTGATATTTACCATTGCCTCCCCCACTCCTTTGCTGACAGCTAAGGCTAAAGTATGTTCTAGAGAGAAGGCCTTGGCGCAAGCCTCAACCATGTGGAGGATGGCTGGCTCTGGCTCTTAAGGGAGAGCTCTGAGAATCTTTTTATTATCTATGTTGGAGTTGGACACGGCCATTTTTCTCAAGAGCTCATCCCTGGCCTCTACATTGTCAATTTGGCAGTCGATTGCCTCTCTGAGGTAGTCAATGAACTTAAAAAAGGTTTCTTCAATCCCCTGGTGGATTGAGGAAAAATTTTGGAGGGGGGGTAGTTCCATCTGGGATTTTTAAAAAGGCAGTTTTTGCAGCAGCCTTAATGCCATCCAAAACATCAGTGGGCAGCAAAACCTGTCCTCTGGCCTGGAGAATTCCCCTTCCCCCACCAAAGCCTCAAGGCCTTCTTCACCCTCACTCAACATGGTGCTTAAGTCATATTTTGAAAGAATGGGCTTTAAAAGTTTTTTCCATTGCATTTCCCATAAAAGGAGTTTGGTGGGAGAGAGCAACGCGGTTGTAATGTAATGTAGATCATGGGGAATTAATGTATGTCCAGTGAAAGTCAAGTCTAAAACATTTTTGAAATATGGTGAGTTGCAGCCGTAATCTTTGGCTGCCTTCCTTAACTCCTTCACTTCTGTGCAGGGAATCTGCTCCCATCATGGATCCTTCCCTCACTTCATAGGTACAGCGAAACAATCAAGGTCCCACACCAAGCCCAAATCCCCATCCCGCAAGGCTTCCTCCCTGATTCGCATCCAGCTTCCTCACGGCTTGTTATTGTTGTCAGGGTTGCTATTGTCCCCATCCTTCTCGGAGGATGAGACAGGGCAAGCTAGGATGCAGAGCTTCCGACTGACTGGCGGGACCTGGTGGCTTGGGTCCTGCCAGGCCAAGATGGCCTGCTTCCGGCCAGGACTACTTCTAGTTCTGGTGGCATGGGTACCAGAAGTGGCTGGAGAGGGAGGCGCATGGCCTGGTGGTAGGCCTGACCCACACACTGGGGCGTGGCCTTCCTGGAGGCCACTACAACTCATAGGAGGCCCACCCGGGGGTCCGGTCAAGGGGACGGAAGGGGCAGGTCCTGACGGTGATACCATCAACACAGCTGCAACCAAAGAGGAGGGACCCGATTCAGGGGAAGGGCTCACCACGCGATCGACCAGAGGTGGAAGGGCAGGAACGCAAGGAGGTGAAAGACAAGAGGTGCCATTCTGTGGAGGACAGGGATGGTTGAACAAATCTAGGCACTCAGCCATGTGGCTGGCACCATTTTGCACCTCACGGCTACCTTTGTTAGAACTGGGGACTGAACTGGGAACCGGGGAGTTAGGCACAAGGGAGTGGGTAGGGCTTGGGCTGGAGTGGCCAGGTCCAGCACGAGAAAGGGACTGAGTGGGGTGGGAGGCAGCAGGGAGTAGGTGACAGCCCTGTGCCTGTGGGCAGAATCTGGCTCCCACTCCACTCATAGGGGAAGCAGGGTTAGGATCGGGGAGGGAGGAACACAGGGGAGGAGAACTAGAGACCCTGTTTTCCTGCTTAGACTTTACTAACTTAAAATCAAATCTGAGATAGGATTAAATTTGCCCACTTTATAATTTTCCCCCAACCTGGACATCATATATACATCGCCCAACTTTCCCCCAAAACAAAACTGAAGAAATATCTTCCCGAGTAACCTCGGGAAAATGCTCAAACAAAAAGCAAACAAAAGCTTTAAGATCCCCCTTTGACAATGAAACATTCCACAATATCAGGATTGCTTTAACTTGAATATAAAACTCCCATTGGGCTGAGGATAAGCAATGCCTATCTTCCCCCAGAACCCAAAGTCTTTCCCCCCACAAGGCAAAAGAAATAACTTAAAAGAAATAAACCCATGTGTGGGGCCCTCCCCTAAGCACCTGGCAGCCCCTGCTACAAGCACTCACCAATCAAAGGCACATGAGTCAAAAGAAGATGCCTTGGAAGGGCTGGTGGGCTCCTGCTGGTCTTCTCAATTCTGGAAGCTTCCCCCAAAGCTGCAGTCTCTACTCAGAAACTCCAAAAGGGTGCCGACAGGAGAAACAGTCCTCACAAACTGAATGAAAAAGCTCCTCCTAGAGCTGGTCCTAAACGGTGCTTGTTCCCTGAAGATCCTGAGTCATGGATCTGTGAATCTTCAGGAGACGGTCTCTGGGAGTGGACAACTGCCTAGAGTCCCTGCTTGGGTGCCAGCTGCGGGTGGCTGGGTAGCTTCCCCAGGCAGGTGCTGTCGGGCTGCCTGCAGCACGGAAAGTGTCTCCACTTTAGGCTGTGTTAGCAACTCCCTCAGCCCACCAGATGCCCAAGCCCAGATGGAGTAATTAAAGCCTCACCAGAAAAACAAGAGGGCTCTTCACATAGTAAATCCAGCAGGGTTTATTGAGGGCAGAATTGAGGATCTGGGTAGGGTGGAGGTGAAAGGAATCCAAGAGAGATAGGGTAGGGGCAGGAGCAAACAGGAACACATCTTCTGCCAAAGAGAACCAGTGGCAAAGAGCCAAGAACAGGGGAGAGTCCAGGGTATATAACTGGGGGAAGGTAGGAGGGATCAGGATGCAAACTATCCAATGGGGAAGGGAGTCAGGGGAAGAGACGAAGTGGGGTGACATAGGCTGCACCAATAAGGGAGTGAAGTGGGAATGGTCCTTCAGAGGGAACCAATGGGGGAACAGGGCGTACAGTACTTTGTAGAACTGGGGGATGAACAGCAGTTGACTGACAACAGTACATTTATATTGGAAAGCAAAGAATCATGGGGAGTTGTGTCAGTTTCTCACTCTAAGTTAGACAGTGGTGTTTTCCCAAGGCATTCTGACTCTTGTCTTCCCCATGGCTGTCTCCCACAGACAAATAAACACCTTCAGTTCGCATTAGATAGGTATCCCGGACAAAACTCTATTCATTGTCCAAAAGAGAACTTGCTAAAAGAAACATTCTATCTAGTTCCAGCTTCTCTGAAAAGTAAAGTTCCTCTCATAGCCCCCACAGTTTTTACAGATGGCTCTGGAAAATCATACAAATCAGTTACCACTTGGAAAGATCCGAACACTCAGAAGTGGGAGCCTGATGTTCAAGTTGTTAAAGAATCTCCCCAAACTGCTGAGTAAGCTGCTGTTGTCAGAGCATTTAAAAAATTCCAACAACCTTTTAATCTAGTCACTGATTCAGCCTATGTTGCCAGGAGAGCTGAAAGGGCAGAGCACTCCATGCTAAAAGAACTATTTAATCAACAATTATTTCGCTTTCTCTCAGAGTTAGTATGGCTTGTCTCCCACCGAGAGCAACCATTTCATATAATGCATGTCAGGTTACACATGGACCTTCTGCCCCCATTGCAGAGGGCAATCAGAAGGCAGATTTACTAGCTATGACCATTAACACCAATCACATTACCCATACTCTACCAGACACATTTATCAGGCAAAACTCAGTCATCATTTCTATCACCAGAATGTACCAGCTTTAGTCCTAATCTTCAAAATTACCAATCAACAAGCAAGGGCCATTGTAACCACATGCCCCAATTGCCAATCCTTTGCTCTGCCATCAATGGCAATCGGCACCAGCCCTCGAGGGTTGGGCAGTTTAGAATTATGGTAGTCTGATGTGACACATTTTATACCCTTTGGGTGCTGAAATACATTCATGTATCTATAGACACCTCAGCTAACTCTGGAAAAAAACCAAAATATGTAATGAAACATTTCTACCTAGGATTTGCTACACTTGGAGTTCCTCAAAATATCAAAGCTGATAATGCCCCTGCATATACTTCGAAATCACTCAAAGACTTTTTCCAACAACAGGAAATCTGTCATAGCACTGGTATCCCACACAACCCCACTGGGCAGTCAATCATAGAAAGAGCCTACAGAGAAATAAAAAAGTTACTCAAACAATAACATGATACTACCCTAACCTTGTCACCGATCAAAAAGCTGTGCAAAGTTTTATACATTATCAAGTTTATGAATAATTCCTTCAAAGAACCCATTCCTCCAATCCTAAGACATTTTTCTTATAATACTCAAACTTGCCTTCAAGAGAAACCCCCAGACCTTATAAAGGACACAGAATCTAAACAAATGCAAGGGCCTTTTCCTCTCATCACGTTGGGGAGAGGCCATGCTTGTGTTTCCACAGGTACAGGTACAAAGTGGATTCCCGGAAAATGCATGAAACACCACTTAGAACCTAATACAGAATCGAATCCTGCACAAGCACATCATACATCACAACAAGAAGAACAAGTACCAGAAGAAGCAGTTGCATGGTGTCACTGAAGAAAAAAGAACAGATACCCTAACATTGTCACCCATGTCCTAATTACACACAGATATTTCTACTAATTTCGTTTTATCCCATTTATGACACTCTCTAACTTCAAATACTTCCATACAGACCCTTTTCTTTAACTTACCCTATAGTACCTATACCCTACCCTCCCCTTCTTTACCAACATTTGTTTATATCAAGGGAAGAAAAGTGAGAGAAAAGATAAACAGGGAAAAAGGGGGGACGGGGAAGACTCAGGAAATGAAGAGGGAGAAATATAGATTCTTATAGTTTCTGTTTAGATTCTTATTGTTTCCATTCACCGCATATTCAAACATATTATGTAACAACCCCAGGTTGATGGCCAGCTCTCAGAAGAATATTATGGCGCTCTCCATCAAGATAATGCTACTCACATTGATCACTATCAGCACTACCTCTGCCTGGATTGTTCAGCAACCCAAGGAAAACAGCTGGGTGACCCTCACCAAGACTCTGAAGCAAGACAACTTCTGCATGGCCATGGGTAATTTGACAACCTGTTATCCACATGCCTGGTGGGAATTACCTTGACAACAAGAGATTACACCTACACAGTCCAACCCTGTGAACACCTGGGACAAATAGATGAAGATTCTTCTGCATGCACCAGAAAAGCCCCAAGAATTATAAACAACCAAATCAACATTGGTCAGATATTATACAAATTCAAAGCATCTCTAGAAAAATGTAACACCCAATAAGAAAGAGTATAATGCTGCTAATGGGTGCAATTTTACCAGTTTCACACCATCTGAGTCCTCTCTGTTGCGGTGTGCGCGTTTTTCATATTAAGTTTGTTGTACGGGTTCAGTTTCATGTAAGTTCTGTTGGTATGTTCCACACGCTCTATTTCGTTTTTGATGGTTCTGTCCTCAGTCAGTCCCTCCCTGGGTGCCCAAGGCACCACTGCCAATCTCCCTCTCTCCCCGGTTTTGTCCAATCCCAGTTCTAACTACCTTGCCAGTTATGTCTCCCTCCTCCCCCCAAGGCCTGTCTGTCGCCCTCCAGTCCTGCCTAGTTTCCAGAGGGTTCTTCTCTGGCTGGGTAGTGATTGGTTCCAGAGTCTCAGCCACACCTTCCTCCCTCCCATCGGGAAACTCCTTTGGTCCCATGCTCTGCCCATCATTCCCTCTGCCCAATCCACACTGTACCCTTCTGCTCCACCTCCCTGTTACTTAAGCTGGCTGCACCGAGCACTCACTGGCAGACTTTCTCTGTTTCCGCCAGTTGGCAGACGCTCTTTGTCCTCCCTCATTCACCCTCCCTGTGGTTGGAATAAAACTCCAACACCTTTCACAGAGATTGTCTGCTGCCTCCTTCTTTCCTGTCGACATCCCTGGACGGCCTGAATTCTTCCCTCTCCGAGGGTCCAGGTGTGAAGCCTCCCACCTCTGCCGTGGGGGGTCACTACCTTAGGCCGGGGTTCTGCCGAGCCCGTCTCTTGCCTAGAGCTGTCGCTCGCTGCAGCAGACTGCTGCCCCCTAGGACTGCTGGCTTCGTGCTGCCCCACCAGCCGGGAATTTCGGGGAGCAACTCCAGCACCTCTCCATATGTCAAAATGCTCCTGAGGGGTGTGTTTCTTATCTATGGAGACAAGGTGTGGGCAGGGATTCTCTCACAACTCCAAGAGGGTCCCTGTAGCCTTGGCCAACTCACTATGCTCACCCCAAACATCATACTAATTCAGAATTGGAAACAAAAAAATCAATTGGCTCACATAAAAAGATCACATACCAAATTCGATTCAAATTGTGATGACCAAATTTATAATTGGGGAAAAACAGAGAGGGTTGTGGACTCCATTTTCCTCCCTTGGGTTGCCGCTGCGAAAGCCCTTGGTGAGCTTTCTTACCTAGGGTGCTGACTCAGTAAGCAGACCAATGCTGCTGGCTTTTTGTCTGCACTCAGTGACCTGCTAGTGGACAAAAAACCCACCAGACATGCCACCTTACAAAACAAAGCAATAATTGACGTCCTGTTACTTGCCCATGGCCATGGATGTGAGGACTTTGAAGGCCTTTGCTGTTTCAAATTAACATCACACAGCACATCTATACAAGCTAATCAAGGCAGAGATGAAAACTGCAGATTGGTTCGATAATCTGTTTGGACAATGGGGCATTCCAGGCTGGGCTGTCTCAATTATCAGGGGATTGATATGAATTTTAGGGGCCGTCATAGTTTTAGCGATAGCAGCCTCCTGTCTCATGAAATTTATCAGAAACACTGTGGGGAAAGCTTCCAGAGTCAATAAAAAGGGGGGAAATGTAGTATTTCATGTGGAGGAAGGAGAGACAGAAATACCCTGGGATGATCCAACACTTTAAGTTAGAGCGACAACTCCAAGTCTTTTCCCACAGTTCCTTATTCTCTACGCTAACTGCTGTTGTGACATCGCTTGCAGTCCCTTCCCCAGTTCCAAAATGTTCACAGTTCCCTACTTCCTTATTGGTTCATGTAGGCCTCCTCTACTTCCCCACTGGTTGTTATCCTCTCACTCCACCTCTGTACCTCCCATTATCGCTTTACTCATGGGTTCCCCCGTTGCTTTACCCTGCCTACACCTAGTCAGTTATATACCCTGGACCCTCCCCTGCTCTGGGCTTTTTCTCTGTCCCTGGGACCCTTCCGCCTCTCTGTTAATGAACAGCAGTTGGAACGCCAAACAGATGGCTTGTGCTGCTATCCGCCATCTGCCTATGTTTGAGCTATCCGCCTTCAAGAGAAGGACATGGGAGACGCTCTTGGGAAGGTGGCTGCCTCGGCGACATCTGCCACGTGGTCGCAGGGGTAGAATGCACAGAGCTGGGAGCAGGGCTGGGGTTGTGACAGGAGCTCTGAGAAACTTGCACTGCAGTGCAGGACCTGTTTGTGCCAGCCTCAGCCTGCTTTCCCAGCAGTAGCCATTGACAAGGCTTTCCTACACCAGAATAAGGACACACTGGTGAGGAGTCACATGCAAAAACTTCTCTGCAAGCCTCATTTGGGATGCTGCCTTGAATCAGGAAGGTCTGGGCAGAGAGGGAAGGATGTTCTGGGAAGGATGGCTGTCCAGTGCTGAGCACATCAAGGAGACCTGAGATGGTGACTTGGATGTGGCAGTCCCTCCCCAAAGAGCACCAAGAGGATCAAGGAGCAGAAAGCTGGAGCCGGGCTGTGTGAGATACAGAGGGGAAGGAATGTGATATTAGTCACAGGAGCCTCTGCATGACTGCTTGATGGATCTGGGGCACATGTGGTATTTACTTGTGCCACTTGCAGTGACACAGACACAGGAAGGTTCTAGAGGTGAATCCCTGGCACCCTGGTGTTCCCAGCAGGAGTGTGGGGCTTTGACCGTGGGTTACTCTACAGGACACCAGGCCTGATGGTGGCACAAGGGTTACATCTGCTTCAAAGAGGAAAAGGATCATGGCTCAGGAGTTAGCGGGGCTCCTTTAGCAATCTTGAAGTAGGATTGGAAATGGAAAGGGAATCAACTCTGCTCACATGGGAGAACATGAGCACTGCACACTCATGTTTGTGTGATAGTGGAGGATGGAAGCAGTGCTGCCATCAAAGG
>NW_005054401.1:2816352-2816999 GCF_000277835.1 Geospiza fortis | reverse complement strand
ACCCACCTCCTAAAAGGGCAGCCCAAGGCTCTTTTGGGCTCTCACAGAAGAGAGCTGTTCCTCAACCCTTGAACCAAGCCTCAGAAACTCTTGCCATATGGACATACACACTTGCAGTCCTGCAGATGCAGATGTGAACTGAGGGCTGTGGGACATATGCATGGTCATGCCCTGCAGTGCCGTTTCTTAAATGCCTCGTCTGCTTCGATGGAGCTGACATGCCATTATAGCAGGAAAACACCTCTGGATTCAACGGGCTGCAGCAAAATCCGCCCCTGGGTTTCTCCTTGTTTGTTGCTCTTTCTAGTTGCCATTCCTTTGGTTTCTTGCTATATCCCTGTTCTCTTCTACTCCCTCTCTATCTTGCTGTCCCTCCAAAGCTTCAACAGTCTCCAACCTGCCCCAGCCCAGACTTTGCTCTCTCCTACTCCCTCCCGCACGTTCTGCGTCTCTTTGTCTTTCCGCACTGCCCCTTCCCGCAGCTCTGCTCCCGTTCCCTGCCCCTCCTTTGCTCTCGTTGTCTCTCCGTTCGGCTTCCTGTCCCTGTCTGTTCTGTCTCTATTTCTCGGCTCCGCTCCCTGTGCCACGCTCGGCTCAGACTCCCAGGCGAACTGCCCCGGCAGCCGGTCTCCACAGCCGGGACACGG
>NW_005054401.1:2815836-2816070 GCF_000277835.1 Geospiza fortis | reverse complement strand
CCGAGCAGCGCAATGCCTCGGAGTGCGCTACGGGAGAGACTGGGTGTATGGCCAGTTAAGGAACAAAGAAGGGCAGTGCTCATCGGTGCTTCCCCTCGGGCAGGAATGGAGGGCCCGAGATGGCGCTCAGACCCAACGCCGAGGCAGCTGGGCAGCCTGCCTGGCTTCTGGCTAGGAGATGGCACCAAGACACCCTCGTGCCTGGTATGGCCCTCGGCTCTTTATGTGCTGCAC
>NW_005054401.1:2814643-2815794 GCF_000277835.1 Geospiza fortis | reverse complement strand
TTGGCCGAGTTTCTGCAGCCTGTCAGCTGGAGACTGCTTATGAGCCTTGGAGAGACACCCCAGGGGTGGAAATCTGGCAGTGCCTCTGTGCTTGCAGCTCTAAACGCCTGGGGCTTAACTGGTGCTTCAGGGGCAATTATACCAAAGGCACTCTCTAAGGCTTTCCAGGAGATTCTGAACATAGCATGTGCGGCATACAAAAGTCACGAATATTTCCTTCCCAGAAGAGCTGTTCAGCTAAAAGGCCACCCACATTAACTGTAATCTGCAGCAGCCGGCACATTTGTGTGTGTCCCGAGGCAGGACCTCATGGTGTCCGGGGACAAGCAGGAGGGAGCTCAGGGCCTCTGGATGACGGCTTGAGGGATCTGGTGCACATGTGGTATTTACTTGTGCCACTTGCAGTGACACAGACACAGGAAGGTTCTAGAGGTGAATCCCTGGCACCCCAATGTTCCCAGCAGGAGTGTGGGGCTTTGACCGTGGGTTACTCTACAGGACACCAGGCCTGATGGTGGCACAAGGGTTACATCTGCTTCAAAGAGGAAAAGGATCATGGCTCAGGAGTTAGCGGGGCTCCTTTAGCAATCTTGAAGTAGGATTGGAAATGGAAAGGGAATCAACTCTGCTCACATGGGAGAACATGAGCACTGCACACTCATGTTTGTGTGATAGTGGAGGATGGAAGCAGTGCTGCCATCAAAGGCGATGAAACTGTAGCAGAAGAAATGGGAAAAGCAGGTTTCTTGCCAAAAGAATTCTTGCCAGACATATTCTTGCCAAAACACTGCAAAAGAAAGACACTGGCATTTGGGTTTTCTACAGCAGCCTTCATACAGGGCTTCTCCTAAGGGATTTCTGATGAATAACACATGAATGCCTCTGCATTCCCATGCACACTGCTGCCTCCCAGAATACATCAACCCTTCTCCATTTTGCACTTTCCGTTCCTATATAGAATTAGGAAATTCAATAGAGGGGAGGTCCAGGAATTCACATGCAACAAGGGCGAACATTGGGAAGTTCAGAGACACCACTTTGTCATGAGGTCACAGAGCTCTGTTTGATCTGAGGTTCCAAAGCTCCACTGTGCTGTTCTGTGCTCTCTCTGGGCAACACTGCAGCAGCAGCAGCGTCAGCAGCAGCAGCAG
>NW_005054401.1:2798411-2814415 GCF_000277835.1 Geospiza fortis | reverse complement strand
CGGGCGGGCACAGACCTGGGGGGCAGCAGCAGGGCCAGGACTAGGGCAGGCTGAGCCAGGAGGCCACCACGGTGTGGGCAGTGGGGCAGACACACCAGGGGAGGAGTGGGGGGCTGCAGCTGCTTTAGGGTGCAGCATGGGCAGAGGTTCCTAAGGAGCAAGGAGGTTGGAAGGGGCAGTACAGGCCCAGAACCTTAGCACCAGTTCTCCATCACTCAGCTCTGGTTATCATCATTCAGCACTGGTTATCCAACCTCCAGGCCTGGCTGCAGGGCAGGAGGGGGTCGTGTGGGCATGCCACAGCTTTTCAATTCATGTGAGAGCTGCCAGCTCAGTGTCTCAAGGGCAGCCAGACCCCCTGTAGCTCTGAGTATACAGAGCTGTGAATACACCTGTGTGTGGCCTGTCAGTACCTTCCACATCCAGGCCTTGATGTGTGACCATGAGAGGAGTAAATGTGATGGTAACTTCTTGTGTGTGCTTGGTTGTAGTTGTGGACACACAGAGTGCTCTTTCAGCCCCTGAGCTGGAGGAAGATACCATGCTGATTCCGAGCTGGTACCTGAAGCGTGAGTAGTCAGTCTCTACTGCCTTCACAAGAATAAACACCCCTTTTCCCCTGTTATTCATGAGAAGTACAACTTCGTAACTGTAACATTCTTTTACAAAGCTAACATAGGGAAGAATTATGACACGCTTCCTGAAGGATTCCCTGAAGGGTTCCCTGATGTTGCAGAGGACGTCCTGACCGCCTTGGATGAAGCCCCATCTACGGGTTAGTATATCCCGTTCTGTAAACCCTGGGACACTGAGCTTTTGGTTCCTGTAGGGATGTGCTGTGACATGAACAGCCAGAAGTGCTCAGTCAGAGTCTTTCTGCAGGGACACTCCATTCCACACCTCCTGGAGTGAGCCATAGAGATGCTCCAGCTCAGCATCTGCTCGCAGCTGTGCTTCCAGATGATTGCCAGGGGCATGTCCAGCTGCTGCTGCAGATGTACCATTACTGGCCAGAGCTGCTGTGTGCAGACATTGGCAACCAGATGTTGGGATAAGGCCTCTGCTGAATTTGTTTTCACCTAACACTCAGCACAGCATGGAGGCAGAAATGATATCCCACGAAGTCTTGGCTACCCCTGCCAAACCTCAGGCTCAGGGATGGGTTGAAGCTGGACCCCTATATGAGTATGAACCAGAAGGCATTCTTTCTGTGCGTCATATGGTTGATTAAGTCTTGGGTGGTTTGGGTCTACATTTCATGTTGCATTACAGAAAACTTGGCTATGGATTCCTCTTGTCTTTGGGGACAGTGGGCTCCTCATTGCCACTTGCCAGAATGCCCAGGCCATGGTACCATGCTTGTGGTAAGGGCCAGTGGCTTCTGGGTAAAGTGTCCAATATTTTTTGTGTAGAGACAGATTCTGAGACTTTGCCAGAGACCCTCCCTATGGAAGAAAATGACAGTGTTCCAGGCTCAGATGGAGAAAGCCAACCAATACAGGACACCAGCAAACTTGCTGAGCCTGAGGACTATTCAGGTGAGTCTTTGGGTGATGCTGTCTTGGGAAAAGATCAGCATTTCTGCTGTATCCCTCAGTGCTCCCCATGGATGAATTGCAGCTGCCCAGCACACAGCCCTGGCCTGTAGCTTGGAGGAAAAGACATGAGACAGTGCTGCTCCCTGGCACACACTGGGCTCTTCCCCATGAGAACTTCATGGGATCCCTCTTGGTCCCTGATGCTGAGACACCAGAGCCAGAGGAACCCATCTCTGAAGACAATAATCCTCGGGCATCTGAAGCATGCTATGGGATTATCCCTAGTGCAGAGTACAAACATTGTCTCACACATTGTCTTTTCTCCTGCCAGGGTCAGATGATGGGCAAAAAGTTGAGACTCCTGGACAGTGGGAATTCAGCAAGAAGTACCTCGTAGCATCTGTTGCACTCTCGGCTGTGCTTCTGCTTGCAGCAGTGGTTGGGTACATCGTCATGTATCACCTGCTGAAGAGAGACATGTGAGTTACTCATTGCTGCCATTGGCAATGAAGTGTTTGCACCATGCTGGAGTGCCCAGGCAGCTCCTAGCAGGGCTCTGTGGAAATCACTGCAGTGCAGTTTAACTGTGCTCCAAATTCCTGTCTATGAGGAGTCTCCTTGGAAATCTGTTTTTACAGGAGAGCCCAGGAAGACAAAGAGACATCAGGACAGGACTGGGACTCTTCCTGGGAAAGTCGTGGCCTGCTTAGAGATGAAACAGAGTCAGGAGAAGGACCAGGAAGCGGCGAGAGACCCCAAGCCATCGGGTTCAGGGACAGCTGCCGCCTGTTTCCTGAGATCTTTGCAGCAGAGCTTGCCCAGCTGTACAAGAACATGCGTGCAGACCCGTCTCCTCTGACCACGTGTCCCCACTGTGCTCTGGCTGAGGGGGCTACTTCACGTGACTACTGGATTTCCCTGGAGTCACCTCAGCCCACAGCATCCTGGTGCCACTGCAATCAGTACCAGGAGGAATACTTTATGTTAGAAGAAGAAGATTAGTGATAGTGATAGTGATATATAGTGATAGTGATAGCGATAGTGATAAATAGTGATAGTGATAGTGATTCTTCTAGTGATAGTGATAGACAGTGATAGTGATAGTGATTCTTTTAGTGATAATGATAGTGATTCTTTTAATGACAGGGATTGTGATACTTGATATTAAAGTACAGTGATTATTTTAGTGATAGTGATTGTGATAGTGATACTTAGTATTAGAGGACCATGCTTATTTTAGTGATAGTGATAGTTTTAGTGGTGATGATAGTGATACTTTGTATTAGCGGATGATGATTGTTTCTGTGACCTTGATAAAGAAATCTATTTCCAAAAGCAGTAAGTTCTTGCCTGTTATGGCTGTTTCTGTTGGGGCGGAATGCAGGGAGATGGGAACAGGGCTGGGGCTGTGACAGGAGCTCTGAGAAACCTGCACTGCAATGCAGGACCTGTTTATGCCAGCCTCAGCCTGCTTTCCCAGCAGTGGCCATTAACAAGGCATTCCTACACCAGAATAAAGACATGCTGGTGACGAGTCACATGCAAAAAATTCTTTGCAAGCCTCATTTGGGATGCTGCCTTGAATCAGGAAGGTCTGGGCAGAGAGGGAAGGATGTTCTGGGAAGGATGGCTGTCCAGTGCTGAGCACATCAAGGAGACCTGAGATGGTGACTTAGATCATGGGGGATGTGGGAGTCCCTCCCTAAAGAGCACCGAGAGGATCAAGGAGCAGAAAGCTGGAGCCGGGCTGTGTGAGATACAGAGGAGAAGGAATGTGATACTAGTCACAGGAGCCTCTGCATGACTGCTTGATGGATCTGGGGCACATGTGGTATTTACTTGTGCCACTTGCAGTGACACAGACACAGGAAGGTTCTAGAGGTGAATCCCTGGCACCCTGGTGTTCCCAGCAGGAGTGTGGGGCTTTGACCGTGGGTTACTCTACGGGACACCAGGCCTGATGGTGGCACAAGGGTTACATCTGCCTCAAAGGGAAAAAGGGTCTTGGCTCAAGAGTTAGTGCGGCTCCTTTAGCGAGCTTGAAGTAGGATTGGAAGTGGAAAGGGAATCAACTCGGCTTACCTGGGAGAAGCGTGAGCACTGCACACCCATGTTTGCGTGGCAGTGGAGGATGGAAGCAGTGCTGCCATCAAAGGTGATGAAACTGTAGCAGAAGAAATGGGAAAAGCAGGTTTCTTCCCAGAAGGCTTTCAGACAAAAATACTACCAAAGAAAGACACTGGCATTTGGGTTTTTACAGCAGCCTTCATAGAGGGCTTCTCATAGGGGATTTCTGAGGAATAAGACAAGAGTGCCTCTGTATTCCCATGCACAATACTACCTCCCAGAATACATAACCCTTTTCTGTTTTGCTCCTTCCATTCCTATGCAGAAAAAGGAAATTCAATAGAGGGGAGGTCTAGGAATTCACAGGCAACGTGGGCATACATTGGGAAGTTCAGAGACACCACTTTGTCATGAGATCAGACAGCTCTGTTTGATGTGAGGTTCCAGAGCCCCACTGTGCTGTTCAGTGCTTGCTCCAGGCAACACTGCAGTGTTGTATCGTGTTTTTGTATGTTTTAGTTGCAATAAGTTATGCCTTGGTTTGTCCCAGGTTTTCCCACTAAAATGGTTCTGCCCCTGTTGCCTCCTCCCTCCTCTGCATTGTCAATCACTCTGCCTCCTCCCCCTGTTCCCTAAAAACTGCTGTGTCACTCCATCAACCCATCCCAGGTGTCCAGTCCATCACTTGACGGCCCATCCCCTCCCTCTAGAAACTTCTACCAAGGCCATCAAGTGATAGGTTCAGGCACCAGGGCCCATGCCCCGTATTGCCCCCATTGGTTTCCCTAAAATCCTGGTTTCCTGCTCCCCATGCCCTCCTGTAACCCCACTGGCGGATGGGCGAGTGCCTCCCCTTTTCCCTCCCCCCTTTATAACACGTTGCACAGCCCAGTCCAGGGTTTGCTATTCACTGGATCCCCTGGGTTGTGGATCCCTTTGCTGCTCTTCCTCAATAAACCCTGACTAAACCCTCAACAGAAGTCCAATCCTTCTTCTACCTTCTGTTGCACAGACCTACGCCTGTGCAAGGTGAAAGCCTTAGCCACTCTCCCGGCCTCCTGAGGGATGGGAGAGTGTCCTGGGCCACTCGCTGTGACGGAGCGAGCCTGGTGACTCCAAGGGGACACTTGGCAGCAGCAGCAGCAGCAGAATGCTGCGAGCAGGGGGGATCATGGTCCTGAGCCACTACCTCCTGCTCCTCTTTCTCCTGGCCCTGCAAGCCCAGAATGCTCAGAGTGCTCCAAGAGCCGGGCAGGGAGCAGGTAGGCAGGCAGGCACAGACCTGGCTGGCAGCAGCAGGGCCAGGACTAGGGCAGGCTGAGCCAGGAGGCCACCACGGTGTGGGCAGTGGGGCAGACACACCAGGGGAGGAGTGGGGGGCTGCAGCTGCTTTAGGGTGCAGCATGGGCAGAGGTTCCTAAGGAGCAAGGAGGTGGGAAGGGACAGTACAGGCCCAGAACTTCAGCACCGGTTATCCATCACTAGCACTGGTTATTCATCACTGGGAGCTGGTTATCCGTCAACTCAGCTCTGGTTGTTGATAACTCACCTCTGGTTATCCAGCCTCCCGGCCTGGCTTCCAGGCTGACCTACCCACAGGTCGCATGGGCACACCATGGCTTTTCAATTCATGTGAAAGCTGCCAGCTCCGTGTCCCAAGGGCAGCCAGACCTCTCTGCAGCTGTGAGCATACAGAACCACCTGTGTGTCCCCTGTCAGTACCTTCCACATCCAGGCCTTGAGGTGTGACCATGAGAGGAGTAAATGTGATGGTAACTTCTTGTGGGTGTTCTGTAGTTGTGGACACAGAGAGATCTCTTTCAACCCCTGAGCTGGAGGCAGATACCATGCTGATTCTGAGCTGGTACCTGAAGCGTGAGTAATCAGTCTCTATTGCCTTCACAAGAATGAGCACTCCTTTTCCCCGTGTCATTCATGATAAATACACCTTCATATGTGTAACATCCTTTTATAAATCTAACTTAGAGAAGAATTGTGACACCGTTCCTGAAGAACACCCTGAAGGATTCCCTGATGTTGCAGAGGAGCTACTGACAGCCTTGGATGAAGCCCCATCTGTTAACTCAGGGACCTGGGATGCTGAGCTTTTGGTTCCTGTAGGGATGTTCTGAATCCTGGATAGCCAGAAAAGTCAGAGTCTTTCTGCAGGGACACTCCATTCCACACCTCCTGGAGTGAGCCATAGAGATGCTCCAGCTCAGCATCTGCTCGCAGCTGTGCTTCCAGATGATTGCCAGGGGCATGTCCAGCTGCTGCTGCAGATGTACCATTACTGGCCAGAGCTGCTGTGTGCAGACATTGGCAACCAGATGTTGGGATAAGGCCTCTGCTGAATTTGTGTTCTCCACACACTCAGCACAGCATGGAGGCAGAAATGATATCCCATGAAGTCTTGGCTACCCCTGCCAAACCTCAGGCTCAGAGATGGGTTGAAGCTGGACCCCAAGTGTGAGGGTCAACCTTAAGGTATTCCTTCTGTAGGTCGTTTGGTAGATTAAACCTTGGGTGGTTAGGTCTGCATTTCTTTTTGGATTGTAGAAAACCCAGCTGTCGATTCTTCTCCTCTTTGGGGACAGTGGCCTCCTCATTGCCACTTGCCAGAATGCCCAGGCCTTGGTACCATGCTTGTGGTAAGGGCCAGTGGCTTCTGGTTAAAGTGTCCAGTGTTTTTTGTGTAGAGACAGATTCTGAGACTTTGCCAGAGACCCTCCCTATGGAAGAAAATGACAGTGTTCCAGGCTCAGATGGAGAAAGCCAACCAATACAGGACACCAGCAAACTTGCTGAGCCTGAGGACTATTCAGGTGAGTCTTTGGGTGATGCTGTCTTGGGAAAAGATCAGCATTTCTGCTGTATCCCTCAGTGCTCCCCATGGATGAATTGCAGCTGCCCAGCACACAGCCCTGGCCTGTAGCTTGGAGGAAAAGACATGAGACAGTGCTGCTCCCTGGCACACACTGGGCTCTTCCCCATGAGAACTTCATGGGATCCCTCTTGGTCCCTGATGCTGAGACACCAGAGCCAGAGGAACCCATCTCTGAAGACAATAATCCTCGGGCATCTGAAGCATGCTGTGGGATTATCCCTAGTGCAGAGTACAAACATTGTCTCACACATTGTCTTTTCTCCTGCCAGGGTCAGCTGATGGGCAAAACGCTGAGACTGCTGGACACTGTGACCCGAGGAAATACTACATCCTCGGCACAGCTGCAGCGTCAGCTTTTCTTCTGCTTGCAGCAGGTTCTGGGTGTATAGTCATGTATCAAGCTGCTGAAGAGAGACATGTGAGTTATTCATTGCTACCTTTGGCAATGAAGTGTTTGCACCATGCTGGATTGCCCAGGCAGCTCCCAGCAGGGCTCTGTGGAAACTGTTGCAGTGAAATGCTTTAACAGCACTCTAAATTAATATCCATGAAGAATTGTTGCATTGTGTTTTTATTACCCCGTTCTCTGTTTGTTATGCTTTTTTCTTTGTAGTCTTGTTCTCTCAAAAATGGTTTGTCTCAAGTTGTTTCACTTCCCCCCCACCCCACATCAATACTCCCTACTCTTCACCTAGCAGCCCTAGTTTTTGCTGATTCATTCCCCAGTGTCCTCCCTGTACTGCTGTCAGTCCGCCTCCCATGCCCTCTTTCCAGAACCTTCCATCAGGGGCATCAACTGATTGGCCAAAGGTCCGGGCCCTCCTTCAAAACACTACCCGATTTGTGGCTCCTGATGTCTTTCTCCCCTGTTTCCACACCCAGAGATCTTCCCATTGGTTGTTCTGTGAATCCCACCCTTGTTTCCACCCCCCCTTTAAACTGGTTGCAAGAGCTCAGTCAGGGCTCTTTGTAACTGGTTTCTCTGAGGCATGAGTTCGTAATAAACCTCAGACTGAACCTCAGACTGCAGAGAGTCAGCTCCTTCTTCCTCCACCTTTGTCAGCCAGTGCCTCTTCTGCTTTAGGGTGCAAAACCCTAGCCACTCTCCTGTACCCCCTGAGCATGGGAGAATGTCCTCTGTGGTCCGCCATGTCGGGGCTGGCCAGGCAGTGACCAGACGGTCACTGAGGACACGGCGACAAGGAGTCTTGGAAATCTATTTCTAGAAGAGGACCAAGAAGCACCCGGATAAGTCTACACTGACTCTTCCTGGGAACGTCATGGTCAGCCTAGAGGTGCAGGTGCAACAGAGTCAGGAGAAGGACCAGCGTTGCGGCGTGTGTGTTTTTATGTTGGAGTTAACTGTACGGGTTCAGTTCTATGTATATTCAGTTGGCATGTTCTACTCCCCTCTTTTTATCTCATTTTTAATGGTTCTGTCCCCAGTTGGTCCCTCCCTGGGCGCCCAAGGCACCGCTGTCAATCCCCCTCTCTCTCCCCAGTTGTATCCAATCCCAGTTCTAGTGCCCCTGCCAGTCATGTCTCCCTCCTCCCCTCCATACCTGTCCGTTATCCTCCAGCCCGGCCCAGCTTCCAGAGGGTTCTTCTCTGGCTGGGTCGTGACTGGTCCCCAAGGCTAGCCACACTTTTCTCCTTCCCACCTAGGGATTTCCTTGGTCTCATGCTCTGCCCGTCTCCCTGTCTGTCCAATCAACACTGTGCCTCTCAGTTCTACCCCCTTGTTATTTAAGCTGGCTGCGCCCAGCATCTGTTGGCAGACGCTCTCTGCTTCCTCCCTTGTTGGTTGACCCCCTTGTAGTTGGAAATAAATCCAACTCCCCCCGCAGAGATTGCCTGCTGCTTCCTTCTTAACCGTCGACGTCCCTGGCGGCCTGAATTTCTCCCTCTCCGAGGGTCAAGGTGCGAAGCCTCAGACTGCTGCCGTGGGGGGTCGCTACCTCGGGAATTTCGGGGAGCAACACCAGCAGGGCGTGGCGCCCAACGTGGGGCCTGAAGAGCCCGAAGAATTCTTTCTTGGACTACTTTGGACCCCCAGACGGACTCAAAGGAGTCCACTGGCCGCTCGCCCACTCCCGTGGTAGCAGGTCCCCGTTTTAGGGGATTGCGCTCTGGGAGATCAGGATCGGGACCTCCTTGCACCAAGAAGCCAATCCTGTCGACGGACCCCACCAGCGGTTGCTTTCTGTTTCCCAAGCTTCAGATTGGTGAAGTGACCCTCTTCCCTCCCCCGCGCTCCCCCTTTCCTCCCCCATGTGGTGGCGGGTGCGTGGGTTCTCTTCCCGTCCCTCTTCTTTCCCTTTCCCTCGCGTCTCCGTGCGCGGCTCACGTTTTCATGCGTGAGTTTTCCCCCCCTTTACCCTCCTGCCGCTTTTTAGCCCCCTCTGAGGGGATTCCCAGCGCCCTGGTGTGCCGTGTTCGAGCCCCAGGGTTGCTTCTCGCTTGGGCATCCGCGGCGCCCCTGGCAGGTGTTTCTGAGGCTTTCGGGTAGTTTGTTCTTTCGTTTTCACTTAATTTGCTTTGCTGCTGGTTGGTGTTTGGGGTGGTCTCGCAACAATCAGAGATGAGTGCACGTCTCTCGACCGCCCAGAAGGAAGCTGTTTACAAAGTTATTAGTTTCTTAGTTAGTTGTGAGTTACCTTTCAATAAAAATGAATTAAAGGTCTTGGTTCGATGGATATTCTCCAATTTCTCCGGGGTTTCCCCTGAACAATTCCATAGCCTAAGGTTTTGGCGGGAAGTGCAAACAAAATTGGAGCAGTCAGTAAAGGCAGGGGAAGCCTCAAGCACTAAACTTTTATTCTGGGCCACCCAAATTAAGTTATCACTGGAAAAGAAAAGAGAAAAGGAGAAGCGAGAACATCCGTCAACCAAGACAGGTAGCCCCAGTTTTCCTGCACCCTTTGATCCTAGACCTCAATCCTTCCCCTCTGCCCCACAGCAATCCCAGTCCCTGAGGGTGGCAGCCCCTGTCAGCACTGGGCAGGGTGTCCATCCTTCCCCTGGCCCTTCTCAGGGAGTGGGACCCCTTCCCCGTAGCAATCCAAGGGCCCAGACCGCTGCGGGCTTTCCCTCGAACCCCTCTCTCCTGGCCCCCTCGTTCCCGGTTTTGAGTCCTGTTAATCCTTTTGTCCCCCAGTTTCAGCTCCCCGCCACTCAACCCCCCGCCACTCAAAACGGCGCCCACTTCACCTTACAAAATGGCTCCCAGAGCCAAGATGGTGGGGAGCACATGGCAGCATGGCGCCAAAATCCTCCTTCATCCCAGAACCCCTTCTTCCCAGCCCTCAACCCCTTCCGGCCTTCTGACCCCGCCCCTGTTTCTCCTGCCCCTCCTGCTGCTCCTCCCACGTGTCTAGCCCCTCCCCAAGACCAACCCCCTTGCCTGGCACCACCCACTGATGTCACCAAAGGGGCGGAGTGTTGCCCACCTCCAAACCCCGCCCCGGGCAATTACATCATCATCGGCCACACCCCCCAGTTTCCTGTTTCCCACGTCCCGATTTCCGGTTCCCACGGGTCCGCCATTGTTTCCCACGGTCCCCAATCGGGGGCTGATGGGGATCCAAAACCAACTGTGGGCCCTGGGACAAGGGATGAGGGGGCGACGGGGCGGGGCAAGGAGCGCAAGCAACATCACGGCGGCACCTGTTTTGTATTTCCCCAGCATTGACGGCCAAACGACCACCCAGTGGAGCCCCATCCCCCATAACACTGTGCGAGAGTTATGTAAGGCACAGAAGGAATTTGGTAGGGACAATGAACACTTTAGGGGACTTCTTAGGGCCACTGTGGTGGAGTCTGTTGTCACCCCAGCAGATCTCCGCTCCCTTTTCGCCTGCCTCCTAAACCCCACTGATCTTTCAGTATGGGAGAGGGGGTGGGAGAAGAGGGTAGTGGAGATGCTGCCCACCATCTGGGGTGACCCTATGATAGCAACAGACCGCGAGGGAGAAACCATCTCCAAGGACCATATGCTGGGGAGGGGAAGGTGGTCTGACAGGCACGTGGCGGTCGCTGAGATCCCTTTTGAAATCCTGAAAAGATCAGCAAGGGCAGCAGAGGCGGCCTTCTTGGGGTTGCGCCTGGCGGCGCCACTTCCATCATATACTCAAATTTACCAGCATGACACTGAACCATTTTCTTTATTCGTAGAAAGGGTGAGGCGAGCGGTTGAACAGCAGGTTCTAGAGGAGCCTGCAAGGGGGCCATTAGTTAAGGAGCTGGTGTTGACGAGGGCCAACAGCGTTTGTAAACCCATCCTGCTGGGCCTTCCAGTGCACCCTCCGCCCACCTTGCAGGACATGCTGGAAGCCTGTGAGGTGAAAGCACCGCTGTTCACCGCCGGAGCTGGTTCAATCAACAAACTACCCTTGAAAAAGGTGAATTTAAGAACAACAAAAGGCTAGGGGAAGCCCGGGGAGGGCAGGCACCACAAAAAAACTAGGGAGGAAGCGCAGTTCCCCCCCTGCGCAAAAACACAAATTAGGCGGGGAAAAAGTAACACCACACAAGCAGGGAGGGAAAGCCAGGGGAGTCCCCGCCGCCGCCAGTCCAGCCAATTCCACCCGTGGCTGAAATTTTTCCTATCGCCGCCGTCTTTGACAATGCACCGGATGAGACATTTATCATAAAAAGACCCCATCAGCCAATCCTAACTACTTTTTCTGTATGTTCTCCATTTAGGATCAGATTGTCCCGCGCCCTACATCTGCGTGACCATGACCCTGTGTGCCTGTCGGCTTCGTTGGATGGCCCAAATACTTGGGAACGTCTGGACAACAGGAACCTCGTCATTGGGGACACAAAATTTACACCACCTGACATATATATATATGGCCAGCACTTTCTGCCTCTGACCAAACATTTCTCTATCTAGAATTATACTGTATAAATCCTCCGCTGTTCCTCTCCGAGGGGACAATTATCGCCCAAGCCATCCCCGTGGATCTGATTGATTACATCCAGATGGGGGAGTGGGACCCCGACGACCGCGCTCAGGGCTCCCCTCCTTCCGGAAAAGGGGCGATCATGAAACAACATCTGAACTACCTTCAATTTCTTGGGTTGAGGCAATTGGTCAAGTAAAACCTAGATTGTCATGTATTATGAAAAACGGAGATGAAAGAGTAATGGTCAGAGGCCTTCTTGATACCAGAGCGGACGTGACAATCATTCCCACCCGGGAATGGCCATCACAGTGGGATTTGCAGAGCGCGCCTGGACACGTACGAGGTGTAGGGGGTGTCCAATTAGCAAAGCAATCTAAGAGCATCGTTCAAATTGTGGGGCTGAACGGGCAATCGGCTCAAGTACGCCCATTCGTTTTGGATTACACGGAGCCCCTGTGGGGGAGAGATACCCTTGCACAGTGGGGGGCCAAGATTGACTTTCCGGCTCCCCAGGTTTTTCAGTAGCGGCCACTGAGGAGCACCCCACTCAGAAACTGAATTGGCTCTCGGATAAACCAGTTTGGGTGGAGCAGTGGCCGCTCAACAAACAAAAATTAAAGGCGCTCAATGAGCTCGTGGAGGAGCAGCTCCGCAAGGGTCACCTTGTGGAGTCCATGTCCTGTTGGAACTCACCCATCTTTGTCATCAAGAAGCCCAACAAGGACAAATGGAGGCTCCTTCACGATCTCAGAAAAATCAATGAAATTATCGAAGACATGGGATCTGTCCAACCAGGGATGCCGTCCCCCGCGATGCTCCCCCAAAATTGGAATTTGGCTGTTATCGACATTAAGGATTGCTTTTTCCAAATTCCTCTGCACCCCTATGATGCCCCGCGCTTCGCCTTCACGGTGCCCACTCTGAACCGTGAAGCCCCAAAGAAGAGATACCACTGGACAGTCCTCCCACAAGGGATGAAGAACAGTCCCAACTATTTGCCAGTGGTATGTCACCTCCTTGCTGACTCCAGTTCAAGATCAGTTCAACAACGTCTATATATATCACTATATAGACGATGTGCTGGTTTGTGCCCCCAATGACGACCTCCTGAACCACGTACTTGGCCATGTAACAGATTCGTTAATTGCTGCAGGATTTGAACTCTAGGGCGACAAGATTCAACGGATGCCGCCTTGAAAGTACCTCGGCCTTGAAATTAATAAGCGGACCATTGTGCCGCAAAAATTGGCTGTAAAACCCCACATTAAGACCTTGGCCGATGTCCACCAACTGTGTGGATCTTTGAACTGGGTGAGGCCTTGGCTAGGAATTACCACCGAGGACCTAGCCCCCCTTTTCAAGTTATTGGAAGGGGGAGAGGAGCTCAGTTCTCCTAAGGTACTCACCCCCGAGGCTGAGATGGCACTGGAAAAAATTCAGGGCATGATGACATCCAGGCAGGCCCATCGCTGCCGCCCTGATTAGCATTTTCGGTTTATCATTCTAGGCAGGCTGCCACATCTCCACAGGCTGATTTTCCAGTGGGATAAGCGCCCCAAAGCCCCCAAACCACCGGGGGTCAGAGGGAGAAAGGATCGCGGCTTGAGTGACCCCCTCTTGATAAGAGAGTGGGTGTTCCTCAGCCACCACCGATCCAAAAGAATGACAACGCCACAAGAGCTGATTGCGGAACTGATCCGAAAAGCAAGATCTCGGATCATGGAGTTGGCCGGTGTGGACTTCACACGCATTCACATCCCGATTGATCTAAAGGAAGGTAAATTCCAAATGAAAATGTTTAATGAACTCCTGAGGACCAAGGAAAGTCTTCAGTTCGCTCTTGATAGCTACACAGGGCACCCGCTTTTCAATAAAAGTGTCCAATTCAAATTATCACTCAAAAGAATCCAAAGTCGAGTGCCCCTCAATGCCCTAACCATTTTTACAGACGCATCCGGAGGATCCCACAAGTCCGCAGTGACTTGGAAGGACCCTCAGACTCAGCAGTGGGAGTCAGATGTTCAGGAGATAGAAGGATCGCCTCAAATTGCTGAGTTGGATGCTGTCGTTAGGGCATTTGAAAAGTTTAAAGATACACCCTTTAATTTGATCACCGATTCGGCTTATGTGGCAGGTGTAGTGTCAAGAGCTGAAAATGCAGTCCTACAGGAAGTTCGCAATCTGGCCTTATTTCGCTTGCTCTCGAGACTCGTCCAGCTGATCTCCCACCGAGAGCAACCCTTTTACGTGATGCATGTGAGGTCCCACACGGATCTGCCTGGCTTCATAGCCGAGGGGAACCGCAGGGCAGATGCCCTTGCGGCCCCTGTGCGGATGGCGCCGCTCCCAGACGTGTTCCGTCAGGCTAAGATCAGCCATCAGCTCCACCACCAAAATGCCCCAGGCCTTGTTCGTCAGTTTAACATCACCCGCGAACAGACCAGGGCAATTGTGGCGACATGTCCCCAATGCCAACAGGACCAACTCCCCTCGCTGCCCACTGGGGCCAACCCCCACGGCCTTTCCAGTTGCGAACTGTGGCGGGTCGACGTGACACACGTTGCACAATTCGGTCGTCTTAAATATGTGCATGTGTCCGTCGACACTTTTTCCAGCGCTGTCTACGCCTCGGCCCACACAGGCAAGAAAGCCTCGGATGTTCGTAAACACCTCGTCCAGGCTTTCTCGGTGCTGGGCATCCCCAAGGCCATCAAAACGGATAATGGGCCGGCATACTGTTCCAAGGAGCTGAGGGAGTTCCTGCAGCAATGGGGAGTGGAGCACACCACTGGCATCCCCCACTCCCCCACTGGCCAAGCTATCGTGGAGCGGACCCACCAGAGCCTGAAGAAAATCTTGGAACATCAGAAACCGGCGATGAAGGTGGAGTCTCCGCAATCCAGACTCGCTAGGGCACTTTTCACCGTAAATTTTCTCAATTGTTCTTTCGTAAATTTTGATCCCCCCATAATTAGGCATTTTGGGTTCCATGAGAATCTCAAACTCAAAAAGAAACCTCCGGTGCTTGTCAGGGATCCGGAAACGTGGAAGGTAGAGGGACCGTACGACCTGGTGACCTGGGGGAGGGGATACGCCTGCGTGTCTACCCCCTCAGGTCTCAGGTGGAGTCCATCGAAATTCGTGCGGCCCTTCTTTCCGTGTTGCTCCAAAACACCGAGCACTCCGGCCCAAGTGACGGTGGCGAGCTGGCGGCGGCGGAAGAAGGCCGACCCCTTTTCCCTAGACCTGGATCTCCTGTGACCGTTGGGACAGAACCCCCATTTCATTTTATATCATCTTTCTATGTTTTCCAGCTCAGGTTACCCTGAGAATGAGTGTCACCTCCCTGCCCGCCCTTTGGATGTGGACCGCAATAGCTGTCCTTGGAATCTTCGTGCCACCGAGCAGCCCATGGGTGGTCTCCCAGCCAGCTGGGCTGTTTCTATTATAAAAGATTTACTTTATGTTTTAGTTGTTTTCTTACTCGTGGCCATCAGTGCTGCAGTCGTGTGGAAGTGCCTGAAAAACATATTGCAGAGACTGACTGAACACCCACAAGTTAATGCAGTCCTGGCCTCTCCTCTTTCTCATCTACCACCTCCGCCAGCGTACGAAGAGATGGCCCCTCTGCCACAGCCCCCACCACCAAGCCCAGCTCCTCCACCTGCTCCAGGAACTGTTGCTGCCAGCGCTGAGTCAGATGACTACGAAGATTCTGAGACAGCAGATCCCGAATAGACTTCAAGACAGTTTTACAATTTAAGTTCGCACATCTCCCTCACGTTCTTTTTTCTTTTTCGTTTGATTTAAAAAAGGGGGAGATGTCGCAGTGCGCGCGGTTTGTTCTAAGAAGTTTACAGTTGTTTTGGTTCATTGTTCAGTTCTGTGGAAATTTTATGGTTTTATAAGTTATTTCCTATCGGTTCAAGATGGCGATTTTATTCAGGGCTCCCCCTCCCTCCCCCCTTCTTCCCCCTGCGGGCCAACTGCCACTCACCTTATCACCTTGGTTACTCCCGCCTTTTTGTATCTCCTCCTGTGTCCATCAGTTATCCCCTCCTCAGCTGCCCCGGCGACCCCCCTGTCCATCACCCTTTCCCCACTCCCTGTCCCTAGAATCTTCCACCAGGGGCTGAGGGTGATTGGTGCAGGGTGGGAAGCCACTCCTTTGTTATATTCCTATTTACTGCTGTGCCTTGCTTATCATCTGTACTTTTGTTCTCATTGGTTGTTTGTGCCTTCCCCCTCCCCTCGGAGTTCCTTTATCTGCCCCCTCCGAGGGGCGGGCGGGGGGCAGTTGCTCGCACTCCCTACCCGACCTGCTGTTCCCTTTCCCTAAATAAACCCAGTTCCTGCTGCGAACTTCTGCCTTGCTTCGTGTTCCTTGCCTCGCTACTTTGTTGCTGCCCTGCGCCTCTCCTTCTTCAGCCTTCTCAGGGACGCCTTCCCCTGCCTTGACGCAGGGAAGGTCCCTGGCAGCCAGCCACTTCCCCAGCCGCCTCTCCGGAGCCAGTGCTGTTGCGGACAAGGGGTTGGCCCAACCAGGCTGTGTGCTGCGGGACACTTGTGGCTGGTCGGCGGGGGCCGGAGGCCCCGCACGCG
>NW_005054401.1:2796678-2798205 GCF_000277835.1 Geospiza fortis | reverse complement strand
GTGGCAAGGTGACCCTGCTAACGGCTCCTTTACTGTCTATCGCCAACACAAGCCGAAGTTCATGGCTAAGCAGTGGTGCACTGCCATGATCCTTATAACTTCCCCTACCTCCCTTTCCGGCCCTGCGTTTGCATTGCCCCGAGGCGTGTTCTTCATCTGCGGAGACCGAGCCTGGGTAGGCATCCCCCCTCGTTTTGTCTGAGGGCCCTGCACGTTCGGTCAGCTGTCCCTCTTCACACCCAGCAAACAACAAATTATTAATTGGATCCAAAAGAATGACACCACCGGATTGGCTCGCCAAAAGAGGGGACCTCAGTGAACAAGGTCCCGACTGTGATTCGGATATAACCCATTGGGGCAGACCCCGCATTATGGCCACCACTGTTTTGTTCCCGTGGGCGGGAGTGGCCAAGGCACTTGGGGAATTGGGCCAGCTCGAGTGCTGGGTGATGAAGCAGGCGAATCTTACATCAGCGACCTTAGCGGACCTCCTCTCAGACGAGGAAACAACGAGGCACGCCACGCTGCAGAACAGGGCAGCGGTGGACTTTCTCCTCCTCTTGAACCACCATACCTGTGAGGAGTTTGAGGGGCTTTGTTGTTTTAACCTAACATCCAGGGCTGAGGATGCAAGGATTTCCATCCGGAAATTGAGACATGGTCCACGAAATCAAGCAAGACAATTCGAACAGGCTGGGAGATGTTTTCAAGGGCTTGGGCATTTCGGGGTGGATGAGTTCAGTTCTAAAGGACATTTTTATTGTTCTATTAATGATTGTCGGGTTCCTTCTCTTTTGGGTTTGCATTAAAAAACTCATCTCTAAGTCCACCTCAGCAGCTTTCTCTGTGAACCATGCTGCGGTCGATCATCAGGAACCGACCTGGAAGCGGACTCTACAGAGTATGTAGAGATGGAGGCACTCCCAGCTCCCAACACGGACTTGTTATTCCCTATGGACCTGCCCTTCCAAGGGCTGCCTCCACCGCCGCCTCCCGTTTCCATCGAGGGACCAGCATGAAAGGACTGTGAAAGAGCTGTTGTTGGACTTTGGTTCCAAGTTCATAAGGTTGTTTTCAGTTTATGCCCGCACTCCCTCGTTTCCATCGAGGGACCAGCATGAAAGGACTGTGAAAGAGCTGTTGTTGGACTTTGGTTCCAAGTTCATAAGGTTGTTTTCAGTTTATGCCCGCACTCCCTCCTTCCTTTTTTGTGTAAAGAAGGGGGAGATGTTGCGGCGTGTGTGTTTTTATGTTGGAGTTAACTGTACGGGTTCAGTTCTATGTATATTCAGTTGGCATGTTCTATCCCCCTCTTTTTATCTCATTTTTAATGGTTCTGTCCCCAGTTGGTCCCTCCCTGGGCGCCCAAGGCACCGCTGTCAATCCCCCTCTCTCTCCCCAGTTGTATCCAATCCCAGTTCTAGTTGCCCTGGCAGTCATGTCTCCCTCCTCCCCTCCATACCTGTCCGTTATCCTCCAGCCCGGCCCAGCTTCCAGAGGGTTCTTCTCTGGCTGGGTCGTGGCTGG
>NW_005054401.1:2789208-2792141 GCF_000277835.1 Geospiza fortis | reverse complement strand
TCAGCAGCAGCAGCAGAATGTTGCGAGCAGGGGGGATCATGGTCCTGAGCCACTACCTCCTGCTCCTCTTTCTCCTGGCCCTGCAAGCCCAGAATGCTCAGAGTGCTCCAAGAGCCGGGCAGGGAGCAGGTAGGCAGGCAGGGGCCAGCACACAGCCCTGGCTGGCAGCAGCAGGGCCAGGACTAGGGCTGGCTGAGCCAGGAGGCCACCACGGTGTGGGCAGTGGGGCAGACACACCAGGGGAGGAGTGAGGGGCTGCAGCTGCTTTAGGGTGCAGCATGGGCAGAGGTTCCTAAGGAGCAAGGAGGTGGGAAGGTGTGGGAATGTACAAAAATCAGAGGGTTTTGGGAAAGCTGCAAAAGGCAGGTCTCAGAGACAGCAGAACTCTGATTAGAGCTAAGCAGTAGCCATGATATAGGTCTGCAGAAAAATTATTTAAAAGTAGAAAAGCAACGAGAAACAGAACAGTAGTCTGTGTATTTGTACCTTAGCTAAAGGAACTTTGCAAGATAAGTCTCTATGTGTTAAGTGTTTTAATAGTTATATTAGTAGTAATACCTTGGATACTTCAGTGTGTGTGACAAATGATAGACAAAACTATCAAAGAATTTTTTTTCATACAAGGAAAAAAAGTAAGAAATAGATTCACAGAGAGTTCTCAAAATCTCACATTGATAGTAAATGAAAGTATAGTCATAGAAGAAAATTTTAAATTAAAACCTTAAAGCCGACAAAATTTTTTCAAACAATAACTTGTAACTATTGTCAAGCATAATTTATGCCCTTTAAACTGACTAGACTTTCACAACATTAAATTGCTGTGTTGTGATATAGCAATGCTTAGTGCAAGCAAGAAGATGCTTTAAGGAAGTAATAAGCAGAATTAGTATAGTAAAGCTACGAAACACAAGTAATAAATGACACGATTTTAAAAGTTTCTTTTGAAGTGAACCAAAGAGAATTGTGGGAATCCACAAAACCAGAGGGTTTTGGGAAAGCTCAAAAGGCAGGCCTCAGAGACAGCAGAACTGTAAGCAGAGCTAAGCAGTAGCCATGAGATAGGTCAGCAGAAAAATTATTTAAAAAGTAGAAAAGCAAGGACAAACAGAACAATGGTCTGTGTATTAATGCTTGTCTAGAATAACTCTCTAAGCTACAGAAAAGTTTATCTAGCAAGATATTAGGAAGTTTGAAGCTTAATAATGGAGCTCTGTGCATTGTGTTAAGGCTTACAAGCAAGTATTGTATTCGAAATAAGCAGACATTGTTTCAACCAAAGGTACATGTGCTTATAGGTTAGATAGAACTACTGTCAATATGCTTTTGCTTTGTGTGATTGGTCAAAATAAACTAAGTTGTAACATTAAGTTCTTTGTCTGCTGCCTGGGATGTGAGCTGATGGCATCTTCCCATTGTCATAACCATGTAATGAGAGTGATGCTGGAAAATAAATCAGCTTAACGCACATTCCACAGAAGTCTGTCCCGTTTGTGATTTGTACATATACCCCAGGCTGGCAATAGGAAGGGGCAGTACAGGCCCAGAACATCAGCACCAGTTCTCCATCACTCAGCTCTGGTTATCATCACTCAGAACTGATTATCCAGCCTCCCAGAGTGACTCCAGGGCTGGAGGGGATCGTGTGGGCATGCCATGGCTTTTCACTTCATGTGAGAGCTGCCAGCTCAGTGTCCCAAGGGCAGCCAGACCCCCTGTAGCTCTGAGTATACACAGCTGTGAATACACCTGTGTGTGGCCTGTCAGTACCTTCCACATCCAGGCCTTGAGGTGTGACCATAAGAAGCGTAAATGTGATGGTAACTTCTTGTGTGTGCTTGGTTGTAGTTGTGGACACACAGAGTGCTCTTTCAGCCCCTGAGCTGGAGGAAGATACCATGCTGATTCCGAGCTGGTACTTCAAGCGTGAGTAATCAATCTCTACTACCTTCACAAGAATGAGCACTCCTTTTCCCCATGTTATTCACGAGAAATACAACTTCATAGGAGTAACATTTTTTGTAAATCTAACATAGGGAAGAATTATGACACAGTTCCTGAAGGATTCCCTGAAGGGTTCCCTGATGTTGCAGAGGACGTCCTGACCGCCTTGGATGAAGCCCCATCTACGGGTTAGTATATCCCGTTCTGTAAACCCTGGGACCTGGGATGCTGAGCTTTTGGTTCCTGTAGGGATGTGCTGTATCCTGGATAGGCAGAAGTGCTCAGTCAGTCTCGCTGCAGGGACACTCCATTTCACACCTCCTGGAGTGAGCCATAGAATGCTCCAGCACAGCATCTGCTTGAAGCTGTGCTTCCAGATGATTGCCAGGGGCATCTCCAGCTGCTGCTGCAGATGTACCATTACTGGCCAGAGCTGCTGTGTGCAGACATTGGCAACCAGATGTTGGGTAAAGGCCTCTGCTGAATTTGTTTTCACCTAACACTCAGCACAGCATGGAGGCAGAAATGATATCCCACAAAGTCTTGGCTACCCCTGCCAAACCTCAGGCTCAGGGATGGGTTGAAGCTGGACCCCTATATGAGTATGAACCAGAAAGCATTCTTTCTGTGCGTCATATGGTTGATTAAGTCTTGGGTGGTTTGGGTCTACATTTCATGTTGCATTACAGAAAACTTGGCTATGGATTCCTCTTGTCTTTGGGGACAGTGGGCTCCTCATTGCCACTTGCCAGAATGCCCAGGCCATGGTACCATGCTTGTGGTAAGGGCCAGTGGCTTCTGGGTAAAGTGTCCAATATTTTTTGTGTAGAGACAGATTCTGAGACTTTGCCAGAGACCCTCCCTATGGAAGAAAGTAGCAGTGTGCCAGGCACAGATGAAGTAAGAGAAGCAATACGGGACACCAGCAAACTTGCTATGCCTGAGGAATATTCAGGTGAGTGCTTGGGCAATGCTGTCTTGGAAGAAGAGCA
>NW_005054401.1:2786826-2788082 GCF_000277835.1 Geospiza fortis | reverse complement strand
GGGGGCATCAGAAGAATGTAAAATAGCTTCGCGACCAGCATGCCATGGGAAGGAACTCTGCCAAACTTAGGGAAAAGACCCCCAAAACAACGAGCCAATACAGAATTAAGAAATTAGAGTGATGTCTGGACGTGAGCAACAGAGTACCAAGCCTGCAGAGATGCTGGAAACCTTTGTGGCCCCTCACCCTGACCGCGAAGACTTCAGCTGAGGCCAAGACCCTGGCGGGAGCTACTTTCTGCTCCTAGTGGACAAAGCTGCACATTCCTCCTCGTCCTCATCACTCTGGGAGCAGTGACAGCAGACCGCGGACCAGTGGAGCTTCCCAACCTTCAGCTGATCACTTTTAATAAAGGCATTAAAATGAGAGAAAGTCTCCTGCCCTGTTTATTTCAATAGTGATAGTGATTATTTTTGTGATAGTGACAGATAGTGGTAGTGATAGTGATTCTTTAAGTGATAGTGATAAGTGATACTTAGAGGACTGTGCTTATTTAAGTCATAATGATATTGATACTTTTAGTGATAATGATAGTGATGTATTATTTGTATTAGCGGACGATGATTGTTTCTGTAATTTTGATAAATCTATTTCCAAATGCAGTGAGTTCTTGCCTATTGTGGCTGTTTTTGTTGTGTTAGAATGCACAGAGCTGGGAGCAGGGAGTTGGGAGCAGGCTACAAGAGGAGCTCTGAGAAACTTGTACTGCAGTGCAGAACCTATTTGTGCCAGCCTCAGCCTGCTTTCCCAGCAGTGGCCATTTTACAAGGCTGTCCTACACAAGAATAAGGACACACTGGTGAGAAGTCACATGCAAAAAATTCTTTGCAAGCCTCATTTGGGATGCTGCCTTGAATCAGGAAGGTCTGGGCTGAGGGAAGGATTTTCTGGGAAGGATGGCTGTCCAGTGCTGAGCACATCAAGGAGACCTGAGATGGTGACTTAGGTCATGGGGGATGTGGCAGTCCCTCCCCAAAGAGCACCAAGAGGATCAAGGAGCAGAAAGCTGGAGCCGGGCTGTGTGAGATACAGAGGAGAAGGAATGTGATATTAGTCACAGGAGCCTCTGCATGACTGCTTGATGGATCTGGGGCACATGTGGTATTTACTTGTGCCACTTGCAGTGACACAGACACAGGAAGGTTCTAGAGGTGAATCCCTGGCACCCTGGTGTTCCCAGCAGGAGTGTGGGGCTTTGACCGTGGGTTACTCTACAGGACACCAGGCCTGATGGTGGCACAAGGGTTACATCTGC
>NW_005054401.1:2775326-2786217 GCF_000277835.1 Geospiza fortis | reverse complement strand
GCCCTGGGTGACAGAAGCAGGGCCAGGACTAGGGCAGGCTGAGCCAGGAGGCCACCACGGTGTGGGCAGTGGGGCAGACACACCAGGGGAGGAGTGGGGGGCTGCAGCTGCTTTAGGGTGCAGCATGGGCAGAGGTTCCTAAGGAACAAGGAGGTGGGAAGGGGCAGTTCAGGCCCAGAACCTCAGCACCAGTTCTCCATCACTTAGCTCTGTTTATCATCATTCAGCACTGGTTATCCAGCCTCCAGGCCTGGCTCCAGGGCTGGAGGGGGTCATGTGGACATGCCACAGCTTTTCACTTCATGTGAGAGCTGCCAGGTCCGTGTCCCAAGGGCAGCCAGACCCCTCTGCATCTGTGAGAATACAGAACCACCTGTGTGTGGCCTGTCAGTACCTTCCACATCCAGACCTTGAAGTGTGACCATGAGGGCAGTGCATGTGATAGTATATTCTTGTGGGTTTTTGGTTATAGGTCAGTCCAGAGACGGCTCTCCTCCAGCTCCTCAAGCCGATGATTCCATGCTAATTCCGAGCTGGTATCTCAAGCGTGAGTAGTCAGTCTGTATTTGACTTCATTGAATAAACACTCCTTTTCTTTGTGCTATTCATGAGAAATTTACCTTCATATGTAAATGTTCTTTTATAAATTTAATATAGGGAAGGATTACCAAAAGATACCTGTGGTTCCAAAGGGGCTTCTAAGAGCATTGGTGAAAGATGCATCTGGTTAGTATATCCAATTCTGTTAACCCTGGGACCTGGGATGCTGAGCTTTTGGTTCCTGTAGGGATGTGGTGTATCCTGGACAGCCAGAAGTGCTCAGTCAGAGTCTTGCTGCAGGGACACTCCATTTCACACCTCCTGGAGTGAGACATAGAGATGGGCCAGCACAGCATCTGCTTGCAGCTGTGCTTCCAGATGATTGCCAGGGGCGTCTCCAGCTGCTGCTGCAGTTCCACCATTACTGGCCAGAACTGCTGTGTGTAGACATTGGCAACCAGATTTTGGGATAAGGCCTCTGCTGAATTTGTGTTCACCTCACACTCAGCACAGCATGGAGGAAGACCTACGTGTCAGGGATGGGTTGAAGCTGCACCTCAATCATGATGCTTTAGTTGAAGGGATTCCTTCTGTTGGTTGATTAAGTGTTGGGTGGTTTGGGTCTGCATTTTCTTGTTGCATTGCAGAAAATCGGGCTGTGGATTCATTTTGTCTTTGGGGACAGCGGGCTCCTCACTGCTGCTTGCCGAAGTGCCCAGACCATGGCACTGTGCTCTTGGTAAGGGACAGTGACTTCTATTTATGTCCCATGTTCTTTCTAAAGAGGCAGATCACAAGACTGTGGAGAAGAAGATGTATCCTATGGGAGAAAGTAACAGTGTGCCAGGCTCAGATGAAGAAACAGAAGGAGTCATGGATACCAGAACACCTGCTCAGCATGAGAGACATTCAGGAAGTGAGTGCATGGGAGATGGTGTTTTGGGAAAAGAACAGCATTTCTGCTGTATCCCTCCCATGGATTAATTGCAGGAGCCCTGGCCTGCAGCCCAGAGGAAAAGGCAGGGGCAGTGTGATGCTCCCTGGCACACACTGGGCTCTTCCCCATGAGAACTTCATGGGATCCCTCTTGGTCCCTATTGCTAACACACTAGAGCCAGAGGAACCCATCTCTGAAGACAACAATCCTCGGGCATCTGAAGCATGCTGTGGGATTATCCCTAGTGCAGAGTACAAACATTGTCTCACACATTGTCTTTTCTCCTCCAGGGTCAGCTGGTGGGCAACAAGTTGAGACTCCTGAACAGTGGGAATTCAGCAAGAACTACATCCTAGCATCTATTGCAGTCTCGGCTGTGCTGCTGCTTGCAACAGTGGTTGGGTACATCATCATGTATCAGGTGCTGAAGAGAAACATGTGAGTTGGCCTTTCCCTTGAGTTATTTCTGGTTTGGGTAATGAAGTGTTTTCATGGTACTGGAGTGCCAAGGCAGCTCCTGGCAATGCTCTGCAGAAACCTCCGCCATGCAGTCAACTGTGCTTTTATCTCATATCTGACGAGTCTTCTTGGAAATCTGTTTTTACAGGAGGATTCAGGGAGACAACGAAGCATCAACAGAATCCAACAGTTACTCTTTTCGGGATAGCAAAGATTATAGTAAAATTAAAGGTGAAGCAGAATGAGGAGAATTCTGAGGAGGGATCAAGAGAACACAAGCCAACAAGTTGAACAACAGTCGCTGCCTGTCACCAGAGATCTCTGTGGCAACGCTTGCCCAGCTGCACAGGATCACAGATGCAGACCCCCCACCTCTGCCTGCCTCTTGTAGGTACCATTTGTCTGATGGTGCCTTTTCACAGGTGTTCTAGGTGACCTAGGTGGTTTATATAGATACATGTACATGTTTATTAAATTTCCTGTATGTCAATACATGCAGTCTGTGTCACTGTGTTTTTAAGACACAAAAACCCACATAACAGAACCTGTATGTTTTGCCCTGGGTTCATGGATGGAGTGATGTACTGGGTCTCTTGGAAAAGAGGGCACACAGGCACTCTCTTATTTCTCTCTGGGCTCTGGATGGGATTGCCTGGCACAGATCTGTCATGGTGGCAAGGGGGTGGTAAGAGTGCTATGACCTTCCTGAAGAGCATCCTAAGAAGGACAGCTCAGAGGCACAGGCACGTCCTTCTCCCAGCCTGGCATGTGATGTTAAGCTTAGGCCTCCTTCTTCAGGCAATGTGGAGAAAGGGACTGTAGCTCTCTATAGTATTCCACAGAGTAGTAGCCTCTACTAAGAGCAGGGTCCTTTGCAAAGGGAATCAGGGACAGAAGCTCCACAAACTTGGGCAAAACAGGGATTTATATAGGGAAGGCAAGGGGCAGGACAAAACTGGTAACCAATGGGGTAAGGGTTCAGGGGCTGGGCATAAGGGGAAGGACCAATGGGTTACAAGAGATTAACATAGAAATGCAAAGGCCTCCTGGGATGGTATTTGCTCACCCTAACTAAAAGTCAGTAGCTTGGGGGTTGGCCCTCCAGGGAAATGCAACAAGGTTTTCTTTTGCCAGATTTCTGGCCCCCACCCAGGTCTTCAAATAGTGACCTGAGAAGCTGCACTCTGTAAGAAATTGCACTTTGTAATTAGAAAATCAAAATCCTCTGGTACCTTTTAGATTGCCTTGATCATCTTAAATCTTCATTTCATCAATGTGCAAAAAGACAGAAAATGTTTGCATCTTTTAAAAAAGTAACTACAAGAGACCATGAGGTCTGGCTTCCCTCTTCTGGAAAGGCTCTGATGCCTGATCCAAAAATCCTTTCATTGTTTGAAAAGTTTCACAGTACTGAGATTTCTTCCTGGGGATAGTGTTCTTGCAAATCTTCTCTGATTGCTGACAGTGGAAGGAGGATGAATGAATACAGTCCTTCCTTGACACGAGCGCTGGGAGAATTTCCAGCTAGCCCTTTCCCAGACTGCACTGAGATTGGCCACCCTGACCTGTATCACTTCAGGTAGCGGTAGAGCAGGGCTGCTCAATGCCACAGCAATGAGGCTGCTCTCCACAGCACTGACTGTATCCGCGCCTAGGATCAGGGTAAACAACAGGGACCTTTTGTATGGTTTCCCAAGGAAGTTTATTCCCAGAAGGTCAGGGACTGACACAGTTGACCATTAGGAGATGCCCTCTGGTTAGCCCTATCTCCTGGCACACACCAAGAGTGGCTGCTCCCTATCTGCCCAAAAGCCAGTCTGGATAGCGCTGTGAGCAGGGCTGCTTGGCACCCAGAAGCAGCAAGGCTGCTCTCTGTGGCTGTTATTTCCAAACCACATCTAGGATTCAAGGTGAAGGAATGAGAGGGGTCACTTGCATGGGGTCCCAAGCAATTTAATTGTGGGAGGAACCAGAGGCAAATGACAAAGAACACAGCTTTGCAACAACTTATATACAAGGGAGGGTACAAGGAGAGGACTCAAATTTCAGCCAGTTGCGGGAAACCTGGGGTAGAGCACAAGGCGGGGAGTACAGTGTTTCAGCCAATGGGGGGCAACAGGGGAGGAGAATGGTTTGAACATACCAATGGGATCTCATGGCCTACAGGTTTAACACGGAGGATTCTAGGAATAAAGGTGGGGCTACAATGACAGACAAGGGAGGAGGGCAGGGTCACACTAACTGGCAGGGAAGAATCCAGGATAGGGGTTGGTCTCTGGGAAGATGGGTGGGGAAATGGGGATGTACAACTGTGGGATAAACCAAATATACATGGAGGTAACCAGAACAAACTATTATGAGCTTGTAACAGAAAAATCACACCCCACAAGGGATGAAAAGGCACTGAACAGAGGCTTACATCAACTTATATGTGGGGGAGGGTACAAGGGGAGGATACAAACCTTAGCCAATTGCAAGGAACCTGGGGAGGGGTGCAAGGTGGGGAATACAATGTCCAGACCAATAGGGAGTTACAGGGGAGGAGAACAGTTTGAGTGAACCAATGGGATCTCAGGGGATACACAAATGACAGGGTAAGTTCTGGAAACAAAGGCAGGGTCATCCTGATAGACAGGGGAGGAGGGCAGGGTTACAGTGATGGACACAGAAAGAGCTGGAGTGGAGAGCAGGTCTTTGGGAAGATGGAGAAGGGAGGTGGGAGGATATAACTCAGAGGTAAACCATTTGCATAGGAGTACTGGAACAAACCATTACAAACTTGTAAAGAAAAAACACACCACCACACTTCCTAAACACTGGTTTATCTGTAAGTACATCCAGAACATAAAACCTGTTTTATGCCATGGTTTACAGGAGCCTTCTGCCTTTCCTTTTAGTATCAAGCATTCACAAAGGCAGTGGTCCTTTGCTGCACAATATCACTTCCTTCTGTAATGTATATCTACTTTTCATTTTTAAATGGAAATTCTCTTACAGAAAATCAGCTATTCTTCTAGTTTTATTTCAGAATTTCTGCAGGCCTCCAGAAAGGGAAAGGGAACCTTGAAGTTTCTGAACTCTGACATCACAGACGAATGGATGATCACTGCCTTGGTCCTTCTGGCCAGCCTGGTACCATTGCCCTTCTTGGTTATCTGGGCACACACTGATTCATGTTCAGCTGCTGTCGACCAGCACACCCAGGTCCTTTTCTGCTAGGCATCTTTCCAACCACTCTGCCTCCAGCCTGTGGTGCTGGCCGGGGTCGTTGTTACCCAAAGAGCTGGAACTTCAACTTTTTGACTCTCTAACCACTGGCTGTAGCCCATTGATGCAGCCTGTTCAGATCCCTCTGCAGAGCCTTCCTGCCTTCCATCAGTGCTCCCACATGGTTTGGTGTCATCCATGAGCTGAGGGTGCACTTCATCCCCTTGTCCACATCATCAATTAAGATATTAAACAAAACTGGATGACTGATACACTGACTTTTGACATTAATGTAATGAGTTTCTTTATAGATCCAAAGACATAAAACAAGGAGGGTCTACTTGAGAGGCCAGAAAGGCACCAGTCTTCTTGTCTGATATCTGCATATATTTTCTTTCCCAGTAATAGTGTTGTAGGCACCCCCATGCCTAAAAGGTTATAACAAAATAGCAGAATAACAAAATGCAAACCAATCATTCTACTGTAGGTAGGATATTCCTTTAGTTCTTCCTCCATCATGAGAAGGATTGACTAATTATTTTCTCCCTTCTGTCTTCCAGTTCATCTTATTCATATCCTTATCAAATTCCAAATAATATTAAACTAATCAGAATTAACATACTGTGTAAGATATCTCTGTGTGGGAAGAAAAAGCAGTAAAAACTCTTTTTGTCTTTATTTGTTTGCAATGATGTTAGTAAGTTTTACTCGCAGTTAATTTAAAGCTCTCTGTTCCACTCAGTGGGGTGGAACACATGTAACTCATGGCTTAAACCACTAGTAATCAACATGAAATAATTAAGTATTCATAAAGTAGTTAAATGTCTTCTTGTGGCAAATTCTTCTGCTAGTCATGTAAGAGCAACTGTACTTGAATAAAAAACTGCCAAATGTTCCCAGCATTGCTGCACTCTGCCATTTTTACATTTAGTAGAAGGTGTTGCCGTGCAGAAGTCTGAGGCCAGCTTGCTCCACAGGAGGCATGCCAACAGCCTGTGTTTGAAAACTGCATGGCCGCTCAGCCCTGGCTCCAGGCAGGAGGCAGGCAGGAGGCAGAGTTGCCTAAGGCGCTCTCCCTCGCGGCATGGCGGGGAATGCAGCACCTTGAGAGGCAAGGCAGACAGTGGCAGCAATGAAGCGCAGGCACAAAGAAAGGCAAAGGAGGCAGACAGTTCTCCGCAGCAGAACTGGGTTTATTGAGGAAGGGAGGAAGGCTGCAGGGAACTGCCCAGAGGAGTGGGGTGAACAGAACTTATAAATCGTGTCAGAAGGGTGGAGCAACCCACCCCCTGGCCAGTCACAGAACATAACAGGATGATTGATACAATGAGACAACAAATGGGGGAGTTGCTGGGGAGGGGAAACCACTCCTGATCCAATCACTCCCTGCCCAGTGTAGAAGGTTCTAGGGAGAGGGCATGGGAAGAGAGTGACAGACAGGGAAGTTGCCAGGGAAACTAAGGAGGGGACAAGGGAGAAACCATAGATACAAGGGAGGGGACAAATGATTGACTTAAAGGGTTGGGGCAGTCTCCTAGCAACCAGGGAGCGAGACAGGGCAGTGGCGGGAAAAGGGAGCTCAGGCAGAACCATTATAACAGAAATATAGGGGGAAGATGGAATGAACCAACTGTAAATAACATGAACATTAAAATATAACCTGAACATTAAACTTATATAAAACAAAACTGTGAACAGAAAAGTGGCCGCGCCGCAACAAGAAGGCATACCAGTTTCAAACTTTCCAAGTTGCTTTTTAGTTTTAGGTAAACGCTTAGGCAAACAGGTGACAATAATTTATATGAGCCTTGTAGACATAGTATGGAATTACCTCTTAACATACTGATGTTGATCCTTCTTAAGTGCTGGGACTGTTTTTTTGCAGTACAATGTGAAATACTAAGACTTCTGTGTGCACTGTTCAGGCTTATTACTATCCCCTTTCAAAAGCAGGTTGAACTAGCTTCCAACTCCAAACCTTCTGTGATTTTATGGATTTGTGTCACTCCAGCAGCAGCTCTTTAATTCAGTGCTTTCTCTTTTTCAGTGTCAAATACATTCACTGTCATTTCTGGAGCAGGCAGAGAACTAATGAGGCAGCAGTGACAATCTCCCTTATTGTCATAAAGAGAGAAATAGTGAGGATTATATGTAGAATTCTGTTAGAGAGAAAGAACTTTAGGCCTGTGAATGTCTGGCTGTTGATCCTTGAGAGTGTCCCAGTGCTGCTGCGGAGGTGCTGGCTGGAGTGCCCACCTTACCCTAAGAAGTGTCCTGATAAGGACATCCTGGGCGCACAGGCACATCCACGCTTTCTCCGGTGGTCTAGCTTCAAAGTGACTCAGAGGAATGAGAGACCAGAGGCTTGTATGGTGTTCCACAGAGACCAAGCCTTTATTACAGCAGGACCCTCTGGGAAGGGTGCCAGGGGCAAAAGTTCTGGGCAAGCAAGGAAAATGTGTTTATATAGGAAAGGCAGGGGGCAGGACAAAACACACAGGCAAATGGGGTAAGGGTGCAAGGGTGGAGCAAGGGGGAGGGGCCAATAGAGTGGGAGAAATCAACATACTGCAGCAAAGGCCTCTGGAGGCAATCTTTCTTGTTACCCTCAGTTGGTTCTCCAGGGGTGTGCAGCAAGTTGTTCCTGGCCGGCTCTTTGGCCCCCACAACTCCCCCTTCTTTATTTAATAAAAAGGCTTCCCCCAGAGACCTTCCAAGCACAGTTTTAAAGCAATTAAACATACACGGAAAAATAAAAACAACTAAAAGGATCCAAAGGATGTTCTTCAAAAGGGAGGCAACCCATCCCTTGAGTCCCCAGCATCTAAAAAGGTCTTTGAACCACTTTGGGTCCTGTTTTTCTTTGAGTTCTTTTACGAGGTTCTGGATCTTCTGGATGTGGGTGTGGATGCTATTGCTGTGGGAAGTGAGGTTGAAGCAGCACAGCCTGTTGAACTCCTTGCAGCCATGTCCAGCAGCTGGAAATCAATTCAGTTCTCTCTAACAGGCTGCTCAGTTTTGGAGAGGGCCTGCCTGGTAGTCTGCTTGTCTGACAGAAGGTCACTTAGCACTGCAGACGTTAGGGTAGCCTGCTTACTAAGCCAACACTCCAGATTAGAAAGCTCACTGAGGGCTTTAGCAGCAGCAACCCAGGGTAGAAAAAGGAACATCACCACCCTCTTCTTATGAGGCCAATCAACAATTTCACTATTACAATTTTTCATCAAATTGAGTGAGCTCTGTTTTTTGGCAGGACAATTAATTTCTCTTTTGCCAGTCATGGATTAATGTTGAGTTTGGGGTAAGGATGTTAAGCTGGCCAAGGGTGCACGGACCTCCCTGCAGATGGGAGGGAATTCCTGCCCACACCCTGTCCCCACACATTGGAAACACTCCCCTGGGAAGCACTCTGGGGTAACAGGAGGACACAGATACTGTGTTGCTCGTGTAATTGCACCAATTCACTGAATTATAAATTTTATTATTAGGTGAAACATCTTTGTGGTAGATTGATTTTTATATTCAGATGCAGGACATGGTTTGCCTGAAGGCCTGTAGTAGAATCTAACACAATAGGTGGCCTCGGAGGATCCCAAAAGCTCCAATTCTTGGGTTCCTCTGGTGCATGGGGCAAAATTTTTGTCCACTCATGTCAGGTTCCTTCACTGTGAAGGGGTATTCGTTGGGCTTTAATGGAACCCGTACCAGGCATGAGGCCAGCAGTTTGCTGGCACTGCCCATGGACAGGCACATGTTGTGTTGCTGAAGAGTTTTTGCAAGGGTGACTTAGATGTTCTTGTTGGGCTGTGCTACTAACCATGCATCCAGTGCCAGTGTTCTTCACCCTGTTCATCTTCAGGCATCCAGATAATAGGGACAAGCAGAAGGACCTTGCTGGGGTAGGTGTTGCCTACCACGGCGGACGGATGGTAAAGGTGCTGCAGCCTTTCTGAGGAGGTGTCCTAAGAGGGATGGCTCAGGGGCACAGGCACATCCTTCTCTCAGCCTGGCGAGTGATGCTCTGCTTTGGCTTATTCTGGGCGATGCAGAGAAAGGAGAGACAAGAGATTGTATGGCATTCCACAGAGAACTAGCCTTTATTAAGAGCAGGGCACTCTGAGAAGGAGACCAGGGAAAAAAACCCTGAGGATCCAGAGAAAATGGATTTATATAGGGAAAGTGAGGCGTAGGACAAAACACTAGGGCCAGTGGGGTAAGGGTACCAGGACAGAGCAAAGGAGACAGGCCAATGGAGTACAAGGGATTAACATGATACTGGGGGTGGTCTTTCTACTTGCCACAACCAAAAGGGTTTTGGCTTAGGGGTTGACTCCCCAGGGGAGTGTGGCAAGCCTTTCCCTGGCTGGTTTTCCGGTCCTCACAACTCCCCCTTCTTTATTTAATAAAAAGGCTTTCCCTAGAGACCCTATGAGTAAAGCCTTAAAACAACTAAACATGCACAACCCCCCCCCCACCCAAAAAAAAAAACTAAAAGAATCTAAAGAATATTTTTCAGATGGAGGCAACCTATCCTCCTATCCTTTAAGTCCCCAGTGCCCAAAAAGGTCTTCAAACCACTTGGGTTCCTTTTCAGTTTTTAGTTCTTGGACTAAGTTTTGGATCCACTGGATGTAGATGTGGATGCCGTTGCTGTGGGTGCTTAGGTTGAAGAAGCACAGTGCTTCAAACTCTTCACAGCTTGTCCATGGGCAAGCAGTAGAAAGTCAATGGTAGCTCGGTTTTGACGTGTGGCATGCCTGATAGTCTCCTCGTCCAACAGGAGATCACTTAGCACAGCAGATGTTAAGTTGTTAAGAATAGGTTTTTGTTCGTCAATTTTGATATTTTTTCCGACCAACACACCAAAGAGTGTGGGGGGATCAGTGCTGGTTAATCACCAATGCACTTGCTTCCTGCTGTGAGATAGGATTAGAAGAAAGGCAAAGCAGGCTCAAAACTTTACAAGGCTCAAGAAAGAAAAATTTATCAACAGTAACTAAAAGGAGTAATAAGAATCAGAACAAAACCTTGAGAATACTTCCCCTCCCTCCATAAACTTTTCTTTCCTACTGACAATGTAAAGAAACAAAACCTAAACTTTCAGTCAGTTTACCACTGAAGCAGCAGCTGTGAAGGATTGTCCCTTCGGGACGTCCCAGCTAGCCAACCAGAACCGCTAGCAGCTGTGGGACACTCTCCCGATTTCCGTAGGTCAGGAGAGCATCTAAAGGTCTTGCCTTGTTCAGGGACATAGCTCGCAGCAACAATCAGCAGAAGAAATGAGAGTGGACTCCAGCTGGGGTGAATCTGGGTTTATTGAATCCCGGCAGAGAGACGACACCCACAGGGGAACCAACAGCCAAAGCCGAGACTGAGGGGGTTACAAGGATTTATAAAGACGGGAGGAAATGGAGGTGGGGTTGGTCTCCAAGTGAATAGGATTGCAGGGGGGAGTGGCGTACAGAAGATTGACTTTCAGAATACACCAACAGGAATAATTTTAGGGAGGGCCCCCGGCCCCTGAACCAATCACTCAATGTTCTGGATGGAAACTTCTAGAGAGAAGGGTTGGGTCACTGAGTGACAGACAGGGCACCAGGAAGGGATACATTGGTTTCCATGGTAACTGGAGAGGAGCCAGGGTGATTGACAATGCAAGGGAGGGAAGAGAGAACCAGGGCAGAACCATTACAAGAGAGGGGGAAAACAGAGCAGTCCAATGGACAACTAATACAACCAATGCACAAC
>NW_005054401.1:2765121-2775264 GCF_000277835.1 Geospiza fortis | reverse complement strand
AGTCCTTCTTGTTAGTGTTATGGAGATTTCTACACAAGAAAGAACCAGTTCTGTCATGGCTCTCACAAATAGCAGCCACCTGGGCACACCTGCAACAGCGATTTCCCTCCTATTTTCCACAAGCTTTTCCCACAGCTGTGTTTATGGGCCCTGTCAACCTATGGGGTACTGTTTGAAAGGTGAGCTGTTCAAAGGCAAATGTTCTCATTATCTAGCTCTAAAATCATCATCTTTGGGATCAGAGGTCTTCTTCTTTTTCTTCTCCTAGGGGCACAAGACTAGTCATCTTTCTTTCTCTGTTCAAACTTCTCATAGGATCACAGCTATTTTAACATCTGCTTACTTTGGCATGGTGGCCTTTGCTTGATATCAAATTGAACCCTTTATCTCCCCATGACTTTCATGTGGTACAGGGAAACAGAGTCTTTTCTCCACAGCTCTGCAAGAGTGTTTCAGCCCCAAGATCAAGGCATCTCCTCATTGCGCCCATCTGGGACTTCTTCTTCACTGACTTCACTGTTTTCATGTTGGTCCTTTACATGCTTGCATCTTGTTCCTTTCTTCCACTGAAGCACTGAAAGAGTTAACATCTCACCCAGGGCCTGCAGATGGTCACTCGGCGCTTGCAGTGGGAACTGCGACTGGGGCTGTGTCAGGATTGGCTGCGTGGCTGCTCTTTGGTTTTCTCTGCATTCAATTCCAGCCACAGGGCCACTCTGTGTGGGCTGCAGGGCTGCCTCTGGCCGCAGCCACATGCAGCCTTGTGTGATGCCACGCTGTGGGGAGGGGACTTGGCAGCAAGATGTCAACAGACACGGACCGGCCCTGCTTCAGCCAGTGTCACGTGGCACACTCTGATGCACACATTAACAACGGGTGACACTCTCCTGGGGCCCTGCAATCCCCAACTAGTTACTGCAGATCACTGTGGATGATAGACGAGACAGGCCTTGCTTGGAAATCTGAGGATTTATTAACTCAAATGCTGACCAGAGGCAAGGACCCAGAACACAGGCTGGGTAACGGGTTTTAAGGGGCAGAATGATGGCAGAGTTTAGGGTTGGGGACCAAGAACAAGAGAGCTGGGGAGGAACCCAAGGTGGGGTTTACAATTCACAGACCAATGAGGAAAACAAAGGGAGGAGAACAAGTCATGTGGACCAATGGCGCTTTGAAGGTTAGGGGATTTTCCTTGGGGAATTCCAGGCAGGGGGTTGGGACAAGAGAGGATTGACAAGTGGTAGAAAGAGAGACAGGGAACATTCTTGAACAAGGGGCAGACCGTAGGATATGATAGGTAACTGGGTAGGAGGGCATAACTTGGGTAAAACCAACAACATTGGGGGAACAGGATCAAACCATTAAGGAAAAGCACATCACAACAGGCCAGGGCCTGGCAGCTGCTGGGGCTTGGCCTGGCCGGGACGGGGCCCTGGTGGGCTCTCCAGAGAGGGGCCCTGCCCTGCGGCATAGCCTGCCTGGCCTGCCCCAGCTGGGACAGGGGCCAGGCCGGCCTTGGTGCTTGTTCCCCGGCTGGAAGGAAAAAGAGGATGTTTCCAGGTTTCTTTTGTCTTTAATATGTGTTTTTCGCAGAGGCGTGTCCAACTTTCTAGTGGCTGGAAGCTTTGCATCACTTCCTTAAATATCCCCCATTACAAGGGAGAGAGGAACAGCCTGGGGTGTACAGGTGGGGCAGATGGGGCTTTTGGGGCAGAGAAGGGGAGAAAGGTAGAGGAAAGGGAGCATTCAGAGTTCTGCTCAGTATTTGTTGTTGAAGTAGCAGCCTTGTTATCTAGGGTATGGTGCGGCACTTGGTCTGGGCTGTGACTTGGTGATGGGACAGTTTAATCTTTTCTGTAGGGGTCTTTGGTGCCATCTCCAGGATGTTGTTTGCTGTTCCTCTGAAGAGGGTCCTGCAGAGAGTCAGCTGAGTAATCACAATCACACCAATATAGCTACATGTCATTCCACTTTTATTTAGCAAGCTTGTCATATTTACGCTTCTTTACACTGTTTCACGTGACAGCTGCTCAATACTCATTGACTAAGTGACTGCAATGACGTGTACACGTTACTTGTTGATTGGTTGTCATGCTGTAAGTGCTTGGTCAGTGTGTACTAATTTAGTGGTTTTCATATCTTGCTTGGCATCCGGCTTTGCCATTGCACAATGTTCATTCTTCCTTGTTCTGTTTGTTCTGGGACAGTACAAACCCTCAACAGAACTCTATAATCTGCAGGCCAGGGTTGTCCAGTCACTGCAGGAGTACAGCATGCCCTTGTTCTGCCAGGAATTCCTCTACGTTCCTCTAGAGGGCCTGTATGAGTCTCTGAAGAGTATGAGTCATCTAGTGCGGGAGCGGTGTTTTCAGGGCCTAGGTATGGCTTTATGTTTTCCCCTGGGAGCCTGTGTTGGTATGTTTTTGTTGTAATATTTATCTTGGTTATTGTTGCGTTTTATTCACTTTGTTTTGAATGGTTTGATCCTACTTACCCCCATGCAGTTGGTTTGGCCTGCCATTGTTTCCTCCCCTCTTCCTGTCTGTCAGTTCAAGTAGCCACCCTTTATTCCTGATCCTTCCATGTCTGTCATTATAATCCTGCCCCTCTCCCTTGTCACTTAATGTAAACCCAGCCTTCCCTTCCAGAACTCTCTGTGTCATTTATGTGATCCCTGAGTTCCTGTTGGTTCTGGGAGAGTGCTCTCCTCCCCCATATCCCTCATTGGTTGTAAGATTATGTATCCCCACCCTGTACTCCTCCCCTGATACCTCTTGATTGGTTACTGTACTGTATCTTCTACTAAGACCAGCTCTCTTTATAAGTTGTTACACAAGCGCCGAAAGGGTTCTGTGTCACTGTGAGAATACAGCCTTTCAGAGGCTCACACAAAGGCCCTTCTTGCTCCTTTGTCTCAGCTCTCGACAACTCTAACCGTGCATCCACAGTCGGGATCTGCCCCCTGGCTGCGCTGCTATCCATGCCAGTCACTGACTGGGCAGGGAACGGCCACTCAAGTGGCACGGTTCTGGGGGAGAAAGAGAGCTAGCAAAGAGCTTTATGGAGCCTCTCAATGAGAGATGTGGTCTCTGTTCCACCCTGCTGCTGGTCAAGGACTCTCGAGAGTTTGATGGGTCCTTTCCACAACTGACCGTCGTGTGGGAGAGTACGGCATGCCCATGCTGTGGTTCACCCCCCACAGATGGAAAAAATCTGTTAATGTGTGGGAGGTGTAAGCAGGCCCATTATCTGCTTTAATTTCTTCAGGGATTCCCAGGGTGGCAAACACAAGGAGAAAATGCCTGATGGTGTTTTTGGCATTTTCTCCTGCATGGGCCAAAGCAAACACTATGTTCAAAAAGGTGTCTACTGACCCAAGTACATATTTGGACCTTCTAAAAGAAGGAATGCATGTAACATCGATTTGTCATATCTGGCAATTGTGGAGGTCCCAGGGGTTAACCCCAGAACCCATAGTGGGATCTGGTAGGTTTGGCAATTGGGGCACATAGCCACAGTTACTCTGGCTTGGTTTCTGGCTAATTTGAACATTCTCATGAGAGCAGGCACATTCTGATGATAGAAGGCACGCGGCAACTTTGCCTGTGCAAAGATGTTGGGGACATTGGCAGTCTCTGTGAGCATGGCCAGCATGTCAGCCTTCCTGTTCCCCTCTGCGATGGCACCTGGGAGGTCAGTGTGTGACCTCACATGCATTATATGATAGGGTTGCTTTCTGTGGGACATAAGATGTACTTATCTACAAAGCAAGCTGTACAATTTGAGGATGGAGACCTCTTTTAAAAAAGAATATTCAGTACTCATAGCTACTCCAGCAATGTAGGCCAAACGTGTAGCGGATTAAAGGGTTCTTAAAACTTCTCAAAGACCCTGATGATGGCAGCTAGTTCTGCAATTTGTGGTGATCCCTTGACCATCTGGACATCAGACTCCCACTTCTGTGTCCTGAGGTTCACCAAGTCATTACTGCATCTTTCCTGAGCAGTTTGTAAAAGCTGTTAGGGCTTTGAGCGGCTTTCTACTTTGTGGTAATTTGGGGACCAAATTGAATTCCAATTTAAACAGTTTGTGACTAGGTAGATGAATTGAGATTTGGCCTGTGTAACTATCCAGGGTGAACTGGAGGCTCTAATTTCTGGTTTTCAATGGAAGAAATGGCCTTTTTTGATGAGATCTGCCATGACCTCTTGTGGTGTAGTAATTGTCTTTGTTGGCAGAAAACCCACTCGATGATGAGGAGTGGTCTTTTAGTGTCATGTCCTATTGAAATATCAGTGCATAAATGTTGTGGTGCGTGCGCAGTTCCTGGGTTTTTGATTTAGTTGATTTGTTCTATAGATGTTTGTTAAAGTTCAAAATGACGTTCTCAAGTTGGGTTTTCAGGGCTCCTTCCCCCCTCCACCCCAAGGCAGTTAGCTGACAATCACCTGCTGCCATGACAACTCCCGCCTTTTTGTTGCGATTTTCTGGTCTGTCAAGTTATCCCCTCCCTCATTATATGTTAATTATGTTCTCCCCTCCTTTGTTACCCAGGCAACACCCCTGCCCATCACTCTCTGCCCACTCCCCATCCCTAGAAAGTTCACCCTGGGACAGAGGGTGATTGGGCCAGGGTGGGAACGCGGCAACTTTGCCTGTGCAAAGATGTTGGGGACATTGGCAGTCTCTGTGAGCATGGCCAGCATGTCAGCCTTCCTGTTCCCCTCTGCGATGGCACCTGGGAGGTCAGTGTGTGACCTCACATGCATTATATGATAGGGTTGCTTTCTGTGGGACATAAGATGTACTTATCTACAAAGCAAGCTGTACAATTTGAGGATGGAGACCTCTTTTAAAAAAGAATATTCAGTACTCATAGCTACTCCAGCAATGTAGGCCAAACGTGTAGCGGATTAAAGGGTTCTTAAAACTTCTCAAAGACCCTGATGATGGCAGCTAGTTCTGCAATTTGTGGTGATCCCTTGACCATCTGGACATCAGACTCCCACTTCTGTGTCCTGAGGTTCACCAAGTCATTACTGCATCTTTCCTGAGCAGTTTGTAAAAGCTGTTAGGGCTTTGAGCGGCTTTCTACTTTGTGGTAATTTGGGGACCAAATTGAATTCCAATTTAAACAGTTTGTGACTAGGTAGATGAATTGAGATTTGGCCTGTGTAACTATCCAGGGTGAACTGGAGGCTCTAATTTCTGGTTTTCAATGGAAGAAATGGCCTTTTTTGATGAGATCTGCCATGACCTCTTGTGGTGTAGTAATTGTCTTTGTTGGCAGAAAACCCACTCGATGATGAGGAGTGGTCTTTTAGTGTCATGTCCTATTGAAATATCAGTGCATAAATGTTGTGGTGCGTGCGCAGTTCCTGGGTTTTTGATTTAGTTGATTTGTTCTATAGATGTTTGTTAAAGTTCAAAATGACGTTCTCAAGTTGGGTTTTCAGGGCTCCTTCCCCCCTCCACCCCAAGGCAGTTAGCTGACAATCACCTGCTGCCATGACAACTCCCGCCTTTTTGTTGCGATTTTCTGGTCTGTCAAGTTATCCCCTCCCTCATTATATGTTAATTATGTTCTCCCCTCCTTTGTTACCCAGGCAACACCCCTGCCCATCACTCTCTGCCCACTCCCCATCCCTAGAAAGTTCACCCTGGGACAGAGGGTGATTGGGCCAGGGTGGAAAGCCACACCTTTGTTGTATTGTTATTTGCTAGCTGGGTTTGTCATTCTTTATAAGATGTATTGTCATTGGTTGCTTGTGATTCTCCCCTCCCCTCGGGGTCCTGATAAATGTCCTCACCAAGGGGCGGGGTGTGGGTCAGTTCCCTGCACCTCCCTTCCTGTCTACTCCCCTCCTTCCTCCAATAAACCCGTTCCCGCTGCAGAGAACTGCCTCGCCTCCTGCTTCTTCCGTTGCTCCGCTCACTCGCATTGCTGCTGTGAGATTGTTCGCCTTTCTGGGTCGCTGTCCTGAGCCAAGCCACCAGGAGGACCCAGGCAGCCAACTGATAGCCCTGCCTCTGCAGAGGCCGAATCAGTTGGCCCACTAGGCTGTCGGCCGCTCAACCTTCTTCACCTCCTGCTCGCTGTGGGAGCGTGCCGGGCATTTCTCGCTCACGAGCAACCGCGCACGCACCACAACACATAAAAGTGTGGGGTCTCACCAAGAACTGCTAGTTGAAAGGGCAGGCTGGGTTCATGTCGGAGGGCTTGGCTTGAGGACAAGGACTCCTGAACCTTGGAGATGGATTCCCGGGCCTCTGGCATGAGGGTGCATGGTGAATCCAGGTCTTCGCTGCCATGGAGTAAGTTCAAAAGTAGTACGAGGACCTCCATTGTTATCCCCAGTAGGGTACGTACCCAATTCATGAACCCACAGGGCTGATGTAAATCCTGCAATGTCTTTGGGATTTTCTGCACCCTTGTGCCATTTGGTTAGTTTGGGGGGAAATGACCAAAACCAAAACCACTCGTTCAGTCTTTTTCTGGATTTCACAGAATAAACAGAAAAAAACCCAAAAATCCCTGAAGAAATTATTTGGTGTTTACTTGAAAGAAGGATACAGTTTTAAAACATATCTCACAGATTTTCTGGAAATGAGAATTCATTTCCTGACTTTCTGCCTATGTGCCATACAGTGAGACTGTTGTTCTCACATTTTTAAGAGTGCTGATTCTGAACTAAGAGACTCAGACACACATTGAAATGCATCTGATTTGTTTCCCTTTTAAAGTCTAAGAATTCAGCTGTTGCGAGAGAAGCACCACAGAAAAACATGTTTAGACCATCCAGTTTCTTCCCTAGTCCCCAGCTCATGTTTTCACTTTAGGTTTCAGCTTCAATTTTTATTATTTCCATTAGCCAACAGAATTGTTACATGGCGCAGAAACTCACAAACCCTTTTCAAGGGTAGCACACTATTCAAAGTGTATGAAACTGATGATCATCAAGAGTGGGAGCTAGAAATCATGAAAGAGCTATTCAGGTAGAACATTTCTAAATATATTTTTCAGTTACCAGACTTAAGTAAATTGTAGTTTCACATGATAGATCTTCCAGCTTCTTTTCACTTCCCATGAGTTAGTGATATAATAGGAAAAAGAGTCTTTGATTCTTCATAATAAAATGAAAGAAACAGTAGTGAGAGTTTACACAATCTGTTTTTGTTAGAGAAATTAAAGAAGCTGCTGTGAGGGTAGGAAGGAATGGACAATCCTGAGACACTTGGAAGATCACTGTTTACCTAAACCAACATCAGAAAAGAAGTGCATAAATACAGAAAAATTCTTAAAAGTTTTGCTTTACTGTGATGCCTGTATTACTGTGCTGAGTCACCCACTCTCATCCAATCCAAGCATTCCCACTTACTTTTATCTGCCTATGTTTCTTACCTTACTGTTAAACAACTGCACTGAAGTAAGATCTATTTTCCTGCTTTTTGTTTGAACAGTACCTGGCTCAAATTACTCCCATGCCTCTGGCTGAGAACAGTAGGTGCTGCAGAAATTTTAAAAAATTAACTCTGAGAGAATACAGAGAATTTGATAAAGAGAAACCAAGATTCACCTACATAAAGAGATGATAGATGAGCTGGGCTTTTAAAATGTGCAGAAAGAAAAGAGACAGCCACACAAAAAAAGGACAAAGAGGAGAAATTACTAGTGTTAATAAATGCAAAGACATCATGACTACTTCAGAATGTCTGAAAAACAAATGTGTTATGGGCCAGGAAAATATATTTAATGTCCAGTCACTGCACATGATACATGTGTCTGCTAGAGATGGTAGACTAACCAACCATGGCCAATGCAAAGACCTTATATAAATGACTGATACTGAAGAAACAGAGCTGTGAAAAGCAGTCAGAGAAGCGAAAGGAGACTGGAAAGTCTGGAAAACCCAGGGAAGGTGCAACTTTGAGAAGTACAGGTAGTGAAAGAAAGTGAGTAAAATGCAGCTGTTGGAACTGGAAAACAACCAGGATATGAGGCATATGAGATATACCTCTCTTCATTCTGGTCAAACCCCTTGCAAGCAGGGTTGGAAGTAAAGGAAGAGAAGAATGATAGTTACTGGAAGAGGTGTCCAGGTGCAGATCAATAAAAATGTATTTGGTTCTTGAATCAAAGTAAATAGAGTAAATAATCAAAGTAAATAGCAGCATTTCCCCCTGTCACTGGTATTGATTGGTGTCTATTTTTTTTGACTGAAAATTATGCTGCTAATTTATTTTTGTTTAATTATGAAATCAAGTTCTTCTAGCTTGCCCTGGTTAGGGATACTCATTATGCTGTAGATTCAGTTATGCCAATAGCAGAATCACAGGCTTGTAGAAATTCGCTAGAGGGAATATCACTGCACCAACCCCAAAGTAAGCAAAGGGTGTTTCTTTTTCTACCCGGAGGGGAAGTGGTGAGCACAGTATTAGATGAATTGCAGTCCTCAGTTTCTGACATTGAAATCAGCCATACAGTCAGTTACCCATACAATCAAATAAACCTAGAGTTTTAGCATCGGCCTGACTAGAATACTTCCACTGAATAAGAAAAAAATAATGAGTTATTATATCTATCTAAATATATACATACATATTTTTCATACTAGCGGCTGCACATAAACTGAGCCCAGCTAACCCCACAAATGGCACAGCCATAGCCTGGATGGCCTGCCCGTGTAGCCACGTCAGCCTAGCTCCAGGCAAGGAGCAGCTGGGGCAACGACCGGCTTCCAGGGACCTCTCCCACAGCAGGGTGGGAGAAGGTGTCCCTGAGAGGGCAGAGCAAAGCACGCGGCAGTGATGCGAGATGCGGCGAGGCGAAGGATCACACGAGGCAGGCAGCTGTCCGCAGCGGGGGAAGGGTTTATTAAGGACAGGGAAATACAGCTCAGGTACGGAACTGCAGGCAACTGCCCAAGATCCGCCCCTCAGGTAGGGCAGTTAAAGGATCCCCGAGGGGAGGAACAAATCACAAGGAACCAATAACAATACAAAACTAAATGATGAGCATGAGACATTGACTAATAACCACACAACAAGGGAGTGGCTTCCTGCCCTGCTCCAATTACCCTCTGCCCCGGGTAGAAGTTTCTAGGACTGGGGTGTGGGCAGAAGGTGACGGACAGGAGGGTTGCCAGGGAGACATGGGAGGCGAAAATCAAGATAATGAGGAAAACAAGGAGGGGTTACATGGATTGATGGGGAAACGGAAACAAAAGGTGGGAGTTGCTATAGGAACCTGTGATTGACAGCTAACTGCACTGGGGAAGAAGGAGAGGGAGACCCTGAAACAGAACTTTGGGGAAGCCATTTTGACCGAATAAAACAACTTATAAAAGTTGAACAGGTACAACACAGAACTATGTAAAACCATGCAAAACAAAACACCGCACGCACCACAACACATACTTTCTAAAGGAAAAGTAAGATTCATTTGGCAAAGGCTCACATGCTAAATTTCAGGTGTGTGAGTACTACTGAGTCAGGTGATCCTTCTCACGCATGTGGTGCTTCAAGAGTCTGAATTTGTAGTCAGATTCTATAGCACATTAGGCATATTAAAGGACTAATAACACTGGCTTTGTTACGTGGTTTGCAGAAATGCACTTTGATTTCCTAAACTTTAAAATAAACAGTCTGTACAGAAACCTGTTATTATTCTCCAAACTGTGGGGCAATTTGCCAAGGGAACCAGCACTATGACTTCTGTGTGTGATTGATAGCAACAAGCAGAACGGAATATTGCCAGTATCCAGACAAAGGCAGAGTATAAGCTAGGAGTATAAACTGGGCACTTTTTTTTACACAAGACTTTCAGTCTGTCTCAAAGAGCTAAAACAAACAAAAGACAAATATTACAAACCAAAATCTTAGGAGCAGTGGTGTTGCAACTTGCTAAAGTAGCACAGAATCTCCAAAACACTCTCTGGTGATCTCTCTCTTTGACTCTACATAGGGACTTTGGGTGTCTGGATACTCTCAACAACATCCTGCTTAAGTGTCCTTGAGTAGTTGTGCAATGAAAACCTGGCCTCAGAAACCTTGGGAACAAATACAGGGGAGACTTTTTAGCAATTCTTTGATCTACATAAGTGAGTCAGAGGATCGCAACCCTCTCTTGACTCGAGACAGCAG
>NW_005054401.1:2750765-2765111 GCF_000277835.1 Geospiza fortis | reverse complement strand
ATATTTTAGTAGATTCAGGCTACATCTATGCTCTATTTAGGAGCTGGTTCTGGCTCTTTATCAATGTGAGTGGGAGTAAATGTCAGGATTTGGGTGGGTCCAGGGCTGTGGGACCTCAGAAGAGATGAGGCTGCATTGTTACGCACTCCTTGTTATGGATTGCTGCCAGCTGGGATGGACAGTGTGAGCTGTAACCATACAGTGCTGTCAAGGTACAGTCACTGCCCTAGTGCATCTCTTTGGGATGTGCTGCAGCTACAGTCCTGTGCAAGCATGGCCTACAGCTTGCTGAGGCCGGGATGTGTGTTTCACAGAGGCCTTGTTGTCACACTGCGTCAAACAATGATCCAGGAAGAAATAAAAAGACTTGATTCAAAAATTTAGCTAATTGTATCTCTATTTTGGAAATACAGTATTTGTTCATCCTACAGGACATTGTCATTTAAGGCTTACCTTCTGTGAATTTATCTGGGACTGTTTTACAATACTTTATCCCAGAGTATAAATCCAGTGTGCTGGTGTTCTTTTCCCAGAAAAGGGGTATGTACTTCTGGCATAGTTTGACCCACTTCAAATGAGCAAAGTACTCTTATTTTGGAATAAGATTGGACCTTCTTACAGGTTTTCAAGGACAGCTAATTTTTTCTGAATTCAGTATCTAATTGGAGACAACTTTCAAATGTAGGCAGTCTGGTTAGGTATTTCAGAGGTGTCAGGAAAATGGTATCTGTTCTGAGGAGTGGATACCCTAATTGCTGTGCCAGCTTCTACCTGCACGCAGATAATATGAAGCTTGACAGCCTCTGGATATGTTCTAAGTCCCACTCAGGAACAACCTGAGGTTTCTCGCCATTGCAGGGAATACTGTGACAACACTGATATTCCAATATCGAGTTATCTTCATTCCACTTTGATGTGCATAAAACAAAACCAAATTAGCAGCATATAAATACACAGAAATATCCAAGAAACATTTTCACTAAGAATGTAAGATCAGACTTCATGGGTTTCACTGTATATTGCGCCATAACCATTCAAATTCTGTGGCTGTTTCAAAAATTCCAAGACCTTCATTTATCCTAGTGTATGCAACTCTGTGTGCTCAAATACGGGATAAATTTATATGCCCAGAAAGTGATTAGAATTAGGATAGGATTCCTGGCATACAGCTGCACCTCTGAGTGTGTTGGGGTGCATGTTGTTTTACTATTTGGAAGTTCCACAGTTGTGTTGTACAAGTTTTATGTTTTATTCTCATTAAGTTATATTGCTCAAAGATGGCGACTAGAGCAAGGGGATTTCCAGGGCTCCCTCCCCCTCCCATGGCTTCGGTTATGTGTCAATCATTTGGGTCCTCCTCATTCTATGTTAATTGTGTTGTCTGTCAATGTTGTCCCTCCTCTGTTGTTCGGGCGACCCCCCTGCCCATCACCCCCATCCCACTCCCCAACTCCAGAAGGCTCCTCGGGGTTCGGGTGGTGATTGGGCCGGGGGGGAAAAACCACACCTATTGTTTCTGTTAATTGGATGTCTCATGTCACCCCATTTGATGTATCTTATGTTGATTGGTTATGTTTGTCTCGCCCTCCCCCTGGGGTCGGCTTTATAAGGCCTGACCAGGGGGAGGACCTTTGTCAGTTTTCCGTGACCCCTCACCCTCCTGTTTCTACCCTGCTCCTAATAAACCCTTCACCCACCACGGGCCTCTGCCTTGGGGTAGCTTGCCATCCCCCGGTCAGGACAGACTGTGGCCGCTCTGTCACTTCCTCCGGAGTCTCAGCTCTGTGGAGCAGCCAGGCCACTTTCGCACGAGCGACCGCATGAGTGCAGGATCTCACATGGTCCAGCTGAAGCACAGCTCTGCATTCTCTCCCACCCCACCATTACCTGCTCAGCAAACCACAAATCAGGCCAATGAATTTTATCTGGTGCACTGGAGAGCAGGAAGGAAACTGCTGTGCTGGAATGCTTAGAGACCAGAGATGCATGGAAGGTACCATGTGGGAGAAATAAGACAGGAGCTGGCTCAGCATGTTAGCTTGTGGGTGTCATTCAGGTGGCAGTAGGGACACCCATAGACAAGGCACCGTGGAAACATCAGTATCAGGTTATATGTTAGCCAGAATTCTCCATGGTTGTTGATTTTAACTGCCTGCCACGAATCTTGGGTACTGTGGCAGCAGTTCCCAATTCCTCCTCTTCAGTTGGGGCCCTCAAACTATTTAACCCTTCAGGCATAGCAAGACACCTCAAAAAAATCTTCACAACAGTATGTCCTTTCAGTCATTTATTTTTCAGTTTATATCTGTGTTATTAGCTACTTGTGACTGGAACAAGTGATCAGAGAATAGTGGGGGATCAAAATGTGTGTATGCACACCAGCTTATTTATATATAACTCCATAGCTGTGGTAAAAATAAAGCTGGAAAACATAAATCCTTGGTAGAATTTTTTTGTTATAGTGAGCCTAAAAGCAGTTCAAGTCTCAGCTGAAAAGGATATTTATATTGGCTCAGCAGCAATTCTTTTCAACAAAAGACTGAAAAATGCTTGAATTCAAGTACATAACTCAACCATGTATTGATTATACTCAGAGTTTCCTCTCTTGTTTTAGAGAAATGTAGCAATAATCAGGTAACTGGGTTTTTTGCTTTCAATATACATTCTTTTACAAATTTTGAGTCTCTAATTTTGAAAATAAACCCCCAGGATTATTTTAATATTGTTTGTCAGTTAAATGTGTAATTTGCATTTATTTTGATGCAAATAGGTTGTGGTTTTTCTAAGAAGCCGAATGTGTAGCTGTGTCAGTGCATCCTTATGCTACATTGCCCAAAGTCTGGATGTGTGATGTGTAAATGTTATAGTCATAAAAGAGGATTCTCAGGTAACTCATTTACTTAAATCCTCATTATTCAAGAAAAAATTTAACTTATCCCACCAAATTTAATGTACAGCACATATGCAGATCAAATTTAACCTATTTCTTTCATATTAACTAAAGCTATGGACACTGTTTTAAATCTTCACAAAATGTAAGATTAAGCCAGTCAAATTTCTAAGGGAATTGGCTGTTAATAGCATTGTTTTTATAAGAGAAAGTTCTAAGCAACTGGTGTTTCTAGTTACATTTAGGAAACTTGTGAAAAACCTTCTACAAAAGGTTATTTGGTTCAAATAGAGAAAAAGGCTTAGTTTTGTTCTTGATGAGTAGCCCTTTTATGTTCGTATTTATGGAATGTGTCTCGTATGGTATCAGGCACGAACTGTGTTAATAATTTAAGTTTGTAGGGAAGACATGAGAGATGCCACACCAAAATGATATTCCTTTATCAACAAAGCACTACAGATTAAGAAATACAACCCTTGGTCCTTGGTTCCTGTGTAACGACAGCAGTTCCTTTATGTGAGAAAGCTGTGATTTTTTGTTATCACTTTATAAAGAGTAGTATTAAATAATTTAATGAATACAGAAGGTCTTTCTGGGTTCACTTCACAGTGAAACACTTCACAGAGCTGGGTGAAATCTGTTTCTGGAACTGTATCAGAGTTTCATATACTTCCAGCTCTTGTCCACCAGTAGTTTGCATACTACGGAGGAATTGAGACTCTAAGACTAGTATTGTTCAACTTTCTTTTGGTGGAGCAAATGGCTTGATTGATTTCAGCCTTCAGAAAAAGACTGAATGCCTTTTTCTCCCATTAGGGTGACTGATTCTGTGTGCTGTCACATGCTGGCTGGTGTTCCCAGAGACAGTAGGCTCCTTGTGCAAGGACAGCCAGAAATACTGCAAGTGAGAATACTGTTAGCCCATTCTGTGGGCTAAGAGGTGATTCAGAGACTTCCTGATGCAAAGTCCTGCCTTCAGTGGAGAGCATTCTGTGCACACGTGCAGGACAGGTGACTGGTTTGGGAGCATACAGTTGCTCACGAACAGGAAAGCCCGGCAAACTCTCACAGCAGAGCAGGAGATGGAGAGAGTTGAGCAGCCGGCAGCCTGGTGGGCCAGCTGATATAACCTCTGCTAGTGCAGGGCAATCAGCTAGCTTCCTGGATCCTCCTGGCGTCAGGGCACAGGAAGGCGATCCAGAAGGACAAGTGATCCTGCGGCAGCAATGCGATGTGGTGGAGCGAAGGAAAACACGAGAGGCGAGCCAGTTCTCTGCAGCAGGGGAACGCTTATTGGAGGGAGGGCAGGCGCGAACAGGACGGGACGTGCAGAACAGTAACCCATGCTCTGCCCCTCGGTGAGAGCATTTATCAGAACCCCGAGGGGAGGGGAAAATCACAGACAACCAATGACGAGAAACAATACAAAGAATGACAAGCCCGACTAACAAATCATAATACAACAAAGGAGTGGTTTCCCACCCTGACCCAATCACCCGCTGTCCCAGGGAGAACTTTCTAGGGATGGGGAGTGGGCAGAGAGTGATGGGCAGGGGGGTCACCTAGGAAACAGAGGAGGGGAGAATATCATTATCATATAGTTAGGGAGGGGATATCTTGACGGACTTAAAAAGTGAAACAAAAAGGCGGGAATCGCCATGGTAGTTAGTGATTGACAGTTAACTGCCACTGGATAGAGGGGGAAGGAGCCCTGAGAACCCAGCCTGAGAACACCTTCTTAGAAACTTTAACAAACAGCCAACTTACAAATAAAACTAAATCAGAACTTCACAAACCAAAACCGCGCACACACCACAACAGGAGCAGCTCTGCACAGGGCACCTGAGGTCCTGGCAGACCAGGGAACCTGGCTTCAGTAGTGTGCCCACACAGTGATGAAGGCTATGTTGAGGGCAAGTGCTCAATTCCCCTCTGCCCAGGACTTGTAGCTCTGAATCTGAAGCATGGTGTCCAGCTTTAAGCCTGCACTATGTGAGATACAAACCAGAGAGAATCCAGCGAAGGGTCACTAAGACATTTAAGAGGCTGGAGGAAGGAAGCCTAAGAGACTGGCTGCTGAGGAACCTTGGCCAGTAATGCCCAGACTGGTACCTGCAAACAGCTGCTCAGCACAGATGTGGTAATGCTGGAGCAGGAGATACCTAATCTCACTGGCTTTTAAATATTCCCCTTATCCAGACCCATCATGTTTTGTTGTTTGCTAGGTCTCTGCTCTATGCCTACTACCTACATTCTTGATTGCAGTTTCATCCTCCTAAGACAACTGAGGGCAGCCTTTGTTCAGACATCCTCTGAAGTTTAAATACAGGCTCTAGCTATATCATGTTCTGTAACTGAACAAAGAATGTTATTTCTCTACTCCTGTATTTGAGGAAAGTAATTTATCCAGAACCACTAGTGCTAGAGTGGCATGAAAAACACAATACATCACAGACACCAATCACTTTGCAATAATGCCAACGATTATTTCCATACGTCTTCTGACAGCAACTCCATCTATTCTTTTCAGCTGCGATATTCATGCTGCCATACAAAGTGATATTGACAATACCCACCAGATTAAGAGGCAGCACATTCCCTGTCTATGAGCCTTTGAAAAGCATTTCGATTTTCCCATAGGTCTTTCTATAACTGTGCCCGCTTCCTGCATCTCTGAGCAGGGGAGTGCAATTGATTACTTGGAGCAATTTTGGCAAAGGGTGTAGGGATGCTGCCTGGACAGCATCAGTGCTGATGCAGATCAGCAATGCCATCCTGCAGGACACACAGAGAGCCACAGTTCCTTCTGAAGCTGGAGCTAGAAAGGTCCTGACACTCCTGCTTAGATCCAGGGCTGCTCCATCATCATCATAACCTGCAAGACATCTCACCAGGGACAGTGTGCTGCCTCTGTCCTGAGAGCCTGACAAGTGCCCCCAGGCACTGCTCTGGAGCTGGACGCAGGTATTTTTGTTATTCAATTTTCAAAGATTTGAAAATTAGCATCCTCATGGCCACTTTCTTTTTTTTGAAAGTTGCTCAGGTGAAGTCTCAGTAATTGAGTTTTCTTATAAATTCACATATATTGTCATTTTAATCTCTTATTTTGTGACCACTGTTTAGATAAACATCCTGCCTCAGTGGGTACAAAAGCAATTTCTGTCTAGTGCTTTTAGAATCCTTCATCCCTAGGAAAGCAAGATTCCTGGGATCCAGATCCTGGTTTGATTTTTCACAAACCCATCACCATTGCATCTACTCTGATAAATACAAAACCAATTAGATTTTTTTAGAGAAGTAGTTTTCTTTTTACATTACAAAGTTTTAAGATACACTTAAGTCATGTTCTAATATTCCATACCCAACTATTTTTGAATTTCTAACAATGACAGTCCCAAGCTTAAATGATTTCTACACTTCTAAATTCAGCAGACTCAGGAACTGAAATAGGAGGAATTGACAAATGTAACAGGCAGTGCATCTCTGCAACTATTTTTCGTATGTATGCTCAGCAAGCTGGTTGCCTCTTCCACAGCGTATCTCTGTGCACCTCAGCTGCTCCTTTGCACAGTGTACATTCTCATCCTCCTTGCCTGTGCTGATCCACCACAGCATTTAATCATGGAGCTCTGTGACTGCACGGACTTCTCATGCCCACTGTGTGTTTTCTATACTTCTAGACTGTAATTCTGATAGGTATTCTAGCTTTAAGTTAATCTAACAGATGCTCCCTCAAAAAAACTACATACTCTACATTATCCTAACCCTTTGAAATGACAGTGAGTTATCTTAATTAAACTGGTAACATAAAATAACCTTGTTCATGACTATGGACAACACACATGTAAGGGGCTTAACACACATAGGAAGACTCTAAATATCATTCTTTAAAAAAGTATTTATTCCTGATGAAGAAAGTAGAAAGACGATCTTCCATAACCCCTCCATATTCGTAGTAGCAACAGAATCAGGTTGCTGTATTCAATCCCATACATACAGACCACTACGAAATTAATATGATTAGGAGGAAAATCACATACACCCAGTCACAAAGCATGGAATTTTACTCCAAACACTCAAATCCATTGGATCTGTTCTATTTTAAAGGGCAAAACATATGTACATTATTAAAAATATATATATATATATAAACCCCGGAATTTTCATTATAATGTTCCTTTGGATTTTCCCTTGAAACTCCCATGTGTCCCTGATTAGGACACATCAAAAAAATCTGGGAAAATGGATTAATTGTGCATAAAGATGAAAAAAAAGGAGATACTTTCTAGTTCATTAAAAAATCCCAAACATCTTCTCAAATGGAATGTTTCTGACATGGCTGTGTTGATCATCACTCAAGTATCCCAGACTGAAGGCAGTTACAGCTGTATGTGTGTTTTGCAACCATTTATCTAGGGTTCCAAGAAAAACCCACAAGACACCTGAATTTCCACGATGATAGGAGAAAATAAAACAAAAGGCCCAGAATAAAGCAAATAAATGCCCTGGCAAGAAATCCAAGTGAAGTTTCTGAACATTCATCCAATAGTAAAAACATGAAAAGGTGGAAGATGATGACTATCCTGAAAGACATCTATATGGAAAACACAATTTCCAGCTTTAAAATGTTGCTTTGCTTTTCATAAAACTATTTGCAAATGCGTAGAAAATTTCAAGCCAGGTATAATTCATATGTGCAAATGGCCACAACTGTTTGGGAAACTTGATAGTTTGTGTATGCAATAAAGTCCTGAATGATCCTATTTAATACTTGTTCATGGAATCAGAGGAATATCCAGTTCAAGCTAATGTTTTCAGTGCAACAGAAAGAAAAAGATGCCGAAGTCTGTTGTGGTTGGTTTAAGTAAGATCACAACAAAGGAACAACAATTCATATGCAAGAGTGTTTGTTTCCTTCTAAGAAATTTGGTCTGGGCTGAAAATTTCCCCCGCTATTTTTGTCTAGGCATTTTTTCAAGGAAAAATTCAGGGGAACTCACTTTTCTAAATTCAAGAGTTACTGTCTTTCTGTCAAACTCCTACTATACAACGTGCAGTATGTTTTCTTTGGTCAGGAAGTGTCACTGTAAAGATCTCCACTGAATATATTTACTAAATGTGTGATAGGGCTGTGCTGATAAACTAACGTAGTGTTACATATTTATTTATAGAAGATATTACACCATCAGATATATTGGAAAAGATTGTACTCTAAAGGCCTCTAGTTGAAAGGAGAGAAAAACAACAAAACACTCAGATTGTCCCTCCAAATCACTTCTTCATCACAGCTAGAATCAAGGTAATTCTACTTGTACTTCTAATTCAGGACTATAGTTGGAAAAATGTTAAGGATTTGAGTATGTGCAGTGAAATATATACAGGTCTGCCTTACTAGTTTTCCCTTTTGACAGTACTCTGGCAGGAAGGACAAGATTCTTACTTCAACTGAAAGGGAAAACACCAAAAGGTTTATACAGGGCAACAATGCCTAATCTTACTACTGAGCACTTTTACAATTTGCTTCTTCCAAGAGCCACTCAATTCCATTTAGCAGTCCATCTAAAGTTGCAGCTACAGTGTCCTGCATCTGTGAAAATAAAATTGAAAGAAAAAGTTATTGTATTAGAGGTAACAGCTAACAGGATCTAACAGTATTTTAATATCACTCTGCGTCTATCTGTAAAGTCAGAAACACTCATATCAAATCTAAATTTTTATCACTACTGTAAAGGTCCATTAGACAAAAAAAAGGTTTTATAAAAGTAAGAAAACAAACAAAAAAACACCCTTACATTAAGAAAGCTTTCACTCTTAGTATCAGAGGTGAATTTATTTTCAATTGTTTCATCAGCTGTTCTGGAAGATTACATTTGCTTTACAGATGGCAATCCACTTGAAAAATCTTCTTGTTACTCTTAAAGCAAAACTGCCACTTTAGAGCTTTGAACTTCTATGCATCATTAACACTCAGATTTTGTAATATCCCATCCAGTGGCTATTACAAATAGTATGTTTTGTAAAAAGCCTATAAACATTTTCCTTATGAAAACAAAGGAATTACCTCAAATCAGGATTTTTTTTCTGGTTAAGTTATTCTTCAGCTACACATCAACAAAAATGCATTCTGTGCGGCTGAACCATGCTGATAGATACTGTCCTTGATGAACATAAAAAACCAGGTTCAAGACCTCACATCCTAGGTAGAAAACTGATCTGTCAAAAACTGAAGACATCACATCAACTGAGTGACAGTAAACAGTCTTTTAAAAATGTCCCAAAAATCTATCTTGTGTCCAAGGCTGTGACTCGGGAAATTTAGATTTAAATGAACTGAAGTTTCCTTACTCCCTTCAAGACCATCATTTGTCCTTCCTTACATTCTAGCTCCATCTTAAGTCTCTTGTGTGCTTTTGGGCAAGTCACTTAAGCTCCTTGTTTTCAGACAAGCTAATAATTCATCTTGGAGCACCAGAGAAATGAAATCTTTCACTTGAATGGAAAGCTCATGTACTAGTGTTGAAAGCTGCACTCTTGCTTAGGTAGCTATAGTTAAGCAACCTAAGAGCCTAAGTTAAATTTAAACCGCAGAGAAACAGAAAATAAATGTTTAAGAGCAAGTACCATCCAGGGCTGATGCAGCAGATTAAGTTGCAACTGATGTGCCACATAAACACATGGAATTCTTTGCACACCAACATCAGACACACAGGACAAAACCAGCAGAGGTCTGTTCGGAGGCCCGAGGGCTGGATCAATCATTGCCGAAATACGAGCCAGCTCCTCCTGACGATCATGTGCTAAGAAACAATTTTTAATATATGAGTCTTAAGTATATGCAAAAAAAAGTGTTTTCATTTTTGGGATTTTTTTATGTCAGAGGCATTTAGACAGAGGGGTGGAAGGACCAAATGATCTTGTTCTGCTTATCACAAGACATACTCATCTGCCCTTATGTTACACAGATATTGATGACATTTAGATATTAAAGATCTCCATAGATTCTATGGCAGCCTATTTCAATCCTAACATGAGAGTGTTTTCTGAGTACCTCACAGAGATCAAAATTTAGTGTATCCCTTCAAAGTTTTTTGCCTGTCTCTTTTCTGAGACAGCCCTTTTCCTCCATTCAAAGCTGATGAATGTAAAGACAATTACTGGAATTGTTATTTGCATTATCATCTCACAGGACTAAACTGATTTAGACTAATTGTATTTTTTACTGTTTTCCTAGTGAAGGTTGTTTCCACAGCACAAACAATGTATTTTCAAGTTTCTCCTATACATACCCATGGGGGTTTTTTTGTTTTTTAATCCATGTAATTTCTCACATATAATTTAGATAGCAACCATATCAGTATGTGCCATAAACAAAACAAGGGGCCATAATCCACAACATGTTGATTACAGTGTCTAGAATACGAGACCTCTTCGTGAAGAGGTCACATGAAGAAACAGCAGATTTTGAAAGGATCAGAACATGGATTTTGATGTATTGCATATTCTTTGTAATCTAACACACCAGTTATTCACAAAATATAAATAAAGAGAATCCCCTTACCTCTATGAGCTTCTGCATTAGCAACATAAATGAATCCATCAACTACTTCGCACACCTTCCTCACTTGAGCTATTACACTGTAGTGCGTGGCTTGCTGGCTCCCTACTGTGCTGTTCTCTTGGTAAAACATCTTATTCACAGCAACAGCTTGCTCCTCCCTTGCTCTCCTCCTTTCCACACTGAAAGATATTTCAGTGGTCAGGTTAACTGAGAATATCAAAAGAGAATCTTGAAAGTCTAGGCAGTGCAGGAAAGGGACAGGAAAATGGGCTGAGCCAGAAAAATAGTTTCATTTCTGCCTGCCCTCTCCTGCTCTCCTTTCTTCCTGAGTGCACAGAGATGGTTGGCAAACTGCAAGATGCTTATGAAAATACACTCCAGGATGAGTTCATGGAGTGTTTCCAAAGGGACTCAACCAAGGTATTAAGAGGGACAGACAAACCTGTAATGTGCCTGTTGTACATCTTTGGTACAAAGACTGTTTGGAAAAGCTTTATTACTTCCATGAGAAAACTCAGTGGTTGAAAAAAGAAAGGACAAGCAAAGACATGCATTGAAACTTCAATTTATAAGGGATATCCATGCATTAGAAAGTGCACACGAAAGTCCCAGGACAAAAATATGAAAACTCTAAAATAAATTAGAAACTGTACGTTTTATTTGGTGGAGAACAGATCTTATCTTACCTCGTGGTGGAATACAATGTCACAATATTGAATTTTTGACTGTTGTTAAACTGAAAACTGACTCCGGATCCAATTCCTACAGGAAAAAAAGAATCTATGAGATTACAGCTATTTGGCTACTGAATACAATTAAGTGGTAGTTCAAGAATTCCAGTGGTGGTACAAAATGAATATATTCAAACCTAGATATTGCTCTTAGGGGTAGAAGATTTACTATTTTACAATTAAACTTTATACATGCTCCAATTGATCAGACTTTTAATTTCAAGAAAATCTAGTCAAAGGTATTAAAACCATTTCCATATTTCTGATTATTAGAATTGGAGCTAGAAATCTAAAACAGAAAGGAGACAGACTTGTATTTATTAGCTGAAACTGGCATAGAAAAGGCTCCAGTCTGCTTATGACAAGCTGCACTGAAAAGGACATATGAGAGAAACAAAAAACCCACTAAAAATAATTGTCATGCTTCCTATAAATACAATTTAATTATTTTAGTTCTGCTGTGATGAAATAACTGTTAGTTAAAGAGTAACATATTTTTGTCTCTGGCTTGGACTGAAGTCAAATTAGACTTTCAAAGGTACTCTTTAAAATACAAAAAATCCCTCACCTGCTCCTCTAACTCTTCTAAGTAAAATTTACATAATTTGATATCAGAATACTGAATCATGTAAGGATCAGCCTTGAGTTCCTGTGTAAAGTCACAAAGGTATTTTTTAGCCACTTACTGATAGCAGTACTGAAAGAAAGGCCTGTCTGCATTTACTGATCGTAACAGCAGCAGTAACATGGAATTCTGGATGAAAATAGAAGTACAAGGAGCAAAATGATTCTTCATACAATGTCCAAATTTAATCATAAATTCACTGAAGCTATTAGTTTGTCCCAAATGTTCGCTGCATTTATCCTTCTGAACACATCAGAAATCAGTTTGTTTTTACCATGATTCTACTGAATTTTAAGAATACAAAAACATCATTCCTTTTCTTCATTTCTTCCTCAGAAGTTTTTTCAGAAAACAAGAAGGCCAAAAGCCAAACCCATCATTACCATGAATTTGTCTCTGAGGTAGGCCAGCTACCAGCAGAATTTCTGGGCATGTCATCATCTTTTGTACTAAAGAGTTGTCCAGCTCTTCCAAACCTGGCCCAAACATAGCAAAGCGAGGTTCTGCCTGAGTGACCAGTGATTGCAAAAAGGAAGTCACAGTCCCATACCGGGGACGGCTCGATTTCAAACTTCTTCTACCCTGAGGACAGCTCCTTTTATATCTGTTTAAAATAGATGTAACTAGAAATTAAACACAAAATACAAAAGAGGTATTAATCAAACAAATTAATTTAGGCCCCACATTTCTTATGCTTTGCTTCTGGTACAACTCAAAGCATAGGTCAAAAATTATAAAGTTCCAAACTGATGGTTTCAAGCACCAGTACAAAGCAGACAAAACCATCAGGTCTTTTAAAGTCCAAATAGCGACTTTTTGGGCCTCAGTACACTTCTATCTACAAATCTTTCAGTTTATTTAAAAATACAATAAAAATCACTAATTTCCCGTCCTCACTTGAAAACACAATATAGGTAAAATAACATCAAAGCAGAAGAGTCACATCAAAAATGTAATTTTAAAAATGAGCCTTCTGATTGCATTTTAAACCTTAATTAAACTCTTTTGCATTTATAACAAGTAACCACCTGAAAAGAAACATTTCCCCTATAGTTAGAAAGCATGCAAGCTGTGGAAAGAGACAAGTGTTGTCTGCAAACTTATATGCTCGTTTGGTGTGGATGCTAGAAGGCATGGAAAGACTGGTAATTGAGATGAAAAAAAACCAGACATCCTAGAGCAGCAACTTGAGTTTGCTTCTGGAGTCCTGGTAGGCTGCTGCTGAACAAACCTCTTCAAGGAAGCATGACATGTGTGCTCCTTTATATCCACACTGAATGTTTCAGTTGAGATCAGCAAAACAGCTAAGTGCATGCAGACACAATGGAAATCAGTGACAGATGGTTTCAAATTAGTGATTCAGACCTAAACAGATTCAAATCCAATTTCAAAATCAGCTCATATTTTGCACATCAAATTCTGTGGGTACTGTTCCCACCTGTTAAAAGAGGATGAAGGGCACGGAGAATGCAGAAGTTAGTGCATTTACCACAAAGCAGTGTATTAAGGACCACCTTTGGAAAATGTAACTGCAAATAAATCAGAAATCCCAAAAACATCTACAGACCACTACGGCAAATCAAGGGAACTGAATGAAGTTTAGAAAAGAAATCACCACAAACTAACTTGTTTCAAGAGTTCTTCACGGTCACCCCAACATATTGTGTTGCTATGCTTTTCAACTATATTAGCTGAAACCAGTCTTTGTCTTACAGCCTTTGACAATCAGACCTAAAACAATACGACTTGTTATTCTGTGCACATTCTGTGCACTTTTTTATTATTAGGTCTTCCAAATAACATGAAAAACAATGGAGATTCATTTCACTTGCTGTAGTTTGAAGACTTCTTGGTACTTTTATGAAAATAACTGCCATGGCACTGAGAGCAAAGAACACTTCATTATCAAGATCAACAGTAAGCAGTATTTCTGTGCCACAGGAGACAGACAGTTTACAAAAAGCTGTAATTTTTTGTAGCATTAGCATTGTTTTTTTTACAATGTTTTACATTCTTGTTGAGCTTCAAACAGAAAGAGCTGACCAGACCATAGAGCAACAGGAAATTTTATTTCCAAAATAAACAATGGATTTGAGATACATCAAAATTTAAATAGCAGCTTCCAGCAGAGCTTTATTTCTGTAAATATGAAACATGCCTGTGGGCTGAATATTACTGCTGTAGGCATACTTGGAAGTCATGTAAGAGAATATGGAGATACTTACACTGCCATGTAATCATACAGTGCATTGTCGCTGACCTCTGAAAAGGCTTTATTAAAAATCTCCTCATCTGGAAGAGATTTCCAATCAATAGATGTCCAAGAGGGAAGATCCCGCAGGAGAAAATACCTCCATAACAACGGGTCTTGCACAGCTACCCTCCAGTAACAACTCGTGCTTCCCAAGCGGCACAAATCTTGGGGCGAGAGGAAGGACATGATGTTCAGCTGCACGTCGATCTGAAAACCATTGAGAGGAGCGGTTTAAGAACTCCCGAATTCAGCAGTGCAGAAGGACGGGGTGGGATGCAGCGCTTTGCC
>NW_005054401.1:2746968-2750546 GCF_000277835.1 Geospiza fortis | reverse complement strand
GGCCCCGGGCCTGCTGGCACCGCGCTCAGCTCCGGCCCCGGGCCCCGCTCCGGCACCGCGCTCAGCTCCGGCCCCGGCCCCCGCTCCGGCACCGCGCCCCTGCCCACGGTGGCTTCCGCACCCACGCCCCAGCACCGCACTGCACTTTGGACCGCGGTCCGGGAGTCCTTGGAATGCGAGTTTTTAATGCAACGGAAGTACACATTTCGGTTGGGGAAAAAAAAAAAGTCAGTGACGAAGAATGTGCTCTTACGCCACGAGTTTTCTTCTAGCACAGACAACGCAGTGGATCTTAGTTGTGAGATTTCACAAAGTAATGCAGCATTTGTTTTGCAGTTGTTGTGTTCCATCCTTGACCTTTTAAGGGTCCCTCACATACGGCCACATACTTTGTTAACATATTTCTCCCCGTTTCTTGGAAATCCAGCGATATGCTCTGTGATCTGCTGCCCAGGCCACTGTTAGACACAGGATCTACTGCCTCAAGGCTTTCCTGCTTCCCTTCTCCACAGTGTTTCAGTCCCCAGTAGCACATTTCTCCACTGTACATCATTGCCAGTAAGTGAGTGTCACTAAATATACCTGGAAAAATAATTTAGAGTACTTTATTGTTCTGCTATAGGAAAGTACACAGCTTGTTAATTCTTTTTCAGTAACAATGGGGAAGAAAAGTCCAAAAAGACAGTATAAGTATATAATTATATAAATACATAATGCCCAGAAGAAAACCATGGATCAAGACCATGCTCATTTCTCTGTCCAGTTTGGGCCCTCCACAATGTTAAAATCTTTTAAGACTGCCATATAAATATTATTTCTGTAGTTTTGTTTGCCTAATTATCTCATGGAATTTCAGTACTTCTTTACAGCCTCTTTGGCACAGGCATGACTGTACATATTTACTCTGGAGTATTTCTGTGCCTCCCACAGTTTAAGCCTACAAGATACTGTCTGAGGTCATCTTAACTCATGTTAACCAGAGCAGCTTTATTAGTATTTGAATTCAAAGGCACATGTGTCTTTCACCAAAAAATAAAATCTCTAAATAAATCCACACCTTGACTTTACATTATGGAGCTATATAGCAGCAATGCCACTTTCAGATGAAATTAAACAAGAAGGTGCTGCATATCCTGCTACAGTCAGAGAAGAGCTGGTTTTGAGTGCGCTCAACGTGGACCTCATGTCCTCAGCACCAGCTGGTTTACCTTACAAATCCCCTCCTGCTGTGTCACCATACCTGCACCACACTAATGCAGCCTCAGATCCTCCTAGAAACACTCAATGGAAATGAAACTTACATAAAGTGGTGACAAAGAATATTTGCCAAATTTAACCAATTCTGCATATAGTTTTTACCTGCATGAAGTCTGTAATTGTGTTTGTACCCCTGCTGTCCTAGAGCTAAAAGGGAAGATCAATATGTGAACCTCTGGCACCCTCTGCAGTCATATTTGTGCCCTAAACATCTGACAATGGTGAACTGGATGGTTCACAATAAAATACTGTGTATAAACACTGCCAGCATAAAACACTACTGTGCATCAAACCCTCATTGCCTCAGTTCACCTCCCTCCAGTGTACTCATAAAACACCAAGAAAATGAGCGCTGACACCTCCTAAAATTCATGAGTTTAAAAAGAAAGGGGAGACACTTCCCTGCTTATTTGCCTCATTATCTTCTTGTTCTAAAAAGTGTCAAGTCGTGAACATAAATTAGGTCAAACAATAAACACACGCAAAAAAGCATTTCATAAAGTGAAGCAGTTATTAAGAGGAGTGGGTTAAAAGGTTTTTTGGAGTTATTTTTTGGTTTTTTTTTTTACCTTCACTGAGTAATCTAGCTGTGTCTTTATCTTGATGTGAGATATCTTCATCTAGCTGAAGAGGGCATCTAAAGCTAAGCATCTTCATCAAGTACTGAACTCCATCATTAAGACACTGAGTACAGTTAAAAATGAGGAAAAAATAAGTTCTCATTAAATTAATGATACGCAGAAATACTTCTTCCTACGAAGCCCCAAAATCCTAATTAAAGAAAAAAAACATAACAAAAAAAAACCCAGCCATATTTTAAAAGTCATGACTCAAACTTTAAAGCCCACAGAACATTTTTTCATCTCCTGTACCTTTTTAAATGTGGCAATGTTTTCTCGTAGCCATTCACTCCTTTCTTTTGCTGTGTGGCAATACATGTAAAGCAGGGCTCCTTTTCTCCAGTAAAGACATTCTAACAACTCTGCACCAAGGATGTTGAGGGGCTGAAATAAAATCCAACAAACTGGTCTAACACAAAAATAAACCACCTGAACTACTTATATGCACTGGCACACATGCAAACACTGTGTAAATCTCTTATTTCAGGGACTGTGTTTGACAGCAACACTCAGAGAGAGACAAGGCTAGCCTACCCTAACACTGTAGGTCAAATAGAAGTGTTAACTGCCTGTGGAATCATGAAATGTTAGCAAGAGAACTTCTGAGCACACAACAAGGCATTTGAAACAATATTTTCAGGAATCCCTATTTAAATACCAAAAAGACTTGAAAATGTTTCAAAATACTTCAAATTCTGCCCATCAAAAATACAAATACTATGTCCCATTTCAGATTTTTGTTTTTAAATAATGAAATAATTCGCCCTCTGGCTACTCACTTCTTTTATGCCGCATTCCCTCACTAGGTCCTCTGGTTCTGAAAGAACAGAAATAAGTTCTTTAAGTTTTTGCAAGGCAGATTCTTCTGGAAAATCTTCATCCACAAGCTGGTTTTCCTCAAAATATGTGATGTCTAGGACTGCCTATGAAAACAAGAACATATTCAAAGCAGAAATGCTACTGTCAAAATAATCAAATGGGTGTGTGTTTTAACAGAGAAAATTCATTAGCTTATAAAACATAACAATTCGAATTTAGTTTACAAAAGGTGCAAGTTAAAAGTATTGAAGTACTGGTGATGGTGACTGCCAAGCCAAACCCCCTTCTGTCCCTAAAGTAACAGCACGAACGACTCCAAGTTATCCAAGTCAGAAGCAGTTCTGTGCTTCACAGACGCCCACCACACACCCCCAAGTAACTGAGCCGCCTTTCTGCCCCACCCTCCTTTTTTTACACCAAACCGTCCTTTTACACCACGACACATTTTCTTGAAAGGTAGTTTGATGTCCATAACAATGTACCTGGGTATAGAGCTGAAAAAGCGTGGAAGGATGTTCTTTCCCTTCGTTGCAGAGGTCCTTCAGCTTGTCCAGATGAGCAGAGCCTTTCGCTAAGAAGGTATCTGAGGGAAGAACACAATGCTCTCTTAGCACCGATAAGCACTCAGCAGGAGCCTTACACGCTCTCCTTTCACACATGGCTTTATCATCAATCCTTGGGGCATCTTCAAGAGCGGCTGAATAATAATAATACAGCACCGAAGCAGGCCAGTCATCCTGTCAGACCGCACCTTTCATGATTAAATTAAGGCCATCAGCGGCCAGGCTCTGATGCTGCCAAGCACACGCCATATGCGAAGATGCCCTCGGGGCCGCCCGTGTCCTCGGGGCCTCCCGCGCCGCCCCCGCCCCCGCTCCCGCT
>NW_005054401.1:2739136-2746864 GCF_000277835.1 Geospiza fortis | reverse complement strand
CGGGACACCCGGACCCCGATCCTGCCGGGACACCGCCGGCCCGCCCGCCCCGTGCGCACTGTTGGCTGGGACTGCGGTTCTGGGCTTGTGTGGGTGTGAAAGGTCTTTCATAACAGACGGGTGTGGCGTCTGCAGTGCCCTGTCCGTCTCACGGGGAGAGACCCTGTGTTTATAGAATTTACGGAATCAACTTACAGCTCGGAAAAGACCTCTGGTTCCAACCTGTTACCGAATATCACCATGGCGACCCGGCCATGGTACTGAGTGCTGTGTCTTGTCTTTTCCTTAAACAGTTCCAGGGACAATGACTCCACCACCTTCCTGACAGCCCATTCCAAGCTCTAATCACCCTTTCCGTGAAGCAATTTGGAACAACGTTTTGTGATGTGTTTTGTGAAATACTTCGTGAAACAGTACTATGTCCAGCCTAGACCTCCCATGGCACAGATTGAAACAATTTCCTCTCCCTGTCGCTGGTTGCCTGGAGAAGGAGCTGACCCCCGCCTGGCCACAGCCTCCTGTCAGGCAGCTGCACAGAGTGATAGAGTCACCCTGAGCCTCCTCCAGGATAAACACCCCCAGCTCCCTCAGCTGCTCCTCACAGCACTTGTGCTCCAGACCCTGCCCCAGCTCCATTGCCCTTCTCTGGACTTGTTCCAGCACCTCGATATCTTTCCTTGAATTGCAGGGCCCAGAGCAGAATTTGAGGTGTGGCCTCGGCAGTGCCCAGCACAGGGGGACAATCCCTGCCCTGGCCCTGCTGGCCACACCATTGCTGATCCAGGCCAGGATGCCATTGGCCTTCTTGGCCACCTGGGCACAGCCTGGCTCATGTTCAGCTGCTGTCACCAGCACCCCCAGGTCCTTTTCCACTGCAAAAATTTGACTGGAGTTTTGCCCCTATCAATGAATGCTTTCCAGCCTCACTGCAAAATATGTGTTGTCCATCAAACAAACCAAAACAAAGGCAGCAAAGATCAAGCCCACACTTACTTTTCAATAAACATTTGTTTTAGGATTTTTTTTTAAACTACATTTTAGCACTTAGTTAAAATGCAGAAGTACAGCCATGAAAATACATTAAATAATCCTGAAACTAAATACCTTTGATTAGAGAAATTAAGCACTTGCTCCAACATTTTGTCCAGCTTTTAATAATTCACTTCGGAACTTCATAAATAATAGAGTTTGCATATATGAGGGGAAAACTGTAAGCTTTCCTTTTATTTTTAAAACATCTTCCTACTATCTGACAGTCAATCACCAAATACTTGGTGTTGTCTAGTTATAAAAGTGCTACATTTTATGACAATGTTTCCCTAGCCTTCTCTATATCTTTACCTGCCTGGAAAAAGCCAATACCACCGGTGCCTATTCTAGTAATATAAAACAAATTCACACAATATTGAGAATTTTGTCAACTTGAATATTTTGAAAGAATAATTGACTGAAGACATTTTCCCATTTTGAGGTCATATGCTGTTTATTCTGTCATTGCCTATGTTCCCCCAAAGTACCTAAAACAACCAACCAACCAGCCAAGCAAGCAAGCAAGCAAGCAAAAACTCACCAAGCCTTCCCCTCCCTGCATCCTCTGAAAATAAAAAGTGTCATTTACTGGAGTACTTTAGAAGTGAAAAGCTGTCTGCTTACAGGCAGAATTATTTTTGCTGTTATCTGTCTTATGTCTTATGAAAGAGTTGCCAAACAGATTAAATACAACAAAAAAAAAGGAGAACCTTGAAAGAAAAATTGTGTTTTCTTCCCAAAATGGTTTGATTTATAGACGAAATAAGAGTTTTGATTGGATATGTATTGTTCATTCCTGCATAGTTGATATTCAGATGCAATTTTTCATCAAAGGAACAGCTGTGTTAAGAATACCAAAAGTATTCTGGTAGCTAACCTGTGAGTGGAGGAGATGGTGCTTCATGCCTTAAGTGAAATACAGCACTTTCCATGTTGTCAGCTTTGGGACTGAAAAAGGCTTGTGAGATTGAGACATCCTCTTCTTCAGATCCTTTGCTTGCTTGGTCCTTACTTCTCTTCAATCCACAGATTTAAGTGTGGCTTTTTTCATACCTAGTCAAGTGGACAGGTGCATCAGCCCTTAATAGCAAAGGAGATGTCACCCAGCCTTCAAGATGTCTCTTGTAAAAAAAAAAAAAATAAAGAGCCCCAAACAACCTAAACCAGAACAAAACACCAAATAGTTGTATGTTGACTCATCTGATAAAGGAAGCGGTATTTTTTCTTCCTGTGCTTCAGGCACTGCTGCAGCTCACTTTAGTTGTATCCATTTTAAAAGCTATGTGTATGCGCAATGACTGTTTTTTCCCAGAAATTGTTATCCACTCTTTGTGTAAATATCCAGTGAAATTGGTTTTGACATCAGTTGCTGAGATGAAAGAGGTGTGTTTCTGTTAATACCAAGCTGGTAAAATAAAAGCTGTTACAAAGATTAAAAAAAAAGGTGGTGACACACAATTGTCTTGGGATATTTTTAGTGTTTGGTTTTTTATTTCCCCCAACTTGATTTTTATCATTAAATGTGAAAGACATCTCTACAGGCATTTTTCTTGACATTTGTTTCTCTCATACCCCACATACTCCCACTGGGAGCTGGTTTGTGAGGAACAGAGATGACAGGAATTCTGGGCAAGTAACTTGGAGACCGCAGAGCCTGGAAAAGGGTTGGGAGGCTGAACCAGCATGGGGTGCTGCCTCCTCACTGCAGCTGGCAAGCCCTCACCCCAGGCAGCCTCTGCTTCTCTCCTGCTGGGACTGGGCTCTGAACAGCCTTGTGCCCATCCCTTCCCCAAGCTGTATTCCCTTGGGCACTAAACCCCCAGGCTCTGTTTTGTAGTTTATGGAGCTGCTGTGCCAGCCTCTTCCTCGCACCATGCAAAGTGCACCATTCTGAAGGTGAAGGACAAGGTGTCTGATTATTTGAGGGAATGGTGATCTCATTTGCCTTATTTTTCGCTTTTGCTTAGAACCTGTTTGAGCGAAATCTCTTTCTGTCGGATATTTCAAGGAGAGTGGACTGGTTCAGGATTTGCTACCTCTCACCATTTTTCTCAGAGCTTGGGAAATGTAGCATTTAAATTTCTAGAGCTTCACACGAAGGTGCATCAAATATTTTTCTGAATATTTCTATGTTTAAAAAGAAACTCTGAGCGACACCATAAATTATGTTGAAGTTAAAAAATTGTTCACTTCATATTCTAGGGAACAGTTAAGATAAAATGATCTCTGGTGAGGGAATTCAGGTGGAATTTGTGCTCTTTCGGTGCCTAGCACTACCTTTTTTTAAGGGTACTGTTATTAATATGGATGAGGTAAGGTGTTTGCTGTTTAGAGACATGCTCTGTTCCTAAATTGATGGAAGAACAGGAAGACACACTGTTGTTGTGTGTCAACAATGTGGTTGATGGAAGAGGGAAAGCTAGCAGGATTTTTGTCCTTCAGGGGCAATTGCCACTATAGTTCTGATATTTTCGGTTCGTATATAGATACTCTTTGTGTATATTTGCATATATGTATACATGGTACAAATTAAAGTAGATTCTGTAGATTGCTACATTGCATTCTGTAGAATCCGAACCACATGCTCTTTTCCCTCTGGTGTGTGTGTTTAAATATGTGTCTGCTAGAGAATAGGCTGGTTGTAATGATACGCTTGGGAATTATTTTTGTCCTGTGGTATTCCATCCACAATTGCTAACTGCCCTGATGTATGTAACTGTGAAACTGGGCTAGCCCAACATCTCCAAATACCTGAAAACTTGGAACATGCTAGGATAAGTAATGTATTGGATATACATAGTTACTCTGCTTTAGTAGCTTTAGGACATATATTATTTATATTGCAAGTTAAAGAAACAGTGCTTAAACACAAGAGAGTTGTTCCTTTGTGTATTTAATGTTATTTAAACTAGGGAAATGTCTTTAGCTTTAATAAAAAATACAGTATCATCTAAGAAATGCAGATTTGCACAGCAGTAATTGATAAATTTTTATCATTATTAGCAGGTTCGAGATCTTTTGAATTGTGCAAATTTTCTTAAACTGTGACACTTAAAATAGGTAATATTTATAATAACCTCAAGGCTGGAAGGAACTCATAAGGATCAGCAAGTCCAACTCCCTAATGTCCAACCTGAACTTCCCCTGGTGCAGCTTCATTCCATTTCCTCATGTCCTGATGTAGGTCACCAGAGAGGTGAGATGAGCGCCTTCCCCTCCTCTGCCCTCCTTTTCCTGGTCAGGAGGAAGCAGATTCCTGTGAGGTCACCCCTCAGCCTTCTGACTCCTGACCGTTTTGCTCTCTGGAAAAAAAGCTTATTTGTTTCCAGCAAACTAGTCCTCTGACCAGAGGTTACAAAGCCTGATGATCACTGGATTCCTTACTACTTGCTGTGGTTATGAATTGACCTGTGGAAACCCAGGGCACCAGGAATATTTCTCTGTCTGCTTTGGGGTGTCCTGACCCCCATGGGAGCACTGACTTTGACCCTCATTCATGGAGAAAGTTTCCTAGACTTCAAGATAGATTAGAATACACAAAAGTGTGAAAATAGATTATAGAGAGTAGTGTAGGTGTATCACTTGGTGAGAAATTTAGGTTTTGGGATTTTTAGTATGTTGTGGATGGAAGCAAGATGGAGGGCACAGAGTGTCACCCTGGGTTTCTTCTTCATACTTCTTCTCCCTTCTTCTTCTTGGGTTTGGGTGGCATTTTGTAATTGGGCAGAAAAGTCTGCATTGCGGGCTCTGTGGGAGCAGTTATTGGGTTAAAAGGGAAAATAATCTAGGTGTCAGTTCTTAATTGGATAGTTTAGTCTTAAAAGACCTTGTAACAAGGGGTTGTTAGCCATTTTGTGCCTTCTAATGAAAAGCTGCCAAACTCACAGTAGTGAGACTGGGGGGGGGGGGGGAAGAGGATGGGGAGGTGGAAGTAATTAGTCATGGAAAACATAATAGTGGAATTAGAGACATAGTAAGATTAGATAAGACCTGATCATACAAGATCAGAAGTTGTTAGATTTATTCCGTAACTAGCAGATTCCTAACAGTTTTAGAGTCTGTGGTCAAAATTTGTGTTTAAACCAACAAGCAGAGTACCATGGATGTTAATATAGATGTATTTGGCTAGTTTGAGTTTGTAGCAAATAAAGCAGCATAGCACGCTTCAAGTCCTGTAGAAAATAGCAGAAGCTATAATAGGATACAGCATCTTAGAATGACATGGAATTACTGTGGTTTCAAAAATAAATATTTGCCCTTATTTTGCAAGCATGAATAATTAGTTGAGGAGTACAAGAAGATTTGGTTATAAAAATACTTGAGTAAAACTAAATTTATTAAAATGTGTTGCAGAATATTTGGTCCTCCGCTTGTCTTTCCTCACTGTATTATTTGAAGTAGATATTTCTCTTAATGATTATAAGCAATAAATATTTGTATTTATGCCCAGAAAATAAGAAACAGAGGTCTTTATTTACTGTATGTTAGCTTCATGTGTTTGTTGTAAATAATAATATTTCTAATAGTATCTGATGGTCAATAGTATGGTAATCTCCTTTAACATTCTTCAAGTTCAAAAAAGGAACTTTTTTCCTTTTCAAAAAAGGAACTTTTGCTTCATGGCTTTGAAATTACCAGGGAAGGGGAGTAAAACTGGAATTTATTCAGAATAATGCTAAGGAAGTGGAAAATCATTACCAAATATTTCCTTCATGTTTGTGGGATTAAGGACTATGAAGTGATTTCCAGAATCTAGAGTCATATGGAATAATATTATGGGATTATTCATAATGTCATTATTCATGACATTACAAAGGGCAGTATCAAATTCAGTCATCCCTCTTAAAATTAGGCTATGTAGTCTGAAATATATCCAGGTGAGAGCATTTGATATTCATATTGTCCATGCCAAACATAAAGTCGGAGAATAAGGGTAATCTATAATGGAATTTTACCTTTGTGTCAATAGATGTGAAATACATTTATTTTGGACAGGCATATGAATGCCAATGATTGGAAATTGTAGGTGTGTCATAATTCTGTTTACCTGATCTTATATGGCTGTTCTTTGTTCTACCTGCTTTCTATTTTATTTATAGTTCAGATGTTGCCCTGACAAAATATGAACCTGCTGCTTTCTTACAGCCTGCTACTGGAACAATGTGGTACTGGACTTGAAATAGGTTCTGAACATAGAAGGTAGTTTATCAGTTTGATATCTGGTTGTTAGAGTGGCATGCACTGAACTTTGATCTTGGAACTGCTATCTTTTAAAGTGACCTTCCTAGAAGAAGGGAGCATTAAAGACTGACATATAGGAACTTCTTGCTGTTTGAGAGAGATCTGAAGAAATTTCTTTTTAAAAAGGAATCATAAATCTTCTGTACAAGAAGATCTATAAGTAATGAAATGGTTTATTTTCAACAGGCAGGGAAACCTGGGTTTGTTTATTACATGGTTAATGAACAAAGAATGGTGCGTACACTGTAGGCCTTCATCCAGAGGAATGGTGTGCCTGCCACGTCTCGTTTATTACCTTCTGTCTGTCAATGTTGGTCTGGGAGAACTTGCTTACATCAGTCTTTGTCCCAGTCTCCAAATGTTACAAATGTTTGTAATTTATGGTATTATTTCACAGTCAACTTAGAGCAAACACAGAAGTAATGTTCTTTGGTCAAACAGACTCTTGTCAGTTACTACATGTTCCCGTCTTTAATTGTATTAGTTCTAGTGTGATGGTTTGGTTCAGAGCATCTCTTGTTTGACTGAATGCTGCCCATTTCTTGCACAGACCTAGTGTGCAGCTGAATTATCAAGCTGATCTGAATATCTGTAAAATGAGACTGTAGCTTCGTTCTGAAACTGTTATGTGTAGCATCCACAGAGAGAATCTTTATTTGGCATTTACTGAAGTTTTTTTGCCTTCGTAAGAGGATTTATACAGTTAATTCCCTTGGATCATAGCAAAATTAAATCCACTAATTGGGGTGTTTTATTAATCTACGTAATGCTTAGCACTAAAGCTTTTCTTTTCTTCTGGGGTTTGTCTTGAGGGCAAAAACCCAAACCAACCAATCAACATTCCTGAAAGGATCATGCAGTGGATAAGAATGAATGTAATCGAGATAGGTGTCATGCCTTAGTCTGGCAAGCATTACTCTTGGAAGAAAATTAGTTTCATCAGCTACTTGGGTCTCTTGACACGTCTTCTCACTCTCTATGACACTGACTTTTAAATTGTGCTTACATGATTGCATCTTTCAGATTACTGTGGTTGGAAGGCTCATCCATGTTAAAAGCCTCCTGACCCCTCTTCCAGTACTACAGTTGGATGTTCAGCTATGGAAATTGATGCACTGCCCTTGCTTGAGACAGAAGTCCGTGTTTGTTGTACGTGTGTTGCAGAGGAGGACGTGAGGTGTCTGTGGCATCCTGGTTGGTTTGCTGGAAATCTGCTACCTTTGAGTGCAACTGCCAAGAGTACCTTCTTGAGCCTATGCTCAACTAAATACCCCATCCTCTGAAGTCATTAGAAAATAAATACAAATATACTGAATTTGATGACCTAATCTTGTCAAAGGTAATTCCTCTGTTACAGTGTGCAACTGTTGAAGGAGCAAACTATGATAATGATAGTCAAGGTTTTACCCTGTGAGGTAAACAAAAAATTCAAGATTGTTAACAAATTTTCTGATTCCT
>NW_005054401.1:2732932-2739115 GCF_000277835.1 Geospiza fortis | reverse complement strand
CTTGAATTTATTAACAATACAAATATGCTACAATTGTGCTACAATATAAATGTACTAAACTATCATGTTTATCGCTTGGATAAATAATCTAGTCATGCAATTATGCATTCTAAAATTATGTGGGAGTCTTGAGACCTTTTTGCCATTCCCATAGCAATTAGTTTCAATCCAATCTTACTGGTTACCATTGCTACTAAATGTTCTCTATGCCAAATTTGCTACAGAAGTAGCACTTCATTGGTGCCTGCTACTGCTAGTCTTAAGTGAGAACGGGCATTGGTACAGAGAAGACAAATGCCAAAGACCTCAGGGCCATTTGTGTCAGAGTTCAGCCGGATTCCACAGGTCACCAATGTGCTCAGTACAGTTCAGCTTTTAACCAGGACATCTCATGGAATTGATGGCAATGTGGAATGATTATGTTTACTGAAACTGCAAAACTCAAAAACCAGAGCATGGAAGTCTTCATCAAAGAAACAAACTGGCCCCAGAAAGAAACTATCTCTGATGAGATGGTCGGATATGCTGAAATTGAGAGCAAGAAGCCCAAGAGTTTTGCAATAAGCAACTGTGTGCTTGTAAATGCAGGGAATCTGCTGCTTAGGCTTAGCAGCCTTCAGAGTTCCTTCTGAGTGTGTACTTGTAGAACCAGTTTTAAAATCAGACAGATTTACTTTACCAAAACCAGGGGGTGGCTGAAGGAAAACATGGTACTCTAAGACTCAAGGATCCTAAGAGGCCTTCTAAAAAGATAGAGAAGTGAATTGTAGGAGTTCATTTTAATTCACCTTCCAAAAAAATTATCAGTAAAAGTTTCATATTTTTCCATTTATCTTGTGTGCAAGTTGTTATTTTTCTTACTAATTCTATTAATTTGCTTGTGACTGAGAAATGGGATGTCACTGTAAAGGGCTGTCTGTTTTTAGACATGCAAGTTTTGGACTGTTGAGAATATGAACCCAGCCATTGATAAGCTGCCCATTCTAAGGGGGAAGCTGTTCCAACCCCTAGACAGCTGCTCTTCTGCAGTTGGATGGACTAGAGGAATTAGGAAAAACAATTAGCATCCAAACCAGTTGGAAGATGGATTGGCACTTGGTTTTTTCAGTGCATGCATTGAATTGTCTCCCTTGTCAGTAGATGATAAAGTTATTACAAGGGCTTAGACTACATGCATGAGTTTGCATGCTAGATTCTTGTAGACAAGAAATGGTGCTTTCTAATTTAGCTCCACACCCACGAAATAGATGTCAAAGTCCAAGTTTCAAAGAGGAAACCACTGTTGCAGGCAAAACCTGATGACCAGGCAGGTGTTGCCTTTCTTAATTTACAGCCCTGGCAGCTTGGCCTTGTAGTCTTACTCCATAGCACTAGTGAGGTGTGGGATGGGGTGAGAGCATGTGATCTGTTTACTGTGTATAACATCTGCAAAAGAATACCTGCATAATCTTATTAAGGCTCTGTATTCATTTTGTATGTTGTGTATCAAATGGAAGGAATAAATTGGTTTACTAGCAGTTTTACAAAGTCTACCTCAGTTCTGTTTTTATGGTACATTCCATTGCTCTTAAGGTTTATTTGAAAGAACCCTTTGCAGCTCATTAATGTAACATTGCATTGCAAAATCCAGAAAAGCCTGTTACAGTAGCACTACCAAACATGAACTGACTTGTCCTGTGAGAGCTGCTCAGGATTCCTGTTTACAGTTTCTTGTTTCTGCAGCTACTTTTGCTGTGCTTACCCTTACAGCACCATTGGTATGGAGTGTAAAAAACCCCATTGTTTCAGTTTGATCAGAAGGTGTGGGGGGAAAGACTTTCCGATTCTGTTGCATTCCTGCGCCAGAAAATTCCTGACAGATGTGAAGAGTCAGAGGGTAGTAGCATTTTCTGAATAGGCATTCATACCATCCTCCATAAATATCAAATACACAGACATACAGAACTTGTGCAGCTGACGTCTGCAAGTATCTGCTGAATAGACATTTTGAGGTTTTCTCACTCCTGCTGTAAAGGAATGATAAGTCACTTTTCCTTTCTCCAGAACTGTTAGACATACCGACTGTCACTGTCAAAGGTTATTGCACTTAACTTATTTAGACAATATTAATACCAGTTACTAAATGAGCAATATATACTTGTGGATAGAAATGCCAAGGATCATGCTGAGTAACAGACTCTGTAGTTCTGTTTAAAGAAAAATGATACCTTAAGTGCTGTATAATTAGACCTTGTAAGTACTGTGGTTTTGAATTGAGATGCAGCATTTGCAGTGGGGAGAAAGTTTGAAATTCTGCCATTTTTTAAGACTACCAAATTGCAGTAACTTAATTGCAGTACTTAATTGTTGATTTAACTACTGATATTTCAGTGGCTACTTCTCAAGTGCTGTCAAGGTTAATAATTTGCTGTAGTAACTTAATTCTCAAAATTTGCTGAGTATAAAATATTCAGTGGCTTCTAAAAAGTTCTGCATATTTGCTTCTCTTAGCTTGTGATAATGATATGATAGTCTGACAAAATATAGAAGCTTCTGTATAATTTATATGAAAGTAGGGCAAATTTCTACCCAAAATATGAGTCTGGTATAAGGAAATCTGGACAAAAATGAAACCAACAACAAAAAAAAACAAAAACCCTAAGATTGTTTTTCATTGTGTAGAACTCCTCATAGAGTTAGTGGGTTTTCTGCTTGTTTGGTTTGGATTTTTTTTAGCTTTATTTTAAATTTTTTAAATTTAAAAAAATATGCTTAATTAGATGAGCTCTAGTATTCTACTGCAATATTCACTGGAACAAAAATATTTGAGGACTTACTATTATCTGCTAAAGAAGTCCTTCATGGATAAAGAACTGCTCTTGCCAAAGGGGTGTTTGTTCTTCCTTATTATGTAGCTTCACTATCCTTTCATTAGTTGGTATCCCTCTCTACCTTAAGTTTAGGACTATAAAAGGAAAGTTAGCAAAGAGATTCCTTGGGAGGTTCAAGTATTGTTCCCTTCAAAAATCTTGGCTCTCTGCTTCTCTCATTTGCTTTACATTTCCACAACCATCTAGAAAATGCCTTTTAGGGTTTGGAAGGTTTTGTTATTGTTTGTTTGTTTTCCAGTTTAATTTTGTCTTTTGTATTTATATTTAATTATGTTTGAACTTACATTTGTTTAATCCCTGCTGACTTTTAAAATATATAGTTTTAATTAGACTAGTAAGTATTTTTTTGTAATGATCTTCCTTTCACTGAAATCTTGTTAATAAGTTGAATATTTAAGTTCCCATGGCTTCCTAGTGTGATCATTAGTCATGCAGGTAGCAGCCCTTTTGTCTTCCCCTAGTCATATATTCTGTAAGTGCTATGAGTTGATCTTAAAATTGTTGAATGTATTACACAGAGCTTGTATTTTCATATTCTCATCGTATTTGTTATTATTTAATGCTTTTAGGTCAGTATCATGAGTTTTTTATCCTCCCTTTGTTTGTTTTCCATGTAGCACTCCATTCTCACAGGAATGTGAGGATGCCATGAAATAATGTTTCAATTTTTGTTGACTTGCCATCCCAAGTCAAGGGAATCAAATGGCTCAAAGATGAGTTGCAAGTGCTCTTAAATTAATAATATAAATAATACTTTAGTATTTTGAGTAATAATCAAAAATACTGAAAAACCGAACTCTTGTTTCAGAACTGGGACCTATTACCATGTTGAAGATAAGTTTAGGTGTTGTCTGTGCATTCTAGCTGCTGCATAGTTAAGTGAGCTTTCCCTTCTCTTTGGCTCCATATATGGCTTTCATGCCTCACTAACTGAATTTTCCTGTAAAGTTCCAGTGGGTCTGAAAGAAAGGTAAATTCCTAAATTTTAATTAGCTAAAGCCTGGGTCAAGTATAAATTAATTTAAGGGAAAAAATCATTGAGAAACAAAGTTCTTTACCTCAGAATTCCAGTTCTTACTCCTGTGCAGGTAAATCAAACCTCTGAACTACCTGCTCACTCTTTCATGGCTTCTTTGGACAATATTATTTCACCGTATTGGTATGCTGACTTTGACATCTTATGCTTGGTAGTAGTATAAGTAAGCTGGTGTTATACAGTGTACATAATGATTAACCTGTGGTAGCTCCAGAATGTCTACCTGCTGACTTGTTTTGGGCACCAAGGGTTCAAAACTCTCCTCATTTGTAAATGCTGTTCAATTTGGAAAGTGTTTTGACTTACATTTACTGCTGTCATGTGATTTACTTCACTAAACAAAAATAATATATTGAAAAATTCTTGATAATTTTAGAGACTTGTTTCACACTAGCTGCTGAGTTGTAGTTCTCATTGTGTGAGGAGCTTTCAGACGTCTTAAGTAAAGGTTGATCTACTGTCCTTTCTAAGCTACTCCAGAAAAAAAATCATTTTATCTACTCTTACAGTAATGTTTGGAACTTTTCTAAGCCAAAACAAAATGCTTTCTGTCCAAAGCATGTGAACTTTGCAAATAAAAAAAAAAAAGTGGGTTAACATAACCTGTATCACCTGATAAGGAAAATTTAGTTAATAAACTAATTTATGTAAGTAGACCAAGCAGTTTTGCATAATAGATATTCCAAGGAGGTATTAATAGTCATCACTGTACCTACTGCATGCAGTCAGCCCCTTTCCTTCAGTCTGCAAGGAGGAGCACTGCTGGAATCCCAAACAGTGCAAACTCCATGCAAAATAAATGCTAGTTTGGTATATAACAAATACTCAGTGCTGAACACTTTGATAAATTCTGGAGTGCAGTTGGTTTAAAGGAAGATGAACTGAACTGAAGAGAATAAACTTTCTTTAGACAAGTTTTTCCATGCTTAGGGAATTTTTGTCATGAAAGGAAACATGACTTAAGGAATTTACTTGTTTATACAAGATTTAGGTAGAACCAAGTTTCAGAAATCCAGTGAAACTTTTATACTAATGCTTAGTCCCATAAGAATACAAGCTGTGCTGTTATCTTGGTTTTAGTTTATTATGTCCCTGTAATTTGTAGCTTTTTTCACCGGGCACCATCCCAAACTTAACTGACTAGCTAAATATGGTGAATAACTAGAAAACTACTGAAAGCCTTCACAATAGTGAAGGAGTCCCCACCACTTTTCACTGGTATCTGCAAGGTTTGCCTGTTATGTGAACTGTAAGTACAGGAACCAGCAATTTTCAAAATGCTTATATAAGAGAGTGGCAGGCCACAGGCCACCAGCAGCAAGGCGGGACCAGTGTTCTGAATAAAATGGGCGGGTTCTGCAGGAACATTTTGTAGACCAGCAGCACACTCTGAAGACCTTGTTTTCTTTGTAGCTTATCCTTCCGCATGCTGATTACCACAATGGCAAATTACAGTGAGGCTGGCAGCTGCATTGGAAACTGCCTGGAAACAAGACAAGGGTCAGCATGACCTGCCAGAAGTGTGACCTCCCGTCATGTGCATGAGGAGAATTTCTCTCTTCCTGCTTCTAAACAGCTTCTCACATTTTTTCTGTGAATCCTGTTGCATTGGGCATCTTTAGGGATGCACTGATCATTAGGGGTATTTTTAGGAAGTGTAAAAAATACCAGAGGCATATTTTGAACTTTCTTTCCCGCGGCAGCAAAAGGGCCAGAAGTTCACATCACGTGGCTGTCGCTTCAACAAGTATACATCTATTCTAGTAACATTTTCCCACCCAAACATAGCGTCCCGGGCTCTATGAGACCATGTGCTTTTTGGAGTCTGGGTCACCCTGACACTATGCCCAGGAAACTTAACCATTTAGGCTCTGCCCTTTGCTTAATTCTTGTGCTGCTAGTCCTTGGTCACAAAGTGACAACACAGAAATTTAAGCCACCTCAACTTTATGGGGGAAACGGCTGAGATGGCACATCTGAATTGTCCATCTGTGGTAATCGTGGAAAGGAAAACAGGAAAAGGAAAAGAAAACCAGGAAAAGCTCTTGTTTGCTGAAGTGATTGTAGCATTGTAACACTGGTGTGCCGCTGGTTGATAGAGTTTGCCCACTTGTGTTTTGCGCGGGTTCTGATGGTTTTTATGAACAAACTCGCTGACGATGGAGCGGAGGTATCAGTGGAGCTACAGGAGTGGGGGCTGCTCCCTCCCGTGGGACAGCGCCCAGGTCGGGCTGCCTGCGCTCGGCAGGCGCGGGACGGCCGGGGAGGGCTCCCCGG
>NW_005054401.1:2707934-2732406 GCF_000277835.1 Geospiza fortis | reverse complement strand
GGGCCCGGCGGCGGGTGGGGATGCGGTGACCTTGAGACGCTGGCAAGGAGAGTTGGCTTTGAGGTTTTTTTTGGTCTCGTTTTTACATTTAATTTATTATTATTAATTTAGATCCCCATCATTTCAAAAGGCAGCACAGTTACATTGTGTTGCTGTGTATTGCCATGTTGCTCTCACCGCCTCCTCTCCCGGAGGTGGGCAGCAGGTGTGCACAGCTCGCTGGCCGCCCCACCATCTACTGCTATCCAGAAACGTGTGCTGTGCAGCCGTGCAGCTCCCTTCTTATGTGAAGCTTCTGCCAAATCTCGCAGATTTAATGGTTTCCAGCCCACATGTAACCATAGCAAAGTTTTTTTTTTTTTTTGTTTCTTCAGCCAGAACTGTCTCTGTGGCCTTTCTTAATTTATTTTATTTGAAAAAGCTCACCTTCTCATGCCTGTGTTTACTACTCCTGATATCCTAATGGACAAATTTTAGCACCTTCAGGTTTTGTTTTTCTATGTCATAATTTTGCTTTTCCAGATAATTAAAATCTGTTGATTATTCCAGGAAGGAGCTCATCAGTCCCCGTGTTACTTCCTTAAACCTGCCAGAATTGCTGCCAGTTCCTGAGGTTTTAGCCTGCTGCCTCAGTGTGCAGGGAAGCAGAGGCAATCCCTGGTGCCTCAGGTCCCTGAAAGCCCATTGCTTTCAAACACCAAGTGGGTAGGAAAGGGATGAGAAGAGGAACATATTTAGGATAGAAGAGGATGTCTCATTGGAGGCATTCAACCTGCAAATGCACACTTGTGTAATGCATGGTTCTCTGTTCACCACTGTTGCACACAGTCAGGAAGATTAAAGAAAAGGTACCACGTGGCCTCTGAAATACTTTCCTATGCATGGATACGGGGACACAGCAGAGGCCTGGCTTCCCTCCAGCCCTGGCCCTCAAGCCCCCTTGCAGCCCTGTTGGACTGTGATTCCCAAAGGTCCCTGTCCTTCCTGTTCAGAGGACCCCAGCTCTGGGTGCAGTGCTCCAGGTGGGTCTCCGCAGAGCAGAGCAGAGGGGCAGAATCCCCTCCCTGCCCTGCTGTCCACAGGCTCTGGATGCAGCCCAGGACACGTTTGGCTCTCTGGGCTGTGAGTGCCATGGCTGGGCCATCTGCAGCCTCTCACCCACCAGTAGAACCAGTTAGTCAACGAGTTCCTCTCCCAGTCTGTACTCAGGCCTGGGGTTTCCCTGATGCAGGTCCAGCACCAGCATCTGGCTTGTCCTGGTCTCTCTGGATGGTGTCATATCCCTCAGGGTTATCAGCTGCACTGGTTAGCTTGTTGTCAACTGCAAACTGGCTGAGTGTGTAATTGATCTGTCTTTGTCACTGATGAAGATATTAAGCAGTCTTAATCCCAGCATGAACCCCCGAGGAACACCAGTATCCATCTGAGCCTTTGGCCACTCCCCTCTGGATGTGGCCATCCAACCAATTCCTCATGCACCAAATCCATGCAATCAAATCCATCTCTCTCCAAATTAGAGACAAGGATGTTGTGGGGGGACCGTGTCAAAGGTTTTACAGGAGTGCAGATGAATCCATAGCCCTTCCCTTGTCCACTGATGTGGTCACTCCATCACAGAAGGTAACTAGTATGATCAGGCAGGACTTGCCCGCAGTGAAACTGTGCTGGCTGTCCTGGGTTATCACCCTGTCCTCCTGTGCCTTAGCACAGCTTCCAGGAGGATCTGTGCCATGGCCCTCCCAGGCACAGAGGTGAGGTTGACAGGTTGGTAGTTCCTGGGGTCCTCCTTTTTTACCCTTTTTGAAGCTGGGCACAATGTTTCCCTCAGGGAAATCTCAAGGGACTGCGCCTGAATCTGTGATTTTGCAAGTACCATGGATCAGTGGAGAAACATTCATGGTTTAATTTGGCATGCAGAAGGCTCTTGCAGTTTTTCTCACGTGACATTGTTCCTTATGACCCACATACTGATTTTTTATTGAGGCAACCAAAGCAGAGGAACATCAGGGTCTCCACTGGGAGGGAGGTAAGCTTCCATTCAGAAGGGTTTTCTTAATATTCAGTATAAACTCTTGCAGCTTTAATTATAAAAAGAGAACAGTTTGTGTAATATTGAAACTGAGCCAAAATTTGTTGCCCTCATTATAACTGTAGGTAACTCTTAAAGTAAGAACTCTTCAGGGAAGAACTGGACTATTGTCTTCAAAGTGTGTAGATTACCTTGTTTATTTATTAATTTTTCTCTCTCTTTCACAGTATATTTTTTTTCACTCCTGCTATCAAGCTAGAATTTGAAACACCAGTAGGTAGTACTTTAGCTTTCAGATTTTCTGAATTTATTGAGACTGTTTCAACATAGTGACTTAGGTGTCAGTTTTTCTTCTGGTGCCTGAACAAATACTTGAGTAGTATTAATGCATGGTATTAGTGGTAAATATTAAAGAAAAAAAAAGGTAACTGTGGTCTAAGTACATAACAGTACATACATAAGTTATGATGACTGCTGTGTAATGGCTTTGCACTGTGAGGTCCAGGTTTTTATGTTGATTTCCCTCTTGCCCTCCATATTTCATGCATTTCTTGGAGTCTCCTTGATTATGGGCTGTTTTTCAACAACATGAGGATCTCTAAGACCATGTTAGAAAGTTCTAAACCTGCACAAGGAAGCTGGGGGAGGGTTCACTCTATGGAAGGGTGTCCCTGCTTACCATACTGCTGGTACAATGCTGCCCTTCCTATTGTTCTGTGGCTTCCACTCAAATTTTGTGGGGGTTTTGTCCTTCTTTCAGCAGTTTCTGATTATGTTTAGTGTCTGGATGCTTTTGAAACTCATGTAGCAATATATAATAGGTTTAAGGAGTCTGTGGATGGCTCTAACTTGTGCTGAGGAATTGCATTTGCAAATCTGTTCTCAGAAAGGCACAGTTTGTCAGTAATTCAGGATGAAATTCTCTTTGTTTTCGACACCTGCACTTTACTTCCCTTCCTTCTCACCCCTGCTCTCCCTTCCCTCCCCCACCCCCCTTTAGTATTTACAGCAGCACTATCTTTTTGTATCTACTTCCCCCTTATCTAGACAGAGGCATGGTCTTCATTACAAAGCTAATGCCTTTTGTTCATTCACTCGTTTCCTTTATTGTTGCAGATCTGTGGGTGCTATTTTTCTACTAGCTGTCATCGCAACACCAAATTTTACACCGATCCTGTTGAAGCTGTAAAAGATATACCCAATGGGGCAACTATACTTGTTGGTGGTAAATATTTAAATTCTTTATGGTTGCAACCATGTTATGTTAATGAGATACTTTTTACTCATTTACCTTGTTTCTTTTACTATTAACTAATTTGAGAATCCATGGAATTGCATGATTTTTTAAACAAGTGGTTTCCTGCTCTCCTCATGAGGGGCGTACTCTTTCAATGAGAAAATCCAGGTTGTGTCATAAGGAAGGGGAAAAAACCTCAGAAAAATAGGGGTTTTTCCTGACTAGCAAAAACCAAAAACTGGACTCTATTTAGTTGAATCCAGAAAATGACCTTGGGAATTTTCAGGATAGCATTGTCATTTCACATGACAATTGATTTGTTTGTTTGATTATTTTATGTTTGCATTCTCTGTATCCTTTGTCTGCACAGTCTCTGGGTCTCTGTGACCTTCAGCAAACTGCCTAACCTGTTTCTGTGTTAGGAAGTGAAGATAATACTTATCTACGTTACACTTATTGCTTATGTGTGGCATTTCCAGAAGAGTCAAGAAGTTGCATCATACTAACTTTAACTGTGACTTGAGCTTTTAGATATTGTAGATGCTTTCCACAATTTCGTCCTGTTAAATCTGCATTTAAAAAAAAGTGATTTAACTATTTCTTAAGTTGTTTTGATATTGCAGAAGGAATGAATGTAAGATTGCAAACCACTTCAGTGGAGATATATAATGAGGCACAATTTCTTCTGCAGGAATTTTGTTTGTTTGTGTTGTTGTTGCTAATTCATGAAGAAAAGAAAATTTGAGGCCAAGATATGTTGGCCTTGAAGATCTCAGGGGTCTTTTAGAACCTAATTGATTCCATGATTCTGTGAAAAGGTAGTGCTTGTAGTGTGACGTGGTATTTCATTTTAGAGGTACTGGAGTCTCTCATAATAGGTGGGAGTGTGAGGCTCTTGTGCCTTGGTGGAGATCCAGATTCTTGTAATTCCAGGCAGATATCCTCCCAGGGGTGTTCAGACTCCCAGACTTCTATCTCCTAATTACACAGGCTAAGCTATGGGATGTGCAGCAACGATGGGAAGGTTGAATGGGTAGAAAGAGAAGGAAGAATAATGGGTACAGGGTTGAGGACACACATAAGGAGAGCCATGGCCCTGGAGCACTTCTGTAAAAACCCGCTTTGATGGTTGAAGAGCTTTCTCCAAACTGGGAAGTGTCTGGTGAGTGGGAGATTCCAGTACTAGAGGGCAAGTCTTCCTGGAAATGTTGATTTATTTAGTTGACTAAGGAGCTTCTCAGAAAAGATTTTTAATTCCCATACTTCTGAACATTCCGTGTTCTTTCAAACACTTGTCACATAATCTTTTTTTTTTTTTATTTTGTGTAGGTTTTGGATTGTGTGGGATTCCTGAAAACCTCATTGGGGGTTTACTGAAGACTGGGGTAAAGGGAATAACAGCAGTCAGTAACAATGCAGGGTAGGTATTCATATGTCTGTGGTTTAATAAGTACAGACTAAAAATTCCAATTATGTGAAAAGGCTGATATATATTAAAAACATCTTTCTTTTCACCATCATAATTTTATATTAACCAGACAGCTTGGTTTGAAAGTGTTATTTTTGGAAGGAGCCTAGGAAGCTTAATACTATGTGTATACTTGACTTTGTCAAGGACCAATTGTCATGGTGTAGACTTGCATTTATATTACTATAAATATTTTTATTTAAATTTTTGTATATTTAACTGGTTGACTGTAACTGGAAAGTCTAATTTAGAAGCTTTAAATTTAGTATCTGTGATTTTGTGTGTATGTTTTTTTATGAAGTTCCAAATAGGGATATATTTTTTAAACTCAGTTTGGTGCTTTCTGACCCTCTTACTGTATTTGTTACTTTAAAAAAAATTCCAACCAACACAAAACCAGCAGAGAGTATCTGTGATGAATGAATGGAGAATCTCTTTAATGAGTCTTCAGATTTTTGATTTATTTTTTTAGATGTTTGCCCCTTAAGAAATTCATGTGGGATTGAAATTGAGAATACTTCTTTCATGTATAATTTCTCATCTTCTCATTCAGGCTAATTTTTACAGAAACTGTTCCTTATATATAATAAGCTCCACAATACCTAATGATCCCCATATAGAGAAATAACTACAACCATTTCTGTTGAAGTGCTTTAATGAAAATGTAAATTAAATGAAATAAAAATACTAATATGTAAAATAGTAATTGCACATTTATTGGATAACAGATTTTTTTTTTTGGTATTTGGTACATACACAGACAAACTTAAGCTCCTTAGAATCTTGTGGGAAACAATTTCTGCTGGATGATAAAAAGAAGAAAGAAAGAAAGAAAGAAATAATTTTGCGTGGAAAGGTCAAGCACTAGAGTAGACATCATTAACTTTCCTCATGGTCTTATTTTTGAATAACACACATATATTTGCAGATAGAGAGATTGAACAGATGTTCCTGAAGGGGAGGTGAAAGTCTGAATATGAGAAAAAGTAGAAAGAGGAGCACTGTGGAATAGCATGAAAAGGAAGACATTTTGTATTGTATTCTGAATATAGTTGCTGATGTTATAGGTTAGAATTAATTTATGTTGAAATAATGTTAACTTTCCTGAAAGTTCTTTGGATTTTGAGGCAGAAGTGATTTCTGTAAAAATTTTCATTGGCTGCTGGCAGGAAAGCAAAATTTAATTCTTGTTTCTTGAAACTAGTTTTGTATAACATCCATGAAAGCCTGGACAGTTCCTCACAGAACCGTGTAACAACTTGAATGCTCAAGGGCATCTAGAGTTTTTTCTAAAAGTCTAGTTTGTAAAAATACAAGGTTTACTCTTCTGTTGTGGACAGTATAATTTATTTTGAAATTTAATTGATAATAAAATAACTGTTTAATCTATGCTTGTATTTACTGTATTACTACTATGTGGAATTTAGCCTGCTGTAGTATGGTAATGTTTGGGAGCCAGGTTAAAACACAGCTGTTGTCAGAAATGAAGTCAGAATTCTTATAACAGCAATTGATACAATTTCTGATCTTCTAATTAGCCTGTAAAAAAGCATGCCTTTCTAATACCATACATCTTCTTAGCATCTTCTAATACCATGTGCGAAAGTTTAGTGGTATTATCAAATATTGGAACACCAATAAATGCTTTTACAACTGAAGGAGCACAGCAATCATGTACCCTACAGCAGTCGTATTCAAAGGGTCAATTGTTCCTGTAATGTTGAGGTGTCAGGCACTTTGTGGAATGAGTAATTTGCCACTTTCAAATTGCCATATGGTTTAGCGTGCTTTTCTTTGGTGACCTTGTGTTGCAGTTGATGCCTGGCTGTGTTTCAGTTTCTTGACTGCAGCTGCTTTGTTTTCCCCTCTTCCAGCAGATAGGAGGTAATTGGTTGTGGTCAGGTTTTCTTGTCCTGCAGGGGTTAGCAGGCAGCTTGTAATTGGAGCAGTGAAGGAGCCAAGTGCACAGACAGACAGCCTATTCTGGAGAGCAGTGCAGCTGCATGGATTAAGTCACATGCCTTTCAATATGTGAGAACCATGGAATGTTACAGAGCTGTCTGTTTATAACTAAAATAGCAGCCCTGGAGACAGCAATTCGCTTTCAGCTAAGGGAAAGCAGTAATTAGAAAGTCCTGAGGTGTTCTTGCCAACCACTCTAGTTGGAAGCAAGGTTCAGCTGAGCCTAGAAATGCTTGGAAATATCTGGAAACAACTTCAAAGGAGTAGAATGTTCTCAAGTTCACATTCTACTTACTGTTCTGTACTGCAGTGTAATTGGGAGGAGATTCCTCCTGCAAAAACTTGTTCAAATCATGTAATTGCTGGCAAGGGAAGTCCTGGTTTTGGCCTCTTTAAGGCTTTTCAATGACAGGTTGTACAGTAGTGCGATGGGGTGCTCAGCTTACTGTCTGCTGCTGCACATTATGCCCGTGCTCATGCTGTGTGCTGGCCAGTGAAACAGCACCTTTAAGAGCAGTTACTCTTTTGCCAAGTCAAACAAGGCAAAGTGTTTGAAAGTGAAGCAGTTCAAATATCCAGTACCTCTGGTATTTACACAACTTGCTGCAGGGGAAACTGAAGCTTGTGAACGAGGGCAATAGTGCAAGATATCTGCAACAGATAGATGTGCTTCTAAAATACATCCTCTCACACCTTGTGCTATAACTTGTGTTGTTTATGTTGTTCATACTGTAAATACTTTATTTACACTATGTTTTTGTAAGCCCTTTAAATTGAGAGTATTCCATCTCAGTAGGCTACCAAAATCCATTTTATTATGGATTTTCTTCACTCTTGTTTTAATTTGATTCATCTCACATTTGCCAGTATTAAAATTAATAAAAATATTTAAAAACAGTAAATAAATGAAAGTAAATGAAATCTCATTTTAAACATTGATTCAGTAAATTCCCAACATAGCTGTGATTAGTATACCATGCCTTTTTGGTTGTTTTCTCATCTCCATGTAACTTCATGGTATGTTGTTGCATTCTAATTGGAAGTTGCTTGGAACTTGGGACTTGGATGTTTTGGCTCAGCCAAAATAAGGCTCAGCTTTGGCTCAGCTAAGACTTTCTAATGCAGGCCACCTGCTGTTTCATGGCCTGTGTTGCAACAAAAATTATAAACATAGCCAAATATTTTAAATGAAAGTTAAAAAAATGTGCATGAAATTATTATTTTTAATTAATTGTGCTTAATAAAACAGATAAATAATTTTGGCTATAATCACATACTGAAATCAGCATTGTATCTACCACCTGAATAGGCTGAATTTTGCAGACTGAAAATGAAGTCCATTATTTGTGATAACTGTGTGTGTGGTCTGATTGTTTTATCAAATTTTGGTTTTGTCTGTTTTTGAGACTTAAAAATGCATCCTTTTTGAATGCAGTAGTTTTGAATGAAAGGTTTTCACTTACACTAAAAATAGAGAAGTCACAGTTAAGATCATATTGCGTATCACCTGGGTAATCATCTGAAAGAAGATTGACAGCATCTGTCAGATTATCACTGGTTCAGACTGTGTTCTTATAAGGCATTATCAGCTTTTTGAACCTCTGGCCTCTGTATTCTTTTTGAAGGTCTTTTAACGTTACAATGTTAGGCATTAGGAAGGAAAAGATGACTTTGAGATATGTGTTTTCACTTTTGAGCATGATGCCTGAATGCCATTACTTAGCTCTGTTAAGCATAATACTCTTGTTTTCCTAATGGGTTGGGCTATTTGTGGTTCCCAAATCCCCAAAAGACAGTGTCGGTGGGATCAGATGCAGTGGTAAACTTACTGCACTCCATATTCTAAAGCACAAAATGTATCTTTATATTCTTCTCAATTAAATAATTTGGATTTAAGACAGGTTTGATAAATGTTCTATAAGGTAAAGTTTAAGGTTATTTCATTTTTCAGTTGTTGCTTTGAATGGTACATTTCTGTTAAAACCAGAATGTGTCTGCCATCTTTGCTGTGGATTCCCTGGTTTTTCTTGCATGTAACTCATGTGGCTTAATTCCACTGTTACTGTTACTAAAATATCTATCTATCTATATGTATGTCTGTCTTAATATTACTTACGCCTATTAAAAACATATTCAAATATAAATGTGTATGTAAAAAAATACCATCATGTGGAAATTGCATTTTAAATTCACAGAAGGTTGTGAAGTTTTTTCCATATAGTATTAAGTATTGAGTGGTTTTAGTGGTACAAATTAGATAATCTCTTGGTTCAGAAAGTTAAAATGTAACTGAAAATGTCAGAGGAACAGGCAAGGAGGCTTGTATGTACACAGAGATGGGATCAAGGTGATGCTCAGTGTGTCTTACATTGTGTGTGTCATTTTTGTATATTTATAAGAAATTCTTCAAATATCCCAAATTAGATATATTTTCAGAAATGAAAAAGAAGGCCACCTGTGATTCTTACCTCTCTTGGTAGGAGAGAAGAGTGGAATTATGTAAAATCCTGTGCATAGCAAATTGCCAAAATCAGGAGATTGTATATTTTCAGTGAATTTGATTTTTTTTAAATTGTCTGCATTCTTTAAAAATAATCTAATCAGATGCTTTATTACAGCTGTTAAATTGCTGACACTGTTTGAACTGCAAATCCCTGAAAATCTGCCTAGGTCATCTAGCTAATTTTAGCGTGGAGGTGATTTAGGATTTTGGCTGGGCAGATGGTTCTAACTTTGTACTACGTGGAACTATTGAGAAATCAGCTGTGAAGATAGTTTTCTGGTTGTGATGACAAATGAGAAAAAAAATAGATACAGAACTCAGCATGCTTGAGGAATTGGTTGTACAAATGACAATGAAAGTTAAACCTATCAGCTAGGTGACTTTTGAAGTATGATGCATTCATGGTGAAATTTAAATATTTATCAGATTAATTCTATACGATATACCTTCTCTGTGAAGGAAAAATATGGTACATTTTAGACATTTTGAATAGAGTTGTTCGATTTGTTATTATAAAAACACAGTACACCATTTCATACCAGAAAGGAATGTGGAGAGGGGAGGCTGCTGCTGATGTAACCATGCAATCTACAGTACTTCTCCTCTTGAGAAATTATCTGCCTTGTATGGACTTGGCCTATATGCCTGCACCCATCACTGTCACAGCAGAAGAGCTTCATTTTTGGAGGAGGATGGTGGAGGAACAATACTGCCGTTTTGCTATGACACTCAAGAGGAGGTTATGAGAGCAGAGAGGTCAGAGTTCCCATGAGAATACTTCAGTAGCAGAAGCAACCTTCTCCTCCCTCACTCCCTTCCCTCCTTCTCATTGTCTCCTGAGCACGACTGCCATAGTGTATGGCAGCACTCATACTTCTCTCTTCCACCTCTCTTTTCAGTCTACAGAGAGCTTCTTTTTTCTTTCTTCACAGAGCTTCATCCTCTGTTTTTTGCTTTCCATTTAGCAATTTGCAATCAGATATGTGGGAAAATGTCCTAGGAAAAGAAGGTGCCTGAAGACAGTGTGAAGATACTTGGCTAAAGTCAAGAAACAACAAGGCAAATAAGCATTATATCTCTGAATAATTTACCTTTCTGTGACCTGAATCTGTTTTTCTCTGTTTGTTAACTCCTATTCCTCACCTTGTTCTCATTCTTGGTACCCTTTGGGAAGTGAGGGATGGAGAAGGAGAAACACAGTATCATCTGAGCCAGCTCTTTAGTGGCCTTACAGATGGGGAAATTATGGTGGGATGTAGTGTCATTGTTATGAGCCAGCTGTAAGACTGGGGAAGATGAGCTATAAAGAACTGTTATATGATTGTCTACATTAATTTTGCCCTGGGTATGCCGGCACTTTTGTTCAGCATCTTCCAGCAAACACCATCTAGTAGGCATTTATTAATTTTCTGCACAAAGGCTGTTGAGGATCTTTCTGGTGCAGCCAGGATTATACTTTGTTTTTGTGGACCTAAGAATGTGTGTCCCTGAGAACTCAGGTGGTACCTCTGTCCACATAACTTTCATGTTGGTAAAATTTCGTGCTATAGTCAGGCACCCCTGTAAGCCTGAAAGCTTGAGTCTCTGCTACTAAGAAATGCCACGCAGGCAGTGATTGATGCATTCCTTTTAGTTGGGAAGCATATCTGGTCTTCCTTAGGAATTGTGGACCTGTCAGAAGGCATAATTGGATGTAACTCAGAGCAAATCCTTTTGAAGACTGAAAAGCTGACGTTGCAAATAAAATCAGCCTCTCATCTTCTAGACGGAGAATGTCAGAGGAAATTGGTTCCTTTCCTCACTCCTAGCCTATTGCCAAGAAAATTTCTAGCTCTGGAACAGGCCCATCTGTTATCAAGTTTCATGCTTCATTATGTAACACTTGGAGCTGATGAATACCTAAAAAGCCTGCCTGTCTATCTCCAGAAGCTGATTGGTATCTTTACATAAAATGTTTTCGTGGAGTAGAACCAACCATTTATGTGCATTTTTTGGCAGCAACAGCTAGTTGCAGAAACTTTAGTTTCTGCCAGAGGTGGAGCCTTGCCACAGGATTCTTACTGCATGCTTTTACTTCTCAATCTGTAGTCTTCAGGGGTGATGTAGTTTTACCCTCCTATCTTCCCAGTCCCCAAATTACGAGAGGAGGAAGAGCAGGGGGTGCATCATGTTAGCTCCTTGATCAACATATTTTAATTCTCCAAAACTCAATCTATTCATTTTAATATTTCATAACTAACAATTTCTGGTCATGTGTAATCTCCCAGAAATATCAGCTTCTGGAGAACCTTTGAACAATTAGTAGAGGAAGATATCCCTTTAAGAAATTTAGAAGGAGACCCTCATTCTAATTGATGCTGCTTTCCGTCCAGTAAAGGCAGTTGGTCTGTTCTGACCACACCCACATGTTTTAGAAACAAATAAATATCTTTACAGAGGCAGAGAGTGGGGAGAGTTGTAACTGTCTTGTGATGTTTCCTTTTACACAACCTCCCCAACAATAAGCCATTGTATGTTTTGTGCCAGCGTGTGTGACATTCCAAGTAGCCATTTTTGTTCTGCTTAAGAATGCAAATTTTTGTTTCCTGCTTCATCAGGCTGTGTAGGGCTTGTTGGTGTGTGAGGCTGGAAACTTAGGTAATCTCTTCTTCCTGTGATGCTGTAGAATGTGTTATGCTTGAGGCACCAAAGAAGAAGGGCTGAGAGCAGCAGATTATTGTTTATCTGCAGTGAAATACTGACATTTTGCCTTTGACTACTTCCAGTACACTGGAGATGTGTGGGCTAGATCTGTCTGGGAGTCATATTTAGTGATTTTTTAAAATTAGAAAAGGCAGACATAGTTTTTGTCAGGAAGTTTTTGTAGGTCTGAGAGGGACAAAACAGCTGGAATGAATGTGTTGCTAGACAATCAGAGCTCCTTAATTTTTCTTGTCTACATCAATAGTTTGGGGTAACTTGGGTCACTTATATCCTTAATGAATGCCTAGTTCTCTTTTCCTATATGCATTTCATGTATTCTATTGATTCACTTTTCATCTTAATACAGAATGGGCAAACTTCTAGAAATCCAAACTTATCTGAAGGTAAAATAATGCATTCGGTGTCTAGCACTAATGTGTACTTTCCCTTTTCTGACTGCACTCATAACAACTATGTCAACTTCTACCACACCTTCTTCCTTCCTATCTAGGGCAGCATATTTTTATTGCATTTACCTTTGTTTTAATTTGTAAAGGACTGAATCCGGCTTTTGAAATAGGTGTATGGGGTATATTCTTTTCATGCACTCAGTAAAGATTCTTTTTTTTTCTTTCTATGGTTGCTGTTTGATAGGTGGAGTGTAGCCTGCAAGGCAAATTTTTATAGGTAACATTTTGAGGGTAAACATAATCAAAGCTGAAAAGTTCAAAAAGCTCTTTGCTTAAAACAACATGATCAAGAAAGCAGCAAAAGACAGCAAGGGAGAACTAATAACTTAAAATTGCCATAGAACTGTTAAATTGAAAGAAGTATCCATAAACCAGAGCGTTTTTGAAAGTTGTAATCTTGGATAGAGATGTCACATGAAAATCAAAGGGAAAATAAGAGTGAGAACAGTGTTTTCTGTGTGAAATGTGTGTTTCTTGGGACATTGATGTGTAAGAGAAAAACACAGGAAACATGAAATATGCTGAAGTGTTCAAGATGGGTTTTTGAAGGGACATGAAAACTGATGCATATGAAAGCAAAAGGGTTATTTTAGCTGGAAACCTAAATACAGATTGCATCCTCAAAAGAGATGGATGGCAGTGTATTTTCTTTCAAAAAATGTACATCTAAAAAAACCCTATATGACTAATGGCAACAGGATTTTGTGCTGTTGCTCTGAAGATTAAATGCATGTGGGAGTTGGAGTAATTTTGTGTTACCAGGCAGGCAGAACCTCCTGGTGCATGACTTTTGAAAGGTGACATTCCTGTTTCATTGTGCTAGGGAAATATGACCTTGTTGTATGCTCAATAACAGATCCTCACAGCCATTTTGTTTTTGAGCAAATTTGCTACATTTGAGTAGAAGAGTAAGAAAGAGTGACTTAAGAAGTGAAGAACAACTTGGCATGAGTGTGACAGGATGACCTTTGTGCAACTTTCTGCTTAATTTCTTCATAACTACAGAGTTTCATGTGATAGAAGATACCTCACAGTAGTAGATCAGGAAATCAAGTGTATCCACATGGAATCCTGCAGGATGATATGCAAAATCCTGTTAAGGACAATATGCTTCAGTAGCTGCTTCTGAGAATGTAGGAGCAAAGATTATGGATCTTAGTGAAATGAAGGAGGAATTTCTTTAACCTTTACAAATCTGCTCCTGGCCCTCTCTTGCCATCCTTTCTTACACCAATGCGCACAGTATTTCATTGTCTTCATGCAGAATTTGTTTTTTCTATTTGGTACCATCCAAGTTTTGTAATAATAAGAGCAGTGATAACCACCTGAATGATACACAGGGATTGCAAACTCTGGCTTGCGAGCAGTTCAGGAAGCTTCCTGTTGTTCTTGCACTAGAAAGCACTGTACAGTTTTGTTTCAATTCTGCATGTTTGCCACACAGTGCCATAATTACACCAACCTGTTTAACTGCCATCAGATGTTGACTGGTCTTTTACATTTGTTTACTGTCTTTTACAATGAGATGTAAAGGTTAGATAGTTTTAATGTGAGAGGAATTGTCCTGCTTTGAATTAATCTATACAGGAAATTCTGGCTTTTAAATTTTTTATTCTTTTTTGTAATCTCTTTTGCCCACAAGACTCCTCTTTCTTCTCTATTCTTAGCTCTTCTAGTTTCAAGCTGGAGGATTTTTGTCTTGTGGTGGGTTAGAAACACGGGTTGTTTCTAGGCAACGCACATTTTAGTCCCAAGGCTTTGGCACCAGAACATTTTGGAAGTTGCATCATGGTTCGATTTTTAACTTTTTTTTAACCGGTCAGAGTTGTAGAGTGGAGGAAGCTTTTATAATAAATCACATTTTTTTGTATCTAGAGAACATAGAATAAATTCAGAGAACCAGGTCAGAGAAGCTTGTTTCACTTCCTCTCATTCCAGTTTCCAAAGTGCCTGAGTATGCATTGAAGTGGGTCGCCTCCTAAAATAGTCCTAACCTTAAAATAGTGCTCATGATGCATGCAGTTGTGAAGGCACTGGGGCTGCATGTCTGTCCATGCAGCTCTCAGAGTATTGTGGTGGGAGAGGAAGAACTGGTGCTGGTCCTGCTCTCTCAGCCCCTCTCCCTTCACCTGCAGCACTGCAGCCTGTGCTATGGCTGGCAAGCATTTCCACTTCTATATTTGAAAATGAATACTGCATAATAGTTAAGTTTTTTAATCTGGTCTTAGTTTGGAGCTCTTCTTCAGGAAGGGTGTTTTCAACACTATTCATATATTGTAAGCACATATGTGTTAGTTACAAAGTGCTGAAGGATTGATAACTTAAAAGATTATTTTAATATTTTTCCATATTTCTTATCCCGAAATGTCAAGCCATTGTTTGGATAATTAAGTCATATTGAATTGAGCCAATTCAGGGCAGATATACATCATTTTTTGTGAGGTAATTCTGCATCATGGCATCTTTTCTGTAGAGGGACTGGAAGGTCTGAGTTCTCTGCTTATATCATACAGAGACCAACATGAATGTGGAGGAGCTTCACATACATTTACCAGTCTGCTGGCATCCTGCATAATGGGCTGGAAAAGTGAAAAAAACATGTCTTTATAATATCATCCATGTTGACTTCCATGTTTGTATGTTAACCTCGTATTTCCTTGAATTGAAGTAGCATTTTTTACAGAGAAACCTTGGTTGTAGGAACTCCTGAAAAATGTTTCTAATCCAGAAGTACACAGTGTAGCATACAAACATAATGAAGGATATCAGAACTTCAGAAGCACTGGCACAAGAAAAATGTTATATAGCATCTCTGGCATTCAGCTTCAGTTGACATAGACAAGAAGATCTTGTTTGTAGTGCCAAAATCCTTTGTTGGAGTAGGCAGTTATTTAGTAAGAGATTTAATGATTTACTATTACAAGAAAATTTAAATACAAAAAGTCTCTTACTTCATATAGAAACTAGCATTACAAATATCAATGTGCCTTTCTTCTTGGGCTGCTAAGCAATCACTTGTCTTTTTCCCAGTGAGCAGGAGTATAAACAAAAATATGTCTTTATTCACTCAAAGCCATGTCTGACTTTTTATTAATTTGGTAAGGCTTTTTATAGGATCAGATATGTAAAACAACACCACTTGTCAAGCTGGTATTTTTTAGCTGCTAACATATGAAATGACTTTAACTGGAACTTTTTGGATGTATTCTGTGCCTTGGAAGAGATGAGGTCTAAAAACTGAAATATTAAATTTTAATTGTAGCTTTGATGCTTTACCCTCTAAAGGCTGGAATTTGTTTTTTGTCTTCAATTCGTTATGTGTGGGGGAGATAACTCTGTCCTTTTGTTAAGTCATTACAGCTTATCAAGCATTTTTTTACAATAAAACTGTTTTGTCTGTTTTTTTGCATTTTCTACACAGTGTTGACAATTTTGGACTTGGTCTTCTGCTTCAGACAAAGCAGATAAAACGCATGGTGTCATCGTATGTTGGAGAGAACGCTGAATTTGAACGCCAGTATTTATCTGGTGAGCTTGAAGTTGAGCTTACACCACAGGTAAGGAGTGTCTCTAGGAGAGTGGTTTATTTTCATCTAAAATATTAAGCAGAATAATGCCTAAGTGCTCTTAAAAATTCTTTTTCAATCAAAATGTTTTGCTTGTGCGCAGAAGACACTTGCCGTCTGTGGTGGGCTGACCCTGACTGGATTCCAGGTGCTCACCAAAGCCTCACTCTCAACTCCTCTCAGCTGGACAGGGAGGAGAAAATATAGCAAAAGACTCACGGGTTGAGATAAAGAGAGAGATTCCAGGTGCTCACCAAAGCCTCACTCTCAACTCCTCTCAGCTGGACAGGTGTCATAACAAAAGACTCATGGGTTGAGATAAGTAAAGAGAGAGATCACTCACCAGTTATGATCTTGTGCACCATAGACTCATCTTGGGGAACTTAATTTAGTTTATATCAGTCAAATCAGAGTGGGCTAAGAGAAGTAAAACTAAATCTTAACACCCCCTTCCCCTACATACACTTTACCCCAGCCCTACCTTCTTCCTGCTCCAATGTGGATTCCCTGTGGAGTCACAAGTCCTGCCAACAAACCTGCTCCAGCGTGAGCTCCTCTTTCCTTGGGGCCACAGGTCCTGCCAGGAGCCTGCTCCAGCATGGGCTTCCCATGGGGTCAAGCCTTCTTTCAGGCATTTAGCTGCTCGGGTGTGGGATCCTTCAGGGGCTGCAGGTGGATTTTGTGGCCCACCATGGGCTGCATGGGCACAGCTGCCTCACCATGGTCTTGCCACAGGCTGCAGGGGAATCTCTTTTCTGGCACCTGAAGCAGCTCCTGACCCTCTTCCTTCACTCACCTTGATGCCTGCAGAGCTGTTCCTCTCACATATTCTCACTCCTCTCTGCTCTGGATTTTACTTACATCTGTGCAAGAAGGTCTCTTTCTTCAATATGCTGTCCCAGAGGCACTACCACTGTTGCTGATGGGCTTAGTCTTGGAACCAGCTGGCACTGGTTCTGTGGATGCTGGGGGAAAGTTCTGGCATATTCTCACAGAAACAACCCCTCTAGCTACCAAAACCTTGCAAAGCCAATACACCATCTTAGGGTCATGCATCTGTTAAGAACTGATTGTGTGTTATTTGTGTGAATTCCTTTAATGGAAGGAATTAATTATTAATAGATTATATTCATCTGAAGCATTAAATATATATATAAATATGTATAAATATACACACACACATATGGAGATGGTAGAAAAAGGCATAAAGTATGCTCAGTACTGTGGCCCTATATAAAGGGAAGGAAGTTAAGAAGCTGCTCTGTTCCTGTCTTGGTGGCGGGTTTTGGGGATGTTGCATGTGCAATGCTTGCCATCTAGTGGGCAGGAATTAAATACGGAGATTTCATTCATTGTGAGATAAAACTCTTTTTGGCTTGTTCATTAACTCTTAGCAAAATTATTCTTTGTATACTGTTATAAGCAAATTTAAAACTTTATTTTTTTAGCACCATATTTTTAATTATTTTACCACTGCCAAGCTACCCAAATAGCATGAACGCAATGAGATCCTAAAATCATTGATATCAGTTATGTTCTATTGAGATCAGCTTCTGTGAAGTTGGTGTTCTAACTTCAAAGACTACAGCATGTTAGTGTGTGGCATTTTCAGAGGTGACACATAAAATTTGGGCTTTAAATATCTATTTATATAAATGTCTGAGAAAAACAACTGTGTTAAGTTTTCATTAAGATTGGTATCTTGAGCTGCTTCTCTTGTGAATCACAGAATGAGTCAGGTTGGAAGGATCCATAGCAGGTCATCTGGTCCAACCTCTGTGCTCAAGCAGGGTCATCTCAGAGCACACGGCGCAAGATTGTGTTCAGATGGTGCTTGAATATCTCCAGTGAAGGAGACTACATGACCTCTCTGGGCAACCTGTTCCAGTGTGTGGTCAATGTCACAGTAAAGAATTCCTTCCTCATGTTCAGGTGGAACTTCTTGTGCATCAGCATCTGTCTCTTGTCTCTTGTCCTGTTGCTCAGGACCCCTGAACAGAGCCTGGTCCCTCCTCTTGATACCCCTTCTTCAGATATTTACAGGCATTGATAAGGTCCCTTCTCAGTCACCTCTGCTCGAGGCTGAACAGGCCAAACTCCCTCAGCCTTTTCTCATGAGATGCTCCATTCCCTTAAGCATCTTTGTTACTCTTCACTCCAGGATCATCTTCAGGAGTTCAGTTTCTCTCTTGTCCTGAGGAGCCCAGAACTGGACACAGCAGTCCAGACATGGCCTCACCAGGGCTCAGTAGAGGGGCAGAGTCAGCTCCCACGATGAAGCTCCCATCTCCTGTTGAAGATGCTTTTCCTGATGCACCTCAGTACACCACTGGCCTTTGCCCGAGGACACACTGCTGGCTCATGGATACCAGGACTCCCAGGTCCTTCTCCACCGAGCTGCTTCCCAGCAGGCCAGCCCCTGGCCTGTAGAGTGCATGGGATCATTCCTCCTCAGGTGCAGGACCCTGTGTTTTCTTGTGCTGAATTTCACATTGTTTTTCTCTGCCCATCTCTCCCACCTGCCAAGGTCCCTCTGCAGGGCTGCAGGGGTATCGGCCGCCCCTCCCAGCTTTGTGTCATCAGCAAACCTGCTGAGGAAGCATCTGCCCTTCCTCCAAGCCACTGATGAAAAGTTAAATGATACTGGGCCCTCTATTGACCCCTGGAGGCACCACCAGTAACAGGTCTCCAACTAGATTCTGTGCCACTGATTGCAGTGTTCTGGGATTGCCATTCAGCCAGTTCTCAATTCATCTCACTGCCCTCTCATCTAGTCCACTCTACCTGAGCTTGCCTATGAGGATGCTGTGAGAGAATGTTTCTTAGAATTACAGACATGAGTGGACCAGTTCCTTTATACCCAGTCAGCAGACCTGAAAATAGCCAGACACTTGTCATGTCTGATGTTTCAAATGTCACAAATCTCACAATGCATTTTTTCCTTCCTATTTAATGTTCAGTACGTTCACCTAGGTGACCATGAAGTCTTTAGACCCGTAGTTGGCTCTGTGGACTAGAGATATGTTATGTAGATCCAGCATGGAGATAATGGGTCTACAGTATATAAGGGGAAACAGTAAGGTGAATTAATTACCTGCTAGGAGATGTGGGGATTTGAAATATTTGTGTCAAGAAAAATAGTCTTTCCTAAAATAGAGTGGTATAACCTTCGGCAAAATGGGACACTTTTGTATTATTGTTGCACAGTAAGGAAGACATCACGGTGAGATCATGAAATGATAAGGCTTCTTAGAACACAGGACTCTGTATCATTGCATGGTTTGCATCTGCCTCTTGCCACCATTTTGAAAGCTAACCAGAGGCCATTGTGCTTCTTGCAGGATAACTGGGGAAAATAAAATCTGTGTCCTAGAGGCTGTTAAACTGGGTAATTGACGATGATGTTATTGTCTTGCTTTGAATCCAAGAGAATATTAAAAAAAAATCTGGGAAATGACACTAATGAAAACCAAACACACATCTTTGGCCGTAAGTCCGTAATTAAGGCAAATGAGGAATTTTTGCTGTTAGCATCCTTTACTATAGCTGGACATAGAGAAGAGTGCAGACAGGGTGGTCAAAGAGAGTATAAAAACTGCTCTGTTGGCTTTTTGGTATTCTTGGCACGGGCAACCCAAATTACTGGACTCCCTCTTTCTCTCTCAATCTGCCATGCTTGGCTGTTTTGACTAGGAATGGGTTCTGAAGTTTTTCTTAGAATGTTGAAGAATGTACATCTGTTAGAGAAGAAAAACCTTCTAGGATATGTAGCTGGGTAGGAAAGAGAAAAATAACTCTGTACCATTCTCAAGAATAATTCATAGGGAAACAAACTGAAGGAGGGGAGACATAGCCAAGTGCTGGGCCCTGGCATCTGGGAGGTGGTTGTATGACAGTGTCATCTCAAGCAGTTCATGACTGTGTGTCAAGCTTTTCTTTCCATATGCAGTACTAGTCGTACATGGGAAAACTAAAATGTGAGGAAGAAATAGATGATCACACCTGTTTACTGTGTGCAGAAGGAATGAACAGGATATAAAATGAAGTTAATGCAAGCCATTCATCAAAGTTTGATTTGTTGTTACCAAATGATGATTTTTTAAATGTGTTTTCCCATAGGGTACACTTGCTGAACGTATTAGAGCAGGAGGAGCAGGAATCCCAGCATTTTACACCAGTACTGGTTATGGGACACTGGTGCAGGAAGGGGGTGCACCCATCAAGTACAACTCAGATGGCACCATTGCCATTGCCAGCCAGCCAAGAGAGGTAAGAGGTCTGATCACCATTAGGAAGCCTTCAGCACTGAAAAATTAATTTTTAACATATTTACTCCTACTTTAAGAAGGAGTTAAGTTTAGCTTTACTGTATTCGTTTAACTGGATGTCTGTGGTACCAGAGACATTAGCTTTGCTTCCGTTGCTTACTGCTGTCCTCTGTGATTTGTTAAAGAAGTTTTTACAGTTCTAGAGTGATTTAGCATCAAGACCTGGTCTAAGTGAAAGCTTGCCTTGCTGAGTTACTCTTCATGTTACTGTTCTTTGACCAGGTTTGCTGTGTATTCAAACTAAGTTCAAAGGAAAACCTGTTAGTGGGGCAGGTGCTCCTTAAATACTGCACTATGCAGTAAGCAGCCCTGCAGCTGCGCATGGAGCTTCAGCCTTAGAAGAAATAGGGCATTCTCATGTTAAATGGTAAGATCTCAGTTGACACAAATTTCAGGAAATGCATTTCCCAACGTTTCAAATGCAATTTAGTCTCAGTTTTTAAAATTGCAAAGAAATAAAAAGACTGGGGCTTTCAAGGTAGAAACAAGGGTTTCATTTTGAAGTTGGATGTAGAATTTGGAGAAGGGAAGAGATGTCTCAGTGCCATAATGTTTCTTGAAGAAATGGGTGGGGCTAATATTGTGTGTTCCAATTAGGCTGCATACAACATTAAATTTCACATCAAGAACTTTTCTGGGGTAAAGGTAATTCCACTCTAACCCACGGCTTTCATGTATTTTATACATGACTATTTGCAGTATCTATACATTGTCTTAATATTTTATATTGCCTTAATTTTTTTACTGCATACATCATTATGATGTTTCAGCGCTTCGAAGAATGTTTTGTTCAATAAACAGCTTATAATTTTAATAACATTTTTCTTATTTTGTTTTTCTTTTGACATTTGTGGGAAAATCTCCCTTACTCAGTCTAATAATGATGGAGTGCTAAAACCATGACTAGTGTGATTTGTTGATACCATTCTCCACATCCATTTTGCACAGAAGCATCATTTTATAAAGGCTCAGATCGCCTTTTATGGTATTGGCAATCTGACATCTGATACACTTTTCTCATACTTCCCCTTTCAGCAACTTTAAAAAGCTCTCAAGTAATATTTGTGTATACTCTCACCTTCTACATTGTTAAGAGTGGTGGTCCTTCATCTCTCTATATAGGATTGAAAGACTAGCTCTGTCCCTCTTCCATATTTTGGCTTCAGGCATAGTACCATTCATTCCAAATATTGATCATTAATACAGAGAAAACCAAATGAAACTCAGCCTGTTAGATGACATGATTTGAGTAGTCTATCTTGATTGACTTAATTTTGGATTTGGTGGTGGGCAGTGCTTTTGACCTTTTTCAGTAATTCTGCTTTAGCACTTCAGTTTTTGACTAGCTGGTAGATGTGCAGCACAGAGCATGTCTAATTCCAGTAGATGGAGCAGGAGGAATACGGATTCTCATGATGTTTCCCTAGAGACACTATGATAAAACTGGGGTTTATAGTCTGAGATAAAACTGGGGTTTCCATGCCTCTCTGTTATCATACAGCTTTTCAGTAAAAACTTTACAGAGTACAAAAATAGTCTGAAATATAATAGTCTGCAAAATTAACCCCTAAAATAAGTATTACATGTGATATCTGTTGGAAGAACCTACATCTCAATTTTGGACTTTTCTCTATAGGTGAGGGAGTTTGATGGCCGTCACTTTATTCTAGAGGAATCTATTACAGGAGATTTTGCTCTTGTGAAGGCATGGAAGGCTGATCGTGCAGGAAACATAATTTTCAGGTATGACTTGTTTACTGGTGGGAAAAGATTATTTTACAGTTTAGGTAATGAATGAGAAGGAGAATCCTGCCTCCTGTGTTATGGCAAAATAATGTTTTACTGATTTCATATTCAAATTACACTGCTTTAAAACACCAAAATGTAATTGCTTTTTCTAATAACTTTTGAGAATTGAAACATAACTATGAAGTAAAGCATTCATAGTTAAAAATGAGGCACAGCAGACCGAAGTCATTATGATGGTTGTTGAGAAACTTAGTGACATTCTCTTTCTTTCAATATTCATGTTAGTTTGGGTCCTTTTTCTTGAGCAATTAAAGGCTTACCCAAGAAGTACAGGTTCATGCACAACAGAAGAGAAGGAAACTGAGTCAGTCTACTGGCCAGTCAGTGATGGGAAACCAGATTCTGTCTAAAGAAAACTGTGTTTAAAGTTTATTTCATCATCACCAGTGGTGTAGGAAAGGCATCATATGAATTTAAACATCTTTGCAATGAAAAGTTTGATGTTGCATTACTGGGAAAATCTTTTTTATGAGATGCTCTGTTTGTGTTCTGGTTTGTCCTGAACTGAAGCAGGGGAGAGGTTTGCTTATGTTTAATGCCTGGTTTTTATTTGTTTGTCTTATGGCTATCAGATGAAAAGGTAAGTGTTGTAGTTAACATGTGCAGGTTATTACAAGCACGTGCGGATTGAGAGTCTGTCTTTGTATGGAACAAACAAGGAGTTGGAAAAACAACTGAAAAATATGTGTACAAAATAACACCCATAAAGTAATGCTTTTCTTTATGTATATATCTATATATATATATTTTATAAAGCAACATAATTAATACTAAATTAAAATACTTGAAAATTTATAAATAAGTTTTTATTTTGCCCAACACTTGGCATCCTGACTTGCCCATTGGCAAGACAACATGGTTTCTGATTGAAAGCTGTACTTTCTTGTATGTGTGCAGATGAATTTGATGGCTGCTAAACTGCTCTCCTTAGGGTCTGGTACATTGAATACAGGAAACTCTCTTCCCCCTTGGCCTTGTCTTTGATCCTGAGCCACTACTCTCTGTGCTTTTTTCCAGTATCTTTCTACTGATGCATACTGATGCATAGTAGATACCTCTCAAAAGTTCTTTCATTCTCCATGGAAAGACTGGTTGTGTTCTCCTTTTCCCCTCTTCCTTTATGTTCTCTTGTTCTCTCTGCTTTTCCTTCTTTCTGTTCCTTTCAGAAGTCTTTGTTATGTCTCCCACATTCACACAATGCACCTGATAACAGATACTACTTCCATCTGGAGCGAAGACCTAAAAATCTTGACTCCTCCCTTCAGCTGTAACTAATTGAAGATGTAAACTGATCATCACCTGGTGTCCTACTCCATACAAAATATTGCTAGCTCAAAGGAATGTGCTTATGATAAGCAGTGACCTATTCTGTTTCTGGATGAGACATGATTATCTGATAACATAGAAAGAACAGAGAAACATAGGGTCATCTTATAACTTGCAGTCTGCTACCACTTTCACAGCAGTGTGGTACTATTCACAGTGTGTTTCCTATGACAGTGTGAAGCCAGTAGCAGTGGTGTGTCTGCCAAACTGTTAATCACCGTCAAGCTAAGAGCTTTTATAAATTTAGAGGGTGTAAGTGTAAGTATACTTAAGATACACTTGGACCACAGGCTGGCATTATTTTTTTTCCTATTCTCATACAGCAAGCTATGCTGTTTTCTTAGAATTCAGAATGGCACCAACTTCTTTAGAAAGCCGCTTTTAAAACTGTTTGGTTTGGTTTTTTTTTTAAAGTTCTACTTCTTGGGTCCTAGATCTTTTGTCCCATACAGCATGTTGTGGTGGATTTCATTTCAGGCATCTTCATGCTGAGTGAACTATTCTGCACCACTTAACAATTCTTAGCTTTTGTCTAAGAAAGGTCTTAACCTCCCTTGGGGCTTTGCTCGTTAGGGACAGCATTGGGGAGTGTCACTGCTTCTGTGGATAGTCAGAGAATCCCAGAATGGCCTGGTTTGGAAGGAATCTTAAATATCATCCAGTTCCAGCCTCCAGCTGTGGGCAGGAAGACACTTCACTGAGTTGGGTTGCTTAGTGGTCCATCCAGCCTGACCTTGAATGCTTCTGGGGATGGGGCATCCACAACTTCTCTGGGCAACCTGTTTCATTTCCTCACCACCTTCAGTAAAGAATTTCTCTGTAATATTAAAACTAAACCTCCCCTCTTTCAACTTGAAGCCATTTTCCCTTGTTTTGTCACTACGTGCCCTTGTGAAAAGTCCATCTGTGTTGAATACTCCCTTCAGGTACTGGAAGGCTGTAATTTGGTCACCCTGAAGCCTTTTCTTTTCCAGGCTTAACAATTCAAATTCTCTCAGCCTTTCCTTGTGTGAGACCTCTGATCATCTTGGTAGCCTCTGAACTGGCCCCAGCAGGTCCCTGACCTCCCTGTGCTGGGAGCCCAGGGCTGGA